>NC_060074.1:39814772-40117803 GCF_922984935.1 Meles meles | reverse complement strand
AGCACTGCGCCAGATGAACCCAGAACTTCCCTGCTGATGTCGCCCCCGGAGCCTCATGTACTTTCCCAGGGCAGAGCAGTGGAGTGGACCCTCTGCAGCTCCTTGCTGCACAGTCTCCATCTCTCATCCTCACCTCACTGAACCCCTGGGACAGGACCATGTCCTCCCTCACGTCTCACTAAACCAAATAAGCAAATCAAACAAACAGCTAATAATGCAGCTGATCTGGGTAATAACGGAACTTCAGTTCCAATGGAGACATTGCATTTGAACTCTTCTTCTAGAAGTTTCTGTGTCACCTAAGCCTAAAAAACAGAAGGGGAGGGGACACCAGGCTGGCTCAGTAGAACATGCCTCCCTTGATCTTGGGGTCATGAGTTCAAGGCCCCCGTTGGGCATGGAGCCTACTTAAAAATAAATATTAATAATAATAAACCAATAAATAAATAAAATGAAAAGAGAAAGTGATTATGGGAATAACCTAGTCCTAAATCCCACCCTGCGAGCCATGATGGCTCCAAGAGCCCCCTTCGGGGATCACCTTGTCTTGATGTGAACACTGGCATGCACAGAGGAGCACACAAGCCTGCACCCACACCCATGCGCCCAGCCTGCCTCAGAAGTGCCCACTTGCCCCATCAGCCATCAGACCCCAGGTAACCTCCCTGCCTCCTGCAGAGCTCTTAACCTGGGCCTCCCCCAGCTGCTTGGAACTGGGGATGCAGTGGGCAAGGGACCAGCAGGGTTCCTAGGCTGGGAGAGCTGAGCTCTGCCTCCCTCTTCCTGTGTGGTCTTAGAGAAATCGATGAACTTCTCTGAGCCTCTAAGTTTCTTTTTGTAAAGGTAGGAAGAGAATTGAGGAACAAGTTACAGTTTGTAAACCGTGAACTTCTCTGCAGATGCTATTTATTATGAAGAAACCATGTGAGAGCAATTACAGAGCAACCATCAAGGATTATAGAACAATACAGGGCAAATGGCACACATATGCGCCCGCGAGGCTCCCCAGGAAGAGCAGTGCCATTGGGTGGTATCTCCATGCTCCATTTTCCTTGCACAAGATAAAACACCTCTAAGGCTATGGGACGCCCGGGTGGCTCGGTTGGTTAAGCGGCTGCCTTCGGCTCAGGTCATGATCCCAGCGTCCTGGAATCGAGTCCCATATCGGGCTCCTTGCTCGGCGGGGAGCCTGCTTCTCCCTCTGCCTCTGCCTGCCTCTCTGCCTACTTATGATCTCTCTCTCTCTCTGACAAATAAATAAATAAGATCTTTTTTAAAAAAAAAAAAAAAAACACCTCTAAGGCTCAAAGCCAGCCTGGGGGTGGGGGGCTGCAGAGGGTCAGCCGCACGTGATCATGAAGACCTGTTGGCTCCAAGATTCCGTCACACAGCTCAGAGACAATAGGCCAGCGCTGGAATTCAGATCTTCTGGCAGTGAAACGGAGGTGCTTTCCACTCTGAAGGGGCAAGAGGACAGTGTTCAAGCCAGAGATCTGAGAAGATGTGAGTCACACACACTGATGAAGAGAAGTGCTGCGGGGAAGGGCATTCATTCATTCGTTCATCCACACCTGTATCTGAACACCTGTCTCCCATTGAGTAAATGAGAATGCGAGGTGGTAAGGCATCAGAGGGGTAGGGGTGGGGGCTCCTCGGAGCTTCTTTGTCATCCAGGTTAGTCCTAAAGCCAAGATCCCGCCTGAGGCTGGCAGGGCCCAGACACAGGCCATCACTGGCAACTTCTTACGCATGGGCAGAGCCTCTGTTTTTCATCAAGACTGGTTAAGTGAATCCCAGGGCTTCAGTTGAGGGGGACAGGAAGGCAGAGAGTGAAAGGGAAAGAAGATGAGGGAGCCTTGCTTGGGTCACTCAAGGGGCCCAGGGCATGAAGGGAATGGGAAAGAGAGCCTGGCACAGGCCTGGCACAGCGGCCAGGTTGGCGGAAGCAGGGCTGGGCATGGGTCCAGGGCCACCAGGCCTGCACGAGGGAGGGGTGGACGGATGGAGGCCAGCACAACCCGAGGGAACAGGGAGCAGCCTGATTAATAGGATGATGGGGCAGATGGCCGGGCGGCCAGGGATGCTCTGGGCACCAGCCTCCCATTGCCCGGCTACCAGCCAGGCCAGTGGTCTGGGGGCAGGGACACCACTGGCCTCTGGTGGGGGTCAGGCTGTGGTGAATGAATCATGGCCAGGGCCAGGAGCCGACAGGCCTTATCACTCGCTCCCGGAGGACTAGCTAATTCACTTGGAGTGAGGCCGGGCCGCTAAGGACAAGAGCAGCCCGCCTGGGCCCTGCTGAGCCCCATGCACGGCTGACCACTAAGCCAGGGGCTGGGCCGTAGGGGACAGGAGAACCCACCCTTGATGCAGGCTTGCCCAGGGTTCCCCACCTGCCTTCAGGAGGGACAGCAATGCCCCTAACGATGGCAAGCCCCGCATCCTGGACCAGCCTGTGTCTGGGGGTCCAAAGACAAGGCACAGACTCCCCCTCCTGAGCTCCAAAGAGCCTAATGATGGGGACAGCTGAGAATCAGGTTGGAGGGCAGGACAGGGAGGGCCAGGCTCATCCTTCTGTCCTGGAAAAAGGAGGAAGAGGAACCTCATTCAGCCAAGGCACAAGGCCAGGTTGCAAGCCCAGCCCCACCAGGAATAGATATTCAAGGCCCCGAGAAACAAACCACTTGGAAAACAAGGCCTGGCATCTTGCCAGGCTCTCCCTGACGCAGGCTGTTTGCTGATGATGTAGGCGTGGCATTCTCAGGCTGACCCACACGGCGTTCGTGCCTCCAGGTTTCATGAGCACCTAGGGCATGGCTTTCAGCTGGGGTCCAAACGCTGTCTTAAGGGCTCGGCCAGGAAGGGCTGAGCACACAGTAATCACAGCAGGGGTGACACCCAGCTTCCACAGACCAGCTGGCCAGCCTCAAACCAGGGGTCTTCACGTGCTACCTTGTCTGCCCTTGCATACACCGGCAAGGCAGGGACTGTTGAGGATACCCATTTTACAGATGCAAAAATTGAGGCATAGATCACAGGCCCAAGGCCTGTAACTTGTAGGCAACAGAGGGAGGTCTTCAATGACTCCCAGGTATAACCCCGGCTTTGCACAGCTCCAGAACTCTTGGTTTCAGGGTTGGGGGTTGGTAAGACCGAAAGCTTCTGTACTTCCAGAGTCAAAGTCCTCACCAGTGTGCTTATCGGGGCCAGAAGAGCTGAGCACTGGTGAAAGGGGAGGATTGAAGGGCTCACTTTTGGGGTGCTAGCCTCCATTTCAGTGGTCAGGGTCCTCCTCCCAGGAGACAACGTGTTAGGAAGACTCTTGGACAGATAGTGAGGAGAGGGGGAAGGGCTGCGGGCCTATGAGGTCCCCAGGGGTCGCATGGTCCTGCCTACCAGCCTGGATCATAAGCTAGCTCTCCCTTCTTGTGGTGGCTGTCATCTCCGCACTGTGCCCCACAGCCCCCCAGCTCATCTCCAGGGCCAAGAGGAGTGAGACCAAGCAGGGCCCTGAGGACTCTGTGGCGAAGCGTTCCCCAGGCACAGTGGCCTCCTCTGGGGCTGGGGAACAAAGGGGACCTGGCCTGGGAGGGAGCGTGGTGACCACATGCTCCCCCCTCCCACGGCAGCTGGGCCCAGAGGGACGGGGGCCTCGAGTGCCCTCTGCTGGCCTGGTGGCTCCAGGAGGAAGGAGGTGGCCTCCGCCGCAGGGATTTGCAGCTCCTTCTCCCGAACCCCGGGCCTGGCTGAGTGTGCCACCTGCGGGTGGGAGTGTCTGTACGTGGCTGGGAGTGTGGTTGTGGGTGCCTGGGACGCATGCGTGTGCATATCTGCGTCTGTGAGAGCGCCTATCCCAGTGTCTGTTGGTATGTGTGCACATCAGACTTGTGTGTCTGAGTGTGTGTGTGTCTGTGTGCACATGTGTATGTAAACGCACATGTCCACCTGCACCCCGGGTGTGTGGGGTGTGAATGGAGCTGGGCTGTGGCTGGCAGCCGTTTCAGCGTTTCAGTTCATTGGACTGAAAACACCCTGGTCAGGTGGTCCCTGGGGCCGACAGTTCATGCGGGCATTGGTAGGAGGCGGGGAGGGGGCAGAGCTGGCCACTGGCCACTCTGATGTTTATTCTGAGCCTATGGGGGGGAGAAAGAGAGGATGATCTTTTTTTTTTTATAAACTTTTTTTTTTTTTTTAGAATTTATTTTTATTTATTTGACAGAGAGAGAGAGAGATCACAAGTAGGCAGCTCTAGAGACAGGCAGAGAGAGAGGGGGAAGCAGGCTCCCCGCCGAGCAGAGAGCCTGATGTGGGGCTCGATCCCAGGACCCTGAGACCATGACCCGAGCCGAAGGCAGAGGCTTAACCACTGAGACACCAAGGCACCCCAAGAGAGGACAATCTTTTTTTTTTTTTTTAATATTTTATTTATTTATTTGACAGAGAGGTCACAAATAGGCAGAGAGGCAGGCAGAGAGGGAGAAACAGGCTCCCCACCGAGTAGAGAGCCCGACGCGGGGCTCGATCCCAGGACCCTGAGATCATGACCCAAGCCGAAGGCAGAGGCTTAAACCACTGAACCACCCAGGCGCCCCAAGAGAGGACAATCTTGAGCCGAGTTCCATCCCTAAGGAGCTTTGCATGTGAAACAGTTGTACCCTAGCCTGATAAATAAGATGACAACCATGGCAGAGGTTTAGGCCAGTGAGGGTCTAACTCAGCCTGGAGCAATCTCGGAATGCTCTCTGGAGGAGGCAAGCCGGAGCAAAAGTTTTTGGGGCACAGAGAGCAGAGAATCAGAGAGGGAAGTGAGGGTACACCAGACAGAGAAAAGGTTCACTGGGGATCCAGTGGGGAAAAGCCAGGCCAGAGAGGGGGCCAGGCCCAGGTACCCCAATTCTGCCAGTTGTGTGGGTTGGGGGCTGGGTGGAGGGTGTCCCTGAAGAAGTCTGGCCAGGGCAGAGATACTGTGGGGCTTGAGGGTGGAGGGGGAGCCCTCTGCCTCCAGCCCCTGCCTGGGAAGGAAGGCCCAGGGTTTTCCTTCTGGGAGTTGTGCAGGCACTGGGTCAGAGCAGTGGCTGCAGAGAAAGTTCTCCGGACTAGGATGTGCAGGACACCCACATGGACCACAGCCGCTCAGACGCTGCGCCCCGTGGAGGCCTGGGCGCCGCAGAGGTCATGCTGCTCCCCCTGCAAGGCCCAGTGATGCCCACGCTGCGCCAGCTGCAGTGGCCTCTGGGCGCCTCTTTTTGCCATCAATGCCTCCTCTGTGGCCTGGGCCCGGGAGGGTAGGCTGGGTAAGGCCTTGGGCCCCAGCCAGCCCCGTCCCCTCTCAGGGTGGCACCAGGCCGGCCTCCTGGGCCCTTGCCTCAGGGTCTTAAGTGGGCATTCTCCACCCTGAGGGCCCGGGGTGGCAGAAGGCCCCTGCTGAGGTTGGTCTGCTTCTGGTGAGATCAAGCAGGGGGAACATTTCCCTGAATGCACACTTGTTTGGGCTCGACGCCATGGCACACGCACCTGTCTATGGGAGAAGCGACACTTTACTTTTTCTAAACTCCAGTGTCCTTTTGATGGCAAGCCTCCCTTCAGTCTCTAGAACCTTGTGGGATGCTGGCTTCTTGGCCCCACTGTGCCTTTTCCTCCGGGGCATCCAGGCTTTATACAGGAGCCCTGAAAGACCCTCCAGCTGGGGTCCCTGCAGGCCACCACCCACCAACAGCACTCGTTCTTGCCAACCCACATGCCCACTCAGGCTGACCTTGGGCTCAGGGATACATCCAAGGCGTCTGGGCTCTGGCCCCAATACCATCACTGTGCAGGGCCCGCTGGAGCCCACCAGCATTCTCACTGTCTACACTGCTGCTCCCCCCCCCGCCGCCACGCATCCCAGGAAGGGAAGTGAGCACCAGGGAGCTCCTCTGACCACGTGGAACCAGAGCCCCCAGTCCAAACCCTCTTTTTCCCACTGGTGACTCTAGTGCCCTTTCCAGAGAGTTCCTGTGTGCATCCCATCGTCCAACCCTCCCAACCGACCCACAAGGAGGTCTCATGTTGCCCCCAAATTACAGCTGAGGGAACTGAGGCCCAGAGAGACTGCAGGTGGGACTGGAACCCTGACCTGTCTGACCCCAGCTCCCTGGTGCTATCTGTGCTACAGGCATCCAAACACACCCGGCCACTGCTCACTGGTGTGTGGCTGTGGGCTCTCCCCTGCCCTGTCCACCTGGTTCTTTGCTCAGCATCTTCTGTGGCTCTGACAGATTCCAGATAATCTCCCGTCACCTTGGTGTTCAAGGCCCCTCTGTCACCCTGGCCCACGATTCCTCCTCATTGTAAACCTCCTGTGGCCCTATCGTTCTGTTCCCCAAGCCTTTGCCCAGCTCTCCTGCCTCCTTGGCCTGCTGTCTCTTCCCTCTCACTGCACACAATCCCTCTCTGGCCGAGAGAAAGAGAGAGAGAGAGAGAGAGAGAGAGAGGTAAGCTGCTGAGAAGAGAGTGAAGTCCTCCGTGCCACCAGCATGCTCTGGCCCAGGGCTTGTGAAGGTGTCCTCTGCACTGCTCCCTGCAAAGCTCAGCCCCAGGCTACCTAGGCTCTGGCCCACAGAAGCCCCAGGCTGGAGACATGTGGTTGTGGAAGGCTGACCTTCTCTGGGAGCAGGTGTTGGTGGGGAGCTGGAGCATCAAGGGAAAAGAGGAGGCAGCAGTCCTTGGAGGGGGAAGTGCTTGAGAGCTGCCATCCCCTCCCGGAGCTGCCTCTGCCTGCCCCTGGGAGCCGTTGCTAGGTTAGCACACAGCAGCAGCGGGAGCACACACTCCTGGCTCCTGTCGCTGCACCCACAACCCACATGGCAGGAGCAGCCACGGGCATGGGCGACTCTTTGCCCAGGGAAGATGCCAACAGGCCAGCCTGACCCTGGGGGCGGGGCAGGGGATGGGCATAGCTACAACAGGCCCTGGGGCCACAGGAGAGGAAGCTCTTCCACAACCCTGACCAAAGGGAGGAGGCGGTTCCCACTCCTGACACCCAGTGTCCTAGCTAGTCTTCCTTGTTTATCGGCATCCTGTCTGATGGGTCACCCAGGGGGCCTTCCTGGCTTTCCTGGGGGCCAGGGGCTGATGGGAGCCCCCGGGCCTCTCCCCTCCACCCCCACCCCTCCACGTGGGGGGTAGGCCCCAGGGGTAGAGGACTCCTCCGGGCACCACACCTGGGAGGCTCCTCTCTTCCCCTGAGTTCCGGGTGCTCAGGGCTTCTCCAACGGCTTTCCCTTTGACCGGGCACTCAGAGACTGGAAGTCTGGGCCTGCTCCAAGTCCTCAGATGCCCTTGGTCTCCATTAGGCTCTGGCCCTTCCTGTGGGCTTCCCTGGGACTGCTCTCAGGATGTGTGTGGCCAGAGGGGAAGGATTTGAGACTCGGGATGAAGGGACCAGATCACCAAGCCCAGGTCCTTCTTGCCCTCCGCTGCTGTGGTCCTAGGAGCAGATGTACAGCTGGGTGTGAGTGGTGAAGGCCCAGATTGGGGAGTGGTAGAGGGAGGGGCACCACGATTCTGGGCAGACTCTTCAGCTGGCAGAGGCTCCTGCCAAGACATTTCCCCGCCCCGCCCCCCCTCCCCTCCACTCATTATCAACTTGGGGTTTGTGTGCAAACAGCAGCTGGTCTCTTTTGTCAGTCACCCCTCCCCCCTACCCCTTCCCTCCTCCCCATTGCCTCTCAAATGGCTTTTCCATCTCAGGCCCTGCCTTTCCTTCCAGGTGATCTAGATGCTGAGGCTCTGGGGAGTAACTGAGAGGGGAGGCAGCCCCTGGCCAGTCTTGGCCCTGGGTTCTAAGTTGTCCTCTATCCCTTCCAAGATGCAATATTAAACCCATTTGAGACATGACATGAGAGCCAACGAGGATAAGAAGCAGAGCAAAGTCACACAGTGGGCAAGTGCAGAGCCAAGCCCCAGACCCAGGTGTGCTGTTTGCAGAGTCTGTTTGTAGAGTCTGTTTGCAGAGCCTATTTGCTGAGCCAGTTCACCTCTCAGCCTTAGCTGTTTCTCTGATCATCCTACTACCTGGAACCCTGGGAATATAGGCCCACTCCCAACCTTCTAACCTGTGTCAAGGGCTTCAGCTGAGGTAATTCGGTGTGCCTGGGGCTGAGATAGGAAGGCAGGCAGAGCCAGATGGTAGGACTCTTTCAGTTATCACTAGGAGTTGGGACTAGATGCTAAGGACAATGGGAGAAGTATCTTGGCAAGCAGCAAGGCCTGGAGACTGTGGAGGCAGAGAACAAGGAGGCTGATTAGGAGAACAGGTAAAAAGTAGAAGGGTGTGGGCCAAGGCACCCGCCCTAGGGCAGCAAGTCAGCCAGACCTGGAAGCCCAGGCTGGGTCACAGTAAGATGGTGGGCAAGAGGGATGGGCAATGGTGATACAGATACAGGAGTAGGTGTGGCAGGAGGAGGGACCTTGAGTTTGAGACAAATTGGGTTTGAGATGCTTGAAGTATACCCAGGTGGAGGTTTCTGGGGAGCCAGGAGACTGTCTCAGGGCAGGTGGAGGTACAGGGGTGGAGGAGCTCACAGAAATGGAATAGGGGAGAAGGGAATTGAGGATGAAGTCCTGAACAGAAGGCTCAGAGATACAGGGAGGGCACTGTGGTGGGGAGGTGAAGTATCCACCTGATATGGGAACTAGTAAGTGGCAAGGGCTCTGAGAGGGCAGGTCCATGGTCTAGCAGGGGCTGCGGGTGGCCTGACTGGGTGTGGTGGCTCCTTACCAGGCGCTCTGTTCTTCAAAGATTTTAGCTGTTTTAGTCCTTGTAACAGGCCTGAAATGTCAAGCCTCAATCTCAAGTGGAACCAAGATGAGGCCTGAAGGTGATGTGTGACTGTGAAAGTATTTGGGACGACAGCTTGTTGCTGTCCCTCGAATGGACATGCACGGACACCGCGCTCTGCCAGGTGTCGGGGTTACTGAGTCTGGGTCCCTCAGAGCCTTACTGCTGCGGATGCCAGAAACCCAGACCAGAGGGGACCACATGCTGGGTAAGTAGGAGACACCAGAGGTACCTGCGACTCCCCCGGGCGCCAAAGAGAAAGCAACCCTCAAAATAAGTCTGGAAAGAAGATTTCGAGTTCATCAGGTGGATGTATCTGAGGCAGCAAGCAGGGAATCGCGAGAGTGTGAGGAAAACCAGGGCCTGTAAGGAAAGGTGCAGCCCGGGCGGGACCACTGCCGGGATCCCCGTGCTCACTCTTAGCCCCTGACCGCGGCCAAAGTTCGGCTTCTCCAAAGAGCTTTACTGGGACTTTGGTTAGGCCCTCTGGGGCCCCTGGGGCAGCTGCGGACACACGAGCGTTCAAGACCACCCGCAGGCCTGTGCCCGCCGGCGGCAGGCCCTGCACACGCGCGCGCACACACACCGAGTACACGGGCGCCGGCACATCGCCCGGTCCGCGCGGGCCGGAAGTCGCAGGGTTGGACGCCTGGTGCCTGGCGGCGGGGGCCGCGCCGAAGGGGGGAGGTTACCGCCAGGGAGAGCGGGAACAAAGGACGCGGCGGGGCGGGGGCGGCCAGGCCGGGCCGCGATTGGTGGCTGGGGGCGCGGGGGAGAGGCCCGGCCGGGCGCTGATTGGCCGCGGCCGCAGCGGGCCCCTCGCGCCCGCCCCGCCCCTCGCGACCGAAACCGGAGCCCCGTTCCGCCGCCCGGGACCTGCCCGCGCCCCGGCCATCTGCGCGGGGGGCGGGACGCAGGCCGGAATCGGATTCCCGCCCAGCCCCCCTCGACTGGCACTCGGCGGAGCCAGACAACCTGTGCACCTCGCTGCCCCCAGCCCCGCCACCGCCAAGATGCGCGCCGGCTCCCGAGGGCCCCGGCAGGGTGGGGGGCCTAGCCTGAGCCCCGCTGGGGAGGCCCGGAGGGCAAGGTTCTCGGGTAGTGGAGGGCCAGGTTGCCCACGTTGAAATGGGGTAGGGCCCAGGAAGCCGCCTCTTGCGGGAGCCGGGCCGGGCCTCGTGGCTAGACTGGGAGAGGGATCAGAGAACAGGACACTGCTCAGAGAGGACTGGCGAGGGGTAAAAGGAGTGGAGGAGGGCGCGGGCTGGAGGACGCCCCAGGAGAGGGGTGGTTGGATGACCTGAGGCCCGGGCTACTCAAAACCTGGCAGCTCAGGGAGTCACTGGGGCTGATGGCGGCGCCAGAATGCCAGACAGCGTCCTGGCAGGGTTTGGGGTGGGAGAGGTAGTTAATTGAGTTCACTGCCAGCCAGACCACGCTTCGTGCTTAAGGACTTACAGGATAAGGGGCCTTCTCAACCCCATTCCTCTTTCTTAGCGGCCTGGGAGGTGAGAGAAGGGGTGGGGCGAGGGACCCGGGCCACCAATCACAGCCTCAGTCCCGCTTTGAATCTGGGCTGGCGGCTGGCGGCTGGGGCTGGCGGCACACCTGGCAGCCTCTTTGTCCCCACTTGCCTGCCTAGACACGTCCCACTCCACCCCCACCCACCTAGTTCCCCTCCTTTCATGGTTTTCCTAGCTGGGACTGACGCCAGACCCTGGTCTTTCCGGACTCCAAGCCATGCCCCCATCTCTGCCCCATTCTGGGCTGTGCATGGAAACCTAAGCTGTGGGGTGTAGGGACCTCCATGTCCCCAAGATGGCCACCAAGTGGTGCTGGGAGTGGAGTGGGCGGGAGACGACAGTTTGCGGCCAAAGTCCTGGCAGAGGGCTGGTCCAGGCACAAGCCGTGTGACCCAGGGTGAGCCCCTTACCTCCGAGGTGGCTCCTGCAGCTGCACAGCCATGGTAATAAGGATCTACTCCCAGGCTGTTGTGAGGATTAAATGAGATCCTGCAGAAGACAGAGCTTTGAGAGCCTGAAGCCTCAAAGTGTGTGGTAGAGGAAGGGATGTTTGCATCTGCTCCCGTGCTGTCCAACAGGCAGCCAGAGAGGGTGGGTGAGACTCCCTGGTCCTGCCCCGTGGGCAAGGGCCAGTGGGCCAAGTTGGGTAGCAGAGAACAGCATAGTGCCATCCCAGTGGAGTCCAGAGCCCCCCAGACCCTGAACAGAAGGGGGCCAGAGTTTAGGATTCCTGGCTCACACATCCCCAGGCTCTCCAGGAAAAGATGGGGCAGAAGAATCTGAGGGTGGCTCTTTTTTATGTTCAAGTCTGAGGGCATGGAGCCCTCTCCCAGATCAAGACCAGAAGGCAGGCCAGGGGCCTACAGATTTCTCCCTTCAGGTGCCCCACATACTCCTACCCTCTCCCAACTCTGCTTCCCCATCCCCATCTGCTTTCTACCCACCCCTCCCCTCAGCTCTGGCATGAAATTGGTCACTAAGACCCTCCAGGCTGCTTCCTTAATGTCTCTCAAATCTGTCTTCTCTGTCTTCTTTCCACCCCTGCTCTGCCATCCTACTCGCAGCTGGGACCGTGGTGATAGCCTCCACCTGACCAGTGTCACCCTGACCCCAGGCTGCCCTCCTCCCCACAGCCAGCACAAAAAGCAAACTAAGTCTTATTCCTTCCCTACTAAAATTCTCTAGTGGCTCCCCACTGCCCCTAGGACTCCCTGATTGGAACTACAAGGGGTCTAATAAGTGGGTAAGCCCACACTCTGGAACCAGCCTGCTCATGATTGAACCCTGAGGCCATTCCTTGTTTTGTTCTGTTTTGAATTAAGTTGGCTCCACACCCAGCATAGAGTCCAATGCTGGGACTTGAACTCACCACCCTAAGATCAAGACGTGAGGTGAGATCTAGAGTCCACCCTTAACTGACTGAGCTACCCAGGCACCCCCGAGGCCATTCCTTGTTAACTGTGCCTTGGTTTCCCCATCTATAAAATGGGGATGTGTTTCCCTTACAGCAACTCTATGAAATGACTAGCATGCCTGCCGTACTGCACCCACAATACCCACAATGAAAGTAGAATGATGGGAAAACCAAGTTTGTATAGTTATGGATTACAGAAGCCTAAGGCACAAATCTGGACGAGTTTGGAGCACAGCTGGTGCTCAGTACATTCTAGCAGTTATTTCTGACCCCGCCCCTTCAGCCAAATCTTTGCCCCCGAACCTCCAGTCCCACAGAAGCATAGGTGAGTGTCTCTTGCCTTGCCCTAACCACCTTTCCTTTCCCCTCTCCCTTCGCCCCGGTCCTCTCACCTAGCAGAGAATGGGTGCTTATTACATATTTAGGAATCAGGGAAGGAGGGCTCCGGAGAAGGCTGGATTGAAGGGATTATTCAATGCTCCCGCGCCCCCTTGTGGCCATCCTGGACATTGCATGCGTCGGCCCAACCTTTCAAATGGGAGGGCGGAAGACTGTTTCAAGGCCTGGGAAGGTGGGGGGAGGCCGCCTGAGGACAGACTCTAACCCAGATTAATCCCAGGACTCGGCCCCAGGGGTTTTCAGCCCCCTGGCCAGCTCGACCTTTCTTCCTCTTCTCTCCGAGAATTCTGTGTATTTGTCAGTGTGAGCTGGACTATGCACCCCAGAGGCCAAGAGTTCAACTGTGTCTACACAGGGCAGCAGCAGTCTGTTTCCAGAAGATGTGTGTGTATGTAGGGGGATGGGGGGAGTGGCCAAGCCCACGGTCAAATATATGTCCCTTGCTTTTGTGTGTGGTTAGCTCCGGACCCTGTCTGGGCTGAGACTACAGAGCCTCAGCCTGCCAGGGAGCTGAGGCGGGCTGTAGCCTGTCAATGGAACTTTCTGGATCTTAGTGAACTCCGTGGTGTCCAGATCTCCTGTTCTCAAAAGATCAGTCCCCAGAGTCTGAGTCTTCTTGCACACATCCCCAGGTACTGGGCCACTCTGGGCCTGTGTGTGCACCTTGGAGGGGAGTGGGTTTGCTTCTCCCTCTGTCTCACACATCTGCATTCACCGCACTTGTGAGACCAGACTGTCACAGTTCCACTTGCTTCTGCCGAGAGCTCGGGCTGTGTGTGCTCCGGACATGCACATTCTCACTCATGAGCATCTCACGGTATACCTGTGTCTCTCCTACTTATTTTGCCAGATTGTATTCCTGTGCATAGGCAGGCTTGCATAAGAGCGAGGAATTGGAGTCAGACATGTCTGAGTTCAGAGTCAGGTAGGACCTGGCTGGGTCATTTTAGACAAGGGATTTACCTTCGCTGGGCCCCAGACTCCTCATCTGCTCAGTGATAATAATAGTGCCTATTTCCTAGGTTGTTGTGAGAAGTCAATGAAAAGAATGGCAAGTGGGGAATGGGGACAGGCACGCAGAAGGCAGGTGATAAATGGGGGTGATTCCTGGTGCTGCTGTGTTCTGGGATACTAGTGAGGCCTCTGTGCTCTGCTTCCTGTCCCCATGTCTCCCTGTCCTGAGACCAGCGGCACAAGGCAGAGGGCTGGGCTGGGCCCTGCAGAAAGTCCTCCAAGAATGTTCAGAATGACAGCAAGCTGGGGCCACAGGCTGGCTAAGAATATCTAGACCCACACACTGCTTGTTCCGTGTGGACAGGAACACACAGGCGGGTGACCTCGTTTTCCCACCCTCAAACTGGAACACCTGGTCTGACCATGCGGTTGTATTTGTGGGGCTAAAGGGGCACAATGTCTGAAGCTAGTCCTTGCAGACGCCCCAGCTTCTAGCCTTGGCACGTGTGGCCACCTGGGGGAGCCCTCTGTCACTCTGGGAAAAGAGGGAGTGGAGGGGGATGTGTGGAAAGGGGAGGGGTGCCGGCTGCTGCGGGGGAGGGGGACAGCCTGGGAGAGGTGGGGGGGGGATGTCCCATGCCCTGAGAAGCATCTCTTCCAGGAGCTAGGCCAGGAGTTAACCCATCGACTGCCAGGCTCCAGCCGTTCTGCCCCAGGGGCTTCTGGGTTCTAAGTAGAGATGCCCAGAGCTGGGTGTGCTGGGAGCGGGGGCAGCATAGCCCAAACAGGGAATTCTGGGTAAATGACTGAGCCCCTCAAAATTTTCCCACCCTATGCTCAGGAAGAGAAATGCCCAGGTGTGTGTGTGTGTGTGCGTGCGCGTGTCTGTCTGTCTCTCAAATCAGCCAAACTGCCTAAATGCCTTAGAAGCCCTCTGTGAACCTTCTCCCTGGTTTTCCCACCCTGGACAGCCTGCACTAAGGGAGGGCATGTGCTTCCAGATCTTCATAGGACCTGGGAGGTCACTTCCACTTTGTCCTCCCCACTTGCCAGCTGAGGAAGCTGAGGCACAGAGAATAAGAGACCTTGGCCTTGGCCTTGAGCAGTAAGGCCTCTTTGAACCCAGGGCGTCTGGTGCCAGTGCCCTCCTCCGCAGCCTGTCCTCCCCTCCCTTTGTCTCTTCTGGAAGGAGAATTCCAGCACTGAGACCCGGGCCAGAGGAGGCACCTGCCAGCAGGACTGGAAGGGGAGGGAGGCGAACACTGGTGGGAGCAGAGGAAGGAGGACGGAGTGCCAGACATGGCACTGCGGAGACACCCCTTGTGGTTTCAGGGTGGCTATGGGCTGAAGAATGAGGAAGGGTGGCGGAAGTGGAGCCGGATGTGGACATTTCTTACAAGAGGGTGGCTGGGAGGAAATGGAGCCAAGGAGGTGGTGGGCTCAGGGCCTTTGGGGTAACTTGGAGGCACTTGGGAGCTTCCGTGTTGATGAAGGAGCCAATGTTGCTGCGAATAGAATGAATGTGGAGTGGGGTGCCCAGAACCAGGGCTGCGGGAGGGCGGGAGGCAGCAGATCAGCTCCCCGGTCACCTCTGCTTCCTCTCTGGGGAGGGGAATGTGAGCTGCTTGCAGGTGACAGAGGAAGGAAGTGGGATGCCCTGCAGGAGGGGCTCTCCTTGCTTTGGGATTGGGATAGTAGGAAGAGGGAGCCAAGAGGAGGGAGGGGGGACAGGGACGGGAGGGAGTGGGGCTTTCCAGCTAGCTCAGGGCTGGGGTGGTGAGAGCCCTAGGGGGACAGTGCTCAGAGACAGTCTCCCGCGTCCAGAACCCCTCTCCTATGCCTCCTTCCTGAGGCTCTCATCCGGCTCTTCAGGGGGACTCCAAGGATCCTCAAAAATGGAGACTCGTTGATTTTGGTGAAAAACCAGAGTTGCAGTAAAATGGGGACCCTCTGTCCTTGTCCAGGGCCTGAAAGGGCTTTGACATCGCCAGGTGGTCTAGGTCTGAGGCCTTTTTGGTGCCCTCTGGCAGGCAGGCGGAGAGAGGAACCTGGGGAGAGGGGGTAGACCCTCGCATCTTCCCTTGGGGACTGACCCTCTTTTCCTGGCCTCTTGAGCCCCTCCCCACCAAAGTCCCATCTCTCCCTCAATCTACTCAGCTCCCCCACCAGGACCCCCTGGAGCCTGCTTCTGGGGAGTGAGCCCTGGAGGGCGGCCCTGTCAACTGGTGCTGGGAAGCCCCTCCTGGTGGAAGCCTGCAACCTGGGGAACAGATGGCCCCCCTCCCTGACTGCTCCTTAGTAAACCCTGGGGGCCCCTCGGCTCCTCCTTGTGGCCTCCCCCATGCTCCCCCTCCTACTTTGGGAAGCAGCTAGCTGAAAAGAGACAACATCTGGGTCTCCCCAGGGCCCCAGTGGCCCAGCTGCCGGCTGGCCAGCAACCCGGGGAAAACAGCCACCCCTCCCCCCAGCACTGGTGTCCCCCTGCTCAGCATCATTTGAGTACCTGCCATCCTTTGAGGCAGGATCCCAAACTCAGCACCCTCTGATTGCAAGGTATTTCATGCAAGAAAGAGCCTCAGGGCCCCGACCTCCAGAGATGCCTAGCCAAAGCCACAGCTGTCCCAGTTACAGGAGGTGGCCAGTCAGCTCCTCAGAGGTCTTTGCCGTATCTGCCACCAGACCCACAGGACCAACTCAGCCCCAGACTGAAAGACATTCCCCCGTGGGCCTGGAGAAGAGTCCATGCCACCAATAGTCTGTGGGACAAGTGACCACAGAGGAGCAGAATCCTGTGCCTTTCATTGCACAGGGAACCAGGGGCCCTGGGCTCAGCCCAAGGAAGGCCGGCTCCCAGCACCTGAATGCCACTCACTGTGCCCCCACCTGTGCCCAGCCTGCTCCCCTCTGTGACAACACCCAGAGGTTCGGCCACAGGCACTCTGGGGAGCATCCGGGAGTCTCACTGGGCCTTGCCTGAAGAGAAGGAACAAGTGTTAACTGATTTACATATTGAGTTCTCCTTTGCATTTCACACCAGACTCTGGCCTTGACCTTCTCGTTCCTGCTTCTTCCCACCTTCCCACCTGCTCATAGGGTTTGCTCTCTGAGAATCAGAACAATTACATGTTGGCCCGCATATCTGGGGTCTGAGGATCAAGGGCCAATGAGCACAGTAACTGGCCCAAGGTCAAGCAGCAGTCAGCTGGGGTCAGAGCAGGACCTGAATACCCACCCAGGGCTCTTTTCCTACCCTTACAACCTGCCACAGACCCTTAGACAGACCGTGGGGGATTCAGGAGGCTGTCTCAGGCTGTCTCAGGCCTGGGGCACGGAGCAGGGAGGGAAGCACTTGCCTCCACTTGGAGCCTACACGGTGGGGAAGGTGTGTGCTGGAGCTGGGTGGAAGGCAGGGACTGTGAGGGTGGGGTCTGGGTCTGGGTCCTGCTTTCCTTGGCACACCTGGCCACCCCAGTGCTCTGCAAATTAGGGGAGGCCAAGCTGGTGTCCCCCCAGAGCTAGGCCTAGCCAGTGCCCTACTGCCCCCACCAGGACAGAGCAGAGAGCCTATCGCATTCAAAGTCCAGGAGAGTCACCACCCCACAGGGCTCTCCCGCACTTTCTTTTTCTTTTTTTTTTTTAAGACTTTGTTTATTTATTTGACAGACAGAGAGCACAAGCAGGCAGAGAGGCAGGCAGAGAGAGGGGGAAAGCAGGCTCCCCGCTGAGTAGAGAGCCAGATATGGGGCTCGATCCCAGGACACTGAGATCATGACCAGAGCGGAAGGCAGAAGCTTAACCCACTGAGTCACCCAGGCACCTCTACTTTCTTTCCTTCTCAGACTCTGGGGAATTCTATCTTCTTTTCAGGGGCCCCATACTGACCCTGTTGGTTTCTGGGGTTTCCTCTCTGTCATAAGAATCCTGTGGTGGGATACAGAGGGAGCAAGGATCTTCCCTCACTCTTGCCCCTCCCCCCACCAGCCTGGCCCTGTCAGAGCTCCCACCATAGCACCACCGGGCACATGAACCCCTGGAGTAATGCCTGCTGGTCACTCTGTGTTGCACAGAGTCTCTCCAGGGGAGGAAGAGCTCCCTGGGCAGAGGCCCCGGGTCCTTCCTGGGGGAACTTGGTGGGCTTCACCTTCTACCTGCCTTGGGTCAGCAACTGAGGCCAGGACTGATCCCAGGTCAACTTCCAGTCCCCCGGAGGCAGCCTCAAGGCCAGAGCCGCCTCCCACTACCCCTCATCAGATCTACAGACTGATGGCAAAAGATGGAAGTCTGCCCTGGCCCCACACTGAGGATGGGGAGGCACCGGTGTCCGAAGTGTGGACACTGCCTACGATGGCTCCCTGCCTCCAGGCCATTCAGGGGTCAGCCAGCAAACACAGATTAACCCACAGCCATGTGTTCATAGCTACCTGGCACCCAGGCAGCTTTGTGGGAGGGCAAAGCTGAGCCACAGAATCTGGGAGTTCTGGGGACTTCTGGGGCTCTGACAGCCATGGTTAGGGACCTGCCAATGACTGGTCTCAGCTTGGGAGTCTTGGCGAGAGCCCCAAAGTCAGATTTTGCTTGATGAACAAAGGGCATATTCTGGCATCTTCTTTGCCCACAGTCAGGGTCTTGGCACCATAAGCAGGTACCGCCAAGGAGGACTCAGGCTGGTCATTGCCCAGTCCTGAGATGCCAGATGGCACCAAGGGCCCATCTCAGGGCATGATACTGTTGTCATAGGCAGCAAGGAGCCTCTCCTTTGCTAAAATTGTGACAGTTAAAGTGCCAGCTGTGTGGGTGCCTGGGTGGCACAGTCGGTTAAGCACCAGACTCTTGGTTTCAGCTCGGGTTGGGATCTGAGGGTCATGGGATCGAGCCCTGCATTGGGCTCTGCACTCAGCGTGGAGTCTGCTTGAGATTCTCTTGGCTTCTCCTCTGCCCCTCACGCTCACACTCACGAGCACGAGCTCTCTTGCTTTCTAAAATAAAATAAGTCTGAGAAAAAAAAATAAAGTTCCATCTGTGCTGCACAATGTACCAGCCTTTGGGAGCAAGGCAGCTGCAGAAGGCACGGACAGTAAGGCCTCCCGGGGTCAGGTAGTACACAGCACAACACTGCTTAGAAGAAACACTGCAGGGGCGCCTGGGTGGCTCAGTGGGTTAAAGCCTCTGCCTTAGGCTCAGGTCATGATCCCAGGATCCTGGGATAGAGCCCTGCATCCGGCTCTCTGCTCAGCAGGGAGCCTGCCTCCCCCACCCCTCTCTGCCTGCCTCTCCGCCTACTTGTGATCTATCAAATAAATAAATATAATCTTTTAAAAAAAATCCAACTGATTAAAAAGAAGAAGGAGAAGAAACATTGCAACCTGGGTGTGCAGCCCGCTGGGAAGGATGAAGAGTGTTCTAGAAACAATGTCATATATGCAATGATGGGAGAAACTGATGCGGCTTATCCCAGAGTGGATCACACTTTGCTGAGCATTCAGTGTTATTTCATCATTCATTCCGAGGACACACTCACTGAACACGCGCTACAGTCCTGGGAGCCTGGGACCCTGCCCTCACAGAACACATGGACAGACAGACAAGGACCATGGAGACGGACATGAAAGAAGGCAGATTTCAATTCTATATAAGACAGAACACACTGGGACGACTGGGCGGCTCAGTCAGTTAAATGTCTGCCCTGGGCCCAGGTCATGATCTCAGGGTCCTGGGATAGAGTCCTGCGTGGGGGCTCCCTGCTCAGCTCCCTCTGACTG
Source organism: Meles meles (assembly GCF_922984935.1). Taxonomy (NCBI): domain Eukaryota; kingdom Metazoa; phylum Chordata; class Mammalia; order Carnivora; family Mustelidae; genus Meles; species Meles meles. The sequence goes on along the minus strand of NC_060074.1, from coordinate 40,098,933 downwards.
CTGCTCCCCCTGCTTGTGCTCTGTCTCTCTGACAGACAAAATAGGTAATTTTAGGTAATTGCAGTGACAGGGATGAACACTAAGATCCCCTCTTACTGGATGATTTGGCCATTTTATCAGTTTATGGATTATAGAGCGTCTCCTGCTTTTGAGTGTCTGTGTCCTCACCTCCCTTCTCCAGATGCTTTGGGGCCTCTCCCCAGTGTGAAAAGAGAATCTCAAAACTGAACAGTCTATCCACTGAGGTACTGTTTCAGCACACGGGGCAAGGATGACCATTGTCTTCTTACAGGAATCATTATTTTTTTTCCTTAAGATTTTATTTTTTGGTAATCTCTACACCCAATGTGGGACTCAAACCTACAACTCTGAGATCAAGAGTTGCTCGCTCTACCAACCAAGCCAGCCAGGCAGCCCTGACAGGATTCTTTACTTCAGGTTCTGGAACCTTATGTCATATACGAGAGTGGTTTTCTGACTGGGGGTCTTGAATCCTTAGGAACAAGGATGGATGAGTGGGCTGGAGCTGTGGGGGACTTCGAGGCTGGAAATCATTTTCTGGTGTTGGGTAGTAAGAGCAGGGCTTTGGGGAGGCAGCTTGGGCATGAGTGCCCCATGACTCAGGGACAGACCCCAGGGAGCCAGGAATCTAGGGACTGCAGGAAGAAGGATGGGAGTCACGGGGAAGCTGGTGACTTCCCAGACCAGGCCTCCCATACCAGGATTTTCTCTCAGATGCAGCCTCAAATTACACTCTCTGAAATTAGCCCAATTAGAGAGTCACTAGAGTGGCAAACTTCTTGCTAAAAGCGCCACTTAAAAAAATATCCCATTGAAAACCCGCCCTATCCAGTTATTAAAGTTTGCTCCAAGGCTGTAAGGGGCAGGGATGCTGGCCTGAAAATGCAGGACAGTTCCGGGGGTCGGAGCAGACACTTTCCAAGCCGGAGTGGGGGTGTGTCAGAGCCCAGGGCGCACTAATCAGGCTCTGGAGACCTGCCCTTGCAGCAGGAAGGCAGCCTGTGGGCCCCCAGTTTGGATGCCAAGCTCTCTCTTGGAGGGCTGGAGCCCCTCAGAATGGAAAGGAAAGCAGCGACATTTCTCGAGCTCATCCACTTCCCACCCCGGGGCCATCCCTCCCATGAGTCACCCTGTTATCCCTCCATGGCCAAATATAGTTCCCAAGGCAAAGGAGGCTGCTGCCTTGTGCGGATGGGCCAGGGAGGGGCCCGGGGGGCGGGGTGGCCCGGACCAGGGGACCAGGCAGCCCACCCGTGGCCCCTTCAGACCCTAGCGGTCTCGGTCAGATCTCAGGGCCGCTTTCCCACAAACGCAGGGAAGTCGGGGAGACAGAGGGTCTGACCCACAGGCAGTGGGATCACTTCCTTCTCGGGGAAGGAAGAACACGCTCCAGGAGACAAACAGGGCAGGGGGCCCTCCCTCTTGGTCTTGTCCGGCAGATGAGGCCCAGGTCCCGGCCGCTGCGCCGCCGTGCCAGGGTGGCCACGAGGCCCCCAGCGTGTCCGCCGTCCCCAGCAGCCCCCCGGGCGCCGCCCGGGCCCCGCGGAGCCACCACATAAGGAAATGTTTTCGCCAGGGCGCTTGCTCCCGCCTCCCTCCTGCCTCCCCGCCCGCCGCCTGGACGGGCCAGGCAGGGGCGGGCACCGCAGGGGAGGCGGAGTGGGAGGGTGGAGTGGGGGGGTGCAGGCGAGGTGGGGGGGGCAGTCGGAGTTGGGGAGGGCAGGGGGCGGCCTGAGGGGTCGCCCTGCCTGGCTGGGTGGAACCGGCCGGAAGCCTTCTCCCGCCCCAGCGCCCGGCCAACGACAGGGACCCGGCTGCCTAGCGGCGGAGGCCGTGGCGCGGTGGCAGGGTGGTGGGGAAGCACGGGGGACTAGCCGTACACGTCTGGGGCCACGGGGACCCTGACTTTGCATCTCAGACCCTGGAGTCTGTGACCTGGGCTGCGGGGGCGGCTTGGAGGGATGGTCCCTCCCGCCCTTTCGAAGCTGGCACACTCAGGCCAACTGTCCCTCTCCCAGAGTCCAGAGCAATGTCTTATTCCTCTGCATGGTGACCGTGGCATCCTGACTCTCAGTCACTCCTTAGAGAAGAAACATTTTATAGCCAGTCTGCTGGCAGGAGAGGTTAGGCTCACAAGGACTGCGTCCCTTCTGGAGTTTTCCATTAAATTATTTACACAGGCCCAGTCCCCAACAAGCCCACAGACCTCTGCAGGAAGCTGGCCGGTACAAGGCAGCATTTATTCTTCTGCAAACGGTCTCATTTCCCCAGGGACCCCCCTCTCTTTAATGTCACCCTTGGAGGTAAGAAGACGCCCAAGGGTGGTGCCTTCTAGGTCTCTGTGGTTTACTCTTGGGAGCTAAAGAAATTCCCCACCAGGTGTTTCCTGGGGACAGCCTCCACACCCAGCAGGCATTCACAGGGGGCAGCTGGCCCTCTGCTCAGAGGCTCAGAGGCTGGGGAGCTGGAGTCTGGAGCATTCTCCAAGAAAGGGTTATTGAGGGAGAATGGTATCACCCAGATCCTTGGCTTTGGAAAAAGTGTGACATGCAGAACAGTAATCCAGAACAACCTGCCTGTTCAGCTGGAGAGGAGGTGGGACCACCTCACCTACTTCTAGGTTACACGGATTTGACAGAGATCAGATCTCAGGCTTGGTTTCCTAGGAGGTTCCAGCCTGCGGCCCTGCTGGTGGATTAAAGCAGTGGTGTGTCAACCTTGCCTTAGTGACACTGGTACAACGGCCATTTATCCCCAAGGCCCCGCCACCCAGGCAGGCAGGGCTGCCGGGAAGTGGCAGCCGAGAGGGCTCCACAGGATCGCCCCCGTCCCTAAGGGTAACCTTCTCCCTGCCCACAGCCCCGCATTCTGAGGAAGGTCCCTACTGGTTCTTTCCAAATTAAGTGCCTGGTTCCCCCATCATGGGCTCAGCTCTCTCCACCCCCAGTAGTAAGGGCTGTGGACTGTGTCCAAGACCAGGACAACAGTAGAACGAATGTGGGAGAGCGAAGCTGCGTTTGACAAGGTCACTAACTGTGGGTGTGGGTAGTTGTGCACTCAGTCCTCACTTCCACAGCTCCCTTATTTTTAAGTAATCTATACACCCAACACGGGGCTGGAACCCACAACCCGGAGATCAAGAATCTCCTGCTCTACCAACAGAGCCATCCAGGCATCCCCTCCCTAGACTTTTAATTCAGGATGTACAGGGACAGCCCAGCAGGCTGTAATCCACACTGCACAGACTTTCAGCATCGTATCAAGTGTGAAGAAGCTATTTGCTCTTGGACCCTGGTATCCAGCAATTTGGGTCTATAAGCTCCAAGGTGCAGAAACTATCTGGCTGCTGCAGGGGTGGTGAAGTTTTCCCTTCTTCCCTTCTAGGTTCTTTGGCTGGCCTAATAATTAAACTGATACAAGACAGATTAGCAAGAGAAAAACGGACAAAACTACACAGGAGTAACTAAGTCTCCAAAATGGCCAAAGCCATCATTTTAAAAACCACTTTCAGTTAAAGACAAAAGATGCTGAGGGTAGGGAGCCAATTACCGGAGGTTACCAGCAAAGCACAGTAAACAGGTGTAAACTTATTGTGTAGATTTAAACTGTTGTCTTCTCCATTGATAAAAGTCTCCAGAGATTAGAGTCAGCGTCCTCTTCCTGGAACAGTGAGGGAGACATCCTTACAAATGGAGATTTCCCTTATAAATGTAAATATCTCTTACAAAAGGGTAACTTCTACTCAGCTTTCATAACTTCACCTTTGTCTGCTGTTTCTGAAAAATAACCTGCCTAAAATAAGCAGTATGCTAAAGAGGCATATTTTGGGGTAGTATATTTTGCTCCCCTTCACTGCCTAGCCTTAACATAAGCCTAACACAGCATATGCTCAGAAAGTATCTTTTGGGTAGCAGAATAAAAAAAACCCTTAATTTCAGATCACAAAAGATCTGGTCCTTATAAAGGTAAATTATACGTGTTTCATCTAAAAGGCTGTCTTATGAAGTCCCCCATTCTCCATCATGAGACACATTCAGATGGGGGTACAATGATAACAGGGTAGTCGTAGAGGGGTTCTCAGTGGGAATGTAGAGATATGTTAGAGGTGATGTATTTATTTTTTAAGATATTTATTTGAGAGAGAGCGAGCATAAGTGGGATTGGGGGGTGGGGGGGTTGTGGGGCAGAGGGAGAGAGAGCAAGTTCCCAGGCAGCCTCATGTGGGGCTTGAGACCAAGACTCTGAGATCATGAGCTGAGCGGAAGGCAGACACACTTAACCAAGTGAGCCACCCAGGTGCCCCAGAAGTGACGTACTTTTATGCCTTTTAAAATATACCTAGGGGGGCGCCTGGGTGGCTCAGTAGGTTAAAGTCTCTGCCTTCGGCTCAGATCATGATTCCAGGGTCCTGGGATCGAGCCCCGCGTCGGGCTCTCTGCTCAGTGGGGAGCCTGCTTCTCTTCCTCTTTCTCTCTGCCTGCCTATAGTTCCCTTCTGAGCTCTGTCAAATAAGTAAATAAAACCTTAAAAAAAAAAAAAAGAATAGCATAGAGTAGTAGGCAGGTGGTTATGCTTTCCATGTAAACTCAGCAAAGTTAAAAGAATCCAAAACAGGCCAGAAACGTGATCATTTTCACGGCTGCTCCAGAAGGCAGGTGGCTGAGCTTTGCACTCGTGGGTCTGCACACAGCCCAGGGCAAACAGTTTGCTGCTTACATCAGATTCACGAGTCCACGCACTTGTGCACATCTTGGGTTCGTGTAAACCCGAGTCCGTACATACACGAACCTGTGTAGGCAGCCAGTCGGAGCAGAAGCAATTGTGCGCATACTCGGGTGGAAGCATCCTCGAGATGCAGCACACAGAAGACACGTGGAAATCCACCGGTTCGTGCACGTCAGATGGTGCACACACAAATTTGGACATACTGGGACGTGCGCACTAGCCCGATTGTGCACACGTGGCAAGATGCACACCCCAGCGTTGCGCACATATGAGCCCTGCATGCCGCCCCGCCCCCCTCGCCCGAGGCCAGTTCGCGCGCCCACTCGGATGCTCGGATGAGGTAGAAGAGCCCATTTCTCCCCATACTCGGGCACGGTTTCAGCGTCTGGGCGCCATCTTCGCCTCGCGAGCAGTGGAAAGACCAGGAGGCTGAGCAGCCCCCGCGCTGGGGCCTTTGTTGTCCCGGCTTCCGGGCGTCCATCATGCGGAGGCCCTGCGCGCCCGAGCACGAAATGGCGGTTGGGGGCGGGGCAGGACTGGGCGACCAGGAGCAGCGCCCACTCCTGATTCCCGACAGGGCGCGCCGTCCCGCCTCCTTGCGCAGGCGCACGGCACGGCGCGCGTTCCCGCTTTCCCTCCGACGCGCGCCGGGACACAAAGGGCTGGAGGGAAAGCACGGAGCGCGGCCGACATCCTCGGAGCGGCTACTGGTCCGGAGCGGCCTGGGGCGGACTGCCGGGGCCGGAGCCGGGCTCACCGGAACAGCGCGCTCGGGCACCCGGTGGGGCGTTGTGCTGCGCTCCTTCCCCTCCCCTCGCTCTCCCTCAACGGTCGCAACGGCCTAGCGAGCCGAGGTGGGGCCGAGCGGGCGCGTACGGCGCAGGCGTAGAGCTCACGGCCTCTGCGGGGAAGGCTGGGCGCCTCCATTTTTCCTCGCGCTCCTTGGTTGCGGGGTTGGGTTCCTTGGAAGCGAGTAGTGGCCGGGAAAGTCCGAGGCCTTCTCTACACAAATTCTTTCCTCGGTCCGCGCACCTGAGCGCGGGAGCTGACTAAGTAGCTCTTCATAAAGTTTTGGAATGTGATAAAAAAAAAAGACAGACACCTCCGCAAATTACTACAATAGTTTGCAAACGTGATACTTCCAATTGGGAATGTGGGTTTGGGGAAGGAGTGAGAACACTGATGCACAACAGGTAAATTTTTTTCTGTTAAGGGATGTTAAAAACAGTAATCAATAAAACTTCAGAAAAGTATTTTTCATAAAGCAAATAACGCATGTTCTTAGTAGAAAGTTTCGAAAGGAGTCATAGTCGCTGGGCATTCACTGAGTAGTTACATGCCAGACCCTGTTTTAAGTGGTCTAATTTTCCTAACTAGGTACAGATGGAGAAATAAGCACAGAGAGGTTAAGTACACAAAAGTACTTAAAAGAAAATAGGAAAAGTAGTAAACCAACCTTCCAAAACAACCACTATTTAATAATAAACTGGCCTGGTTCCTGCCAGTTTTTTTCTCTGCCTTAAGTTTGGTTCAGGGGCAGCTGGGTGGCTCAGTTGGTTAAGCAGCTGCCTTCTGCTCAGGTCGTGATTCTGCTGTCCTGGGATCAAGCCCCCTTGGGGCTCCCAGGTAAGCGGGGAGTCTGTTCTCCCTCTCCGCTTCCCACCCACCATCCCATGCTTGCTTGCTCGCTCTCAAATAAATAAAATCTTAAAAATAAGTTTGGTTAAATTACATTCAGCCTATGGCATCTTGAATAACAGAGCTGTGGTCTGGCAAATAGAAAAGGTTCAGAGGTTCAGAGGGAGCCCGGAAATGTCCTGGTTGTCTTTGGGGCACATCGGTCCTCTGAGGTCCAGGAGACTGCACTAGGTGATGCATGAAGAGCACCCCCAACTCTAGAATGTTATCCTCTAGTGATCTTGGAGAATTCACATGACTCGTGGTCATTTCTGGGAGTCGGGAGGAAGAGTCCCCTTATTCCCTTATTCCTCCCTTTTGTTCCTACTGTAGCCATTTCTCAGGTCATAATTGCCTTAATTTCCCAAGCGTATTTAGGCCTATGAGGAAGGTATTTTCACTGAATAGAGTTAGGTCAGTTGAAGACAGAGCAGAGCCAGTGTAACTCCTCATTTACAGATGAAGCTGCTGAGATTTAGGGCCAGAAGTTGGGGACAAGTCCCCCAATTAATGGCAAAGCAGAGATGCCTCATCCAAATTGAGGCATCTGCCTTGCAGCCTCAGTGCCCAAGTCCTCAGCTTCCATGGGATCTGTTATGTCTTTTATTTTAACAATTTAACAATACAGAGATATTTTAATTTTAACAATACAGAGATCCCAACACCCAGCTGTTAAATGGTAGGTACTTCTCTTGCTTGGTGAAAGATTGTCTATTCTGAGCGGGTGAGGGCTAGGCAGCCAGATCGTTCCCATTAATCCTTAAAAGGATTCACCTGTTTGTCAAAATTGTTCTTATCCCATTTTTAGTTTACTGGTCTAAAGCACACTGTCCTTTAATTAGTTTCTTCTATTGCAATATGAATTTGGTTTCTTTTTATTTTTTTATTTTATTTTTTTAAGATTTTATTCATTTGCTACAGAGAGAGAGAGGGACATCATAAGTAGGCAGAGATAGAGGAGGAAGCAGGCTCCCTGCTGAGCAGAGAACCCTATGCGGGGCTTGATCCCAGGACCCTGAGATCATGACCTGAGCCAAAGGCAGAGGCTTAACCCACTGAGCCACCCAGGTGCCCCTGAATTTGGTTTCTTTTTAAACTGTGTAGTGTAAGTCATTTACTTTTATTCACTATTACTTCATTAGAATGAGGAAACCGTATGCTCTTTTAATTTTAGAAGTGGAAAAAGGAGGAAATGGAACCAGAATATGATTTCAGGTCTCACACACAGAAATACCCTGTCTTCTTGGTCTCTTTCTTTACTGAATCACAGATTCCTAATAAGCATTTTGAAATGTTCATAGAAAATAAAAAAGCTCCAGTGACTGAAAAACTTTTTAGATAATTTCCTTTGCTTAGATCTTGTAAAAGAAAATACTTTAATACTAGTTTGTGGCTTTGCCAAGTTATTTATCTCCTGATTCTGTGTTCTCATATACACAATGTGGATAAGAATATGTCCTGGCAGAGTTTGGGGGGATGATTGGAGATGATATTTGTAAAGTGCCTGGACCATAGTAGGTGCTCAATAAATAAGTGATAGCAACTGTGTTTGGTTGCTGTTCTGTGTCAAGGAAGTGTCAGAATTAACTAGCTGGTTGTCTTTGAGAAAATATTAATATAGTTCCCTGCTGATCACAGCCTTGTACTCAGTTCTACCCTAAACATCCATGACTGCTCAGAAGCAAGTGTTGGTGAGGATGTGGAGATAAAGGAACCCTCTTGTGCTATTGGTGGGAATGCAAACTGGTCCAGCCACTGTGGAGAAAAGCATGGAGGGTCCTGAAAAAGTTAAAAATGGAACTCCCCTATCATCCAGTGGTCACACTAGTGAGTATTTACCCCCAAAATACAAAAACACTAATCAAATGGATACATGCACCCCTATGTTTAATGCAGCATTATTTCAGTAGCCAAACTATGGTAGCAGCCTAGGTGTCCATCAATAGATAAATGGATAAAGAAGATGTGGTATATATATACAATGGGATATTATTTAGCCATAAAAAAGAATGAGATCTTGCCATATGCAATGAAATGGATGGAGCTAGAGAGTATATTGCTAAGCAAAATAAGTCCATTAGAGAGGGACAAATACCATATGATTTCACTCATGTGGAATTTCAGAAATAAAACAGACAAGCGCAACAAAAAAAAAAAAGGAGAAAGAGAGACAAACCAAGAAACAGACTCTTGATTATAGAAAACAACCTGATGCTTATCAGAGAGGAGGTGGGTGGTGGGGTAGTAAAGAGCACTTTTATTATGATAAAATAAAATGATAAAGACTCCTCAGGGGCTCCTGGGTGGCTCAGTGAGTTAAGCCTCTGGCTTCAGCTCAGGTCGTGGTCTCAGAGTCCTGGGATCAAGCCCCCCATCAGACTCTCTGCTCAGTGGGGAGCCTGCTTCCCCCTCTCTCTCTGCCTGCCTCTCTGACTAGTTGTGATCTCTCTTTCTGTCAAATGAATAAATGGAATTTAAAAAAAAAAAAAAGACTGCTCAAAACTTTTTTATCAAGAAGTTCTTTTTTTCTTAAGATTTTATGTATTTATTTGACAGAGAAGATCACAAATAGGCAGAGAGGCAGGCAGTGAGAAGGGGGGTAGCAGTCTCCCTGCTCAGCAGGGAGCCCAATGCACTTGATCCCAGGACCCCGGGATCATGACCCAAGCCAAAGGGAGAGGCTTAACCCACTGAGGCACCCAGGCACCCCTTGATCAGGAAGTTTGAAAATTCACTTCAGAAACAAGTTAGGTGCTTGGTTGATGCATCAGGCACATGTATTATCTGAGTAAATAATAAAAGGGCTTATGTGAAATAGACCCATGTAAGGTATATCTTTGAAAGGGATGGAAAGATGGGACTTGACGTCAGCTGGGACCTTACATGGTAAGGAACCCTGCCCTTTCAGAGTAGCAGGGCTTGCTGAAAGCCGCAGTGTTCTCTGTATTTGGGCCCTGTGCTCTGCGCTCAGTGGATTTGTAAGTGCCTCCTCTGTTTCAGTCCTGGTGGCAGGAGGTAGAATGGTGAACAAAACAACACATCCGGCTTTCATGGAGCCTAAAGTCTACTGAGGATGCCTGACCCTGAGCAAATGACTACGGTGGTGAGTGTAGGTGGGTGCTACACAAGGTGGCTATGGCCCTGCCTTAGGCATAAGACAGGAGGGCTTCTGGGATGCAGTGATGCCTTGGCTGGGCCTAGCCTTCTCTTAGTCTCTGAATAGGGAAGAGACATATTAACCCCCAACAACCGAATACATCCACGAAGTCTGGTCATGGGAGCTAAGGGGTGGGAGAGATAGGAGCTGAGACACAAAAAAAAAGCCAGATTATGGGGATTTCTCTAGCAATATAGGAAAAGAAAAACTGTTTTTTTTCTGTCTACCTTAATTTCTCTGACAGGATCCCTGTAATTGGACTTACAAAGACAGATTACCCAGAGAAAAATAAACAAGTGTATTAAATATTTTATTTATTTGATAGAGAGAGACAGCAAGAAAGGGAACACAACCAGGCAGAGGGGGAGAGGGAAAACCAGGCTTCCTGCTGAGCAGGGAACCAAGGCAGGGCTCAATCCCAGGACCCCAGGATCATGACCCTGAGCTGAAGGCAGACACTTAACGACTCAGCCACCCAGGCGCCCCAAACAAGTTTATTAAAAAGTGCATCACACGGGGGTGCCTGGGTGGCTCAGTGGATAAAGCCTCTGCCTTTGGCTCAGGTCATGATCCCAGGGTCCTGGGATTGAGCCCCACATCGGGCTCTCTGCTCCGCAGGGAGCCTGCTTCCTCCTCTCTCTCTCTGTCTGCCTCTCTACCTACTTGTGATCTCTGCCTGTCAAATAAATAAATAAAATCTAAAAAAAATGCTTAAAAAAAAAAAAAAAAGTGCATCACACATACACAAGGGAGCACCCAGTGATGAGTAACTCAAAGGAGTGGTTAGAACTTGGGCTTATTATAGCATATTAACAAAAGAAAAATACATTTTTAGAGAAGTGACAAGACAAAGGAAAAGGACTTTTGAGTTTCTAGGGAGGCAAATTGTGAGAAGGAATGTATACTGGGGAAGTAATGGTAGACAAGGTTTGTTACTTAGGCTCCTCTGGTGCCATCTCCAGGCTGATAAGGGTTTGGAGTTTTCTCTGGTGACTAACTTCTGTCCTTCCTGGTAGAGAGGAGAGTGGGGACACCTCTGTAAACTTATGTCTTGCTTTTAGGCAAATAAGAGGAGGGCAGAGAGTTTTTCTGGTATCCGTTTCTTCTTAGTTGCCTTCCACTCAAAATAATTCTTATGCCAATGTGGCATATTTGGGGTGGTGTATTCTACTACTCTTCTCCAGCTTTGCTTTACTAAAGTGTTAAATATTCTTCTCATTAGAGCAGCATTTTGTTTTGTTTTTTACATTTAACATACCATAAAATTTACCCCTTTAAAATATATAACTCAGTCAGTACAGCATGCTCAGTCAGTAGAGCATGCAACTCTTGATCTTAGGGTCATGAGTTTGAGCCCCACATTGGTTGTAGAGTTTACTTAATTAAAAAAAAAAAATGAGGGCGCCTGGGTGGCTCAGTGGGTTAAGCCTCTGCCTTCAGCTCAGGTCATGATCTCAGGATCCTGGGATCGAGTCCCACGTCGGGCTCTCTGCTCGGCGGAGAGCCTGCTTCCCTTCCTCTCTCTCTGCCTGCCTCTCTTGTGATTTCTCTCTGTCAAATAAATAAATAAAATCTTAAAAAAAAAATGAAAGTGATGTAATTCAGTAGTTTTAAAATATATTCACAAAGTTGAGCGATCATCCACACAAATTTCAGAGCACTTCATCACCCCGAAAGAGACCCTAGACTCATTAGCACTCACTCATCATCTGCCCCTTCTGCTAGCCCCACCACTAATCTGCTTTCTGTTTCTACAGATTTGTCTACTCTGGACATTTCATATAAACAGAATCCAAAATGTGTGCTCTTGTCTCTGGCTTCTTTCATTTAGCATAATTTTTTGAAGTTCTCTAAGGTTGTAGCATGTATCCATATCGCCATTCCTTTTCATAGCTGAACGATATTCCTTGTGTGGCTATAAGTCACAAGACTCTTGAGCGGAAGGTGTATATCTGCAATGGGAGCCAGTGCCTTGAGGTCCAGCCTCAGTGTGAGAACTACTGTACTTTGTATGGCATTTCAGCTGCCTGGGCTCTCCCCTCATTGGCTATGTGTCTGGACAAATCACTTTCTTTGTGCTCATTTTCCTCTCATGAGTGGTAATAACAGTAATAACTCTCATAGGGTTTGTGAATTAAATGAATTTGTACATTGAAAGGCCTTAGAAAAGTTCTTCGTGTAAAAGTCCAGTTGTTATGATGACAAAAAAAAATAGGCTGGCAGATGCAGAACTCCCCACTGATTAGCACACTGCCCTTTGTTCCAGAATCTTCCAAATGGCTACATGGCTACTTTATAAAAGTTGGAATTACAACCAGGTCTGACTATAAGAGGAAACGAGTTGAAGATAGCAATTTCTGTACCTTTTTTAGGTGAAGGGGAACGGAATATTCCACCCCAAAATATGCCACTTTGGCTTGAAGATTATTTTGAGCTGAAGGCAGTCAAGTCTTAGCAGACTCAAGAAAAACTTTTACCTCTCCCTTAATTGTCTAAAAGAATTTAGATGGGGAGCCTGGCCCAGAAAGAGAGTTATTACCAGAGATAACTTTTTTTTTTTTTTTTTTTTAATCTGAAAGACCCACATGGTAGGGCCAACATCTGCCTAGGAAACATCTGCTCTTCTCATCTTCCTGCAAATTGCCCTCCTCCCCTTTGAAGCCCCAGCCCCATCTCTTTCCTCAGCTCAGGATGGCATGTGAGCCTCCATTGCCTGACTGTCTCTGGGTGTCATATTTTTATGGGGCCCCCCGTACCTAAATAAATAAATTTCTTTTTTTAAATAAAATAAAATTTTTTCTTTTTCTCCTGTTAATCTGTTTTTACGTCAACTGAAGTATTAGAGCAGCCAAAGAACCTAGAAAGAAAGAAGGAAAAATTCTCCCCCCAGCGCCCCCTGACAGTTTGGTGACCTGCAAAGGGACATTCGCTGGCTGGACACAGCTTCCTCCAGGGAGGCTGCCGCTGAGAGAGCCGCAGAAGGTAAGAATTCTTACCAGATCAGTCTCCTGGAGCTCCACCTGTAGAATCCAGTGGAAGCAAGCGCGGAGAGAGTCCTCTTTCCTTTTTCTAAATTCACATTAGCAGGAGAAAATGTTTGTGTGAAGTAGTTCCTTGAGTATGGTGACGGTAAAGATTTGTTATGAGTATACTCGGGTCTACGGAGATAGTCATTGTTTCCTTTGGTCTCAGTCTTTTGTGTCCTTTGTCATGAGAAGGAGAATCGTAGCCCATATGAGCTTTTTCCTTTCGTCCCATCCCATGTCTTGAGAGCTTGGCTTTATGACCAGGGAGAATATTCTCACTGGGAGAGGCATGTACTGGCACGCATTGGCGTATAGCCCAGTAGGTTCCAGATCCAAAAGAACAGCCCTGTCTTTGTCTGACTGAGCTAACTCTCAGAGGAGTTTGTCTTAAGGGGTTCCGGTCCATAAGGGACCCTTGCTGGTGATGGTGATGGAAGAGTCCCAGATGGCAGGTCTGTGACTGGTGGTGTCTCACATTCTCACAGGAGACCAGAGCTACCATTCTTACTGCTTGTGACATTGAAGGTCTTGGCTTTCTTAGGCTAATTATGGGAGCGAACTTTCCGGATCTTCTGCGGACTGCATCCTCAGCACCCTCTTTTGGAATGCTTCTTGCATCCATGGCTAAACCGTAAAAAGATTTAATTGGTGTGAGTCACTATTGAGATTAATATAAAATCCTTTCTTGTCAATGGCCAGATAACATCCTCTGAACAGGCTGTATTTAAAACAGGAAATTTAGAGAGCTCTCATCTAACAATTGTCTTATTGATACCTGTGGAAAAAACACAAAGGAATATAACTTCTAGGCTCCGGGACTCCCTTAGCAAGATCAAAGTACAGAAATTAGAACAAAAATTGAAGTCCACATTCAAGGTAAATGCCCCTTCTCAAAATCCTGCCCTGCCTTCTGGTTCCAGCTTCCCCTTTTCCTTTGAGATTTACAGAGAATGTCCTGACTTGATCTCCAGGCCGGGGGTACTGGTTACCTATGTAAATACTGAGGACCAAGAAGTGAATTTTGCAGAAGAATGGTTGGGGGTGGGGCAGGGCTCACTTTGCTGTTTCTTTCAACTCCTCCTACTCTCCAGGGCTTTGTAATCAGGCTGTGCCTGCCTCAAGTCTTCCTATGCTGTGTTTTTTGTGGAAATATCCTGGATCCTGACCACAAAGAATTCTTTTTTTTTTTTTTAAGATTTTATTTTATTTTTTTGACAGACAGAGATCACAAGTAGGCAGAGAGGCAGGCAGAGAGAGAGGAGGAAGCAGGCTCCCCGCCAGAGCAGAGAGCCCGATGTCGGGCTGCATCCCAGACCCTGAGATCATGACCTGAGCCGAAGGCAGAAGCTTAACCCACTGAGCCACCCTGGTGCCCCACCACAAAGAATTCTTGCAAGCAGAGACACATAGCAGAACTTTTAAAGGATAACATCCTTTTACCTCCACTTCCAGAATACTCTACCAAATTTAGAGAAGAGTTAGATCATCGGCCATTCACACCCCAGTCACACGGACCTTGCTTAGCCGCTAAGGGGTGTTCTTTCTACCTGTGATTATACTGTAGTTAATAGACAAGCCAGATGGCTCCCCGAGGAGAATCCCCCTCACCAGAGTAAACAGATGACCAGAATTTCTCCTCAGCAATCCTAAAAATACTGTTCAGGGACTGAATATAAATACATGAAATCTTAGGGGCGCCTGGGTGGCTCAGTGGGTTAAGCCGCTGCCTTCGGCTCAGGTCATGATCTCAGGGTCCTGGGATCGAGTCCCGCATCGGTCTCTCTGCTCAGCAGCGAGCCTGCTTCCCTCTCTCTCTCTCTCTCTCTGCCTGCCTCTCTGTCTACTTGTGATCTCTCTCTGTCAAATAAATAAATAAAATCTTTAAAAAAAAATACATGAAATCTTAAAAACAAGAGCAACAAGTTGATTGGTTTAATTAAAACAGACATGTCCTGGGGTGCCTGGGTGGCTCAGTGGTTTAAGCCACTGCCTTCGGCTCAGGTCATGATCTCAGGGTCCTGGGATCGAGTCCCGCATCGAGCTCTCTGCTCGGCAGGGAGCCTGCTTCCCTCTCACTCTCTCTGCCTGCCTCTCTGCCTACTTGTGATCTCTGTCAAATAAATAAATAAAATCTTTAAAAAAAAAATCTTAAAAACAGACATGTCCTGTTTTGATTAATTAATTAGTTAATTAATTAAAAACAGGGTGCCTGGGTGGCTCAGTCAGTTCCAGCGGTCAACTATTGATTCCCGATCAGGTCACATCTCAGGGTCTGGGATCCCACTCCAGGCTACACAGGGAGTCTGCCTGAGCGTGTCTGTCTCCTTCTCCTTCTGCCCCTCTCCTTGATCATACGTTCTCTCCATCTTTCTCAAATAAATAAATCCCCATAAATAAATCAATCTTAAAAAAGACATGTCTAAACAATCTCAGTATTAAATATAATCCAGACATACAACTTTTATTCTACCTGGGTTTACTAGTCAAAAAAATTCGGGGCGCCTGGCTGGCTTAGTCATTAAGCACCTGCCTTTGGCTCAGGTCATGATCGTAAGGTTGCAGCATCGAGCCCCACATCTCGCTCACTGCTTGGCGGGAAGCCTGCTTTCCTTCTCCCAGTCCCCCTGCTTGTGTTCCTGCTCTTGCTCTCTCTCTCTCTCTGTCAAATAAATAAGTAAAATCTTTTAAAAAATTCATGTTATCTCTGTTACAAAATTTGTCAGCAAGAAAAGTTGCTTGGGATGATGGCCAACTCCATCTAACGTCTCAGAAAGTTCTTGTGGATAGTCTAAGCATAATTGTTCGGAACCAGTGACTTAGATAGATGTAATTGGAATAAGAACCTTTAGGTGAACTTTTCAGCCATCATTATGTTTTATGCTGTGTATACTTGAAAATACCTTCCCAAATCAGGGGCACCTGGGTGGCATAGTTGGCTGAGTGTCCAACAATTGGTTTCAGCTCAGGTCATGAGGTTGAGCCATGAACTGGGCTCAGTATAGAGTCTGCCTGAGATTCTTTCCCTCTCCCTCTGCCCTTCTGCTTGTGTTACCTCTCTCTCCCAAATAAATAAATAAATCTTAAAAAAAAGAAAAAAGCAAAAAACCCAGACCTTCCAAAATCATTTGATAACTTCCACCATTAGAGTTTTACTAAGTTAAGTGATAGAAATTCATTGACTATCTAGTTTCCAAGTAAGATAAAATCTTGAAACATTAATTACTGAACATGGGTTTTATCTACGTTTTGCTTCTTGTTATAGAGAAGCTAAAAGATATTTGGATGTGTTTGTACTATATTGGGAAATTGTACTATAAAAAAAAAGTGTATGCTTCCAGAAATTATGAAATGTATTTATAAATTTGCCAGTCTAAAGAACGCTAGTATAACAATTTGTGTCTTAGTTTTTACTCAGGAGTAACAATTTCTTTTTTTTTTTTTAAGATTTTATTTATTTATTTGACAGACAGAGATCACAAGTAGGCAGAGAGGCAGGAAGAGAGAGAGGAAGGGAAGCAGGTTCCCCACCGAGCAGAGAGCCCGATGCGGGGCTCGATCCCAGGACCTGAGATCATGACCCGAGCAGAAGGCAGAGGCTTATCCACTGAGCCATCCAGGCACCCCAGGGGTAACAATTTCTAAGGGTTAACGATTCCAATAAATGACATTAAAACTATGAGAAATAGGGGTATCTGACTGGTGCAGTTGGTGGTGCGTGAGACTCTTGATCTTGGGGTCATGAGTTCGAGACCTGCATTGGGTATAGAGATTATCTAAAAATCAAAAAATCTTGGGAAAAAAAATAGGAGAAATAGTAAGGGAAACAACTCTGTATGCAAAGAAAGTAAGATGGGTTTGGTAAGAAGAGATATGAGATGTAAAGAAGCATTTTGTCAAGGGAGCATGAGCAGGGAGAGAGACAGAGGGAGAAAGACAAGCAGACTCCCCACTGTGCTGGGAGCCCAATGTGGGGCTTCACCCCAGGACCCTGGGGCAGATGCTTAACTGACTGAGCCACCCAGGTACCCCTCTCCTCAGATCTTTAACCATGGTCATTTATATACCTTTGCCATTTACACAGAGTTACTGTTTTACTCTGATGCTTTTGCAAAAGTGCTCTTGCAAAAGTGCTTCCTCCTCAAGGAAATTCACGGAAAGGACTTTGACAAAGATAGGTTTCCGATAACTTTAAGATTGTAAGACTAAACTGGCTACGAATTTCTAGAACGAATGGAAAAACTGAATTCAAGCAGAACAAAAATTAGAATGAGACTGAAGGAACTGAGAGGATGATTATAATTTTTTATGACTTTTTCTTTGAAATATTGCTGGTTGTTTAATGTTCTGTTTTTTTCCAGATTTAAGAAGACTTTTTTTTTCTCTTTTTTCTTAAGTTAACTACGACTTACAGCAATTTGGTAAAGTGTGCCTCTGCAAACAAAGATGAAACACCAACTTTTTCTCCCTGCCCGATCCCTCCAGAATTGGGAAACTTACCGAATATTCTTTATGACAGTGTATTTATTTCCTTAAGTTCAGTAAGAATCTGTTGTCCTTGTAACAGGTATAATTGGAAGCATTGGTTATATTACTTAGACTTCCACTGCAGTGTCATATTTGAGAATAAAATACATCGATTCAGATATGATCAAACAGCTTTAAGGAACTGATGTTGACTTTATAGAGCCAATAATGGCCCTTGGAAAAAATGGCCTGGTACCCTGCTTACGGGGTTTCTAGCAATTTTACCAGGTAAGTAAAGAAGGTCACTTTTCTGGCAGGATACTTTGGGGACCTCAGGAGAAGAAGAATTCACTCAAATCTATACATATTGCAGGAAAAGTCTGGTGGTGGCTTCTTAGCCTCGAGAGGCTTTTAAAAGTCCAATATGAGATTCCTTATGAAAAGTTCCCAGCTGGGGCGTCTGGGGGGCTCAATTAGTTGGGCATCTGCCTTCGGCTCAGGTCATGATCCCAGGGTCCTGGGATCCAGCCCCACATCGGGCTCTCTGCTCTGCAGGGAGCCTGCTTTCCCCGCCCGCTACCCCCTCCCACCTCTGCCTGCCTCTCTGCCTACTTGTGATTTCTCTCTTTGTCAAATAAATAAATAAAATCTTTAAAAATAAATAAATAGATAGATAAAATCTTTTAAAAAATTTATAAAAAAAAAAAAGAGAAAAGAAAGAAAAGAAAAGAGTTCCAGCAAAGCAGACTCGACAGAACCTGTATGGTTAATCATTATTCTCGCTCCACTTAAGTCATCAGGCCAAGTTTTTCAAACTAGACTTAATTTGCAAACAGATTAGTCTTACTGTGGTTATCTTTGGTAGAAATGGGGTACTCTCAAAAGAAAATTATGTTTCAATGGAAACTATAGTCCTTGTGGATATCAGATTGTAGTCCTGCTAATTGTCTTTCAGGTTTTGTTTCTACCTGTAAACTGGCCCTGGTCCTGAATTCTAGTTTCCTCTAATATTTGACTACGGCTCTTCAAACTAACATTTCCAATTTCCTGACAGTTAATGTACATGAGGAATTGAGTCACTTTTCTACTTTTTTTGTTTGTTTTGTTTTTTGTTTTTTAAGATTTTATTTATTCATTTGACAGACAGAGATCACAAGTAGGCAGAGAGGCAGGCAGAGAGAGAGGAAGGGAAGCAGGCTCCCCACCAAGCAGAGAGCCCGATGTGGGGCTCGATCCCATCATGACCTGAGCTGAAGGCAGAGGCTTTAACCCACTGAGCCACCCAGGTGCCCCACCTTTTTTTTTTTTTTTTAAGATTTTATTTTTAAGTAATCTCTACACCTGGCAGGGAGCTCGGACTCTCGGCCCCAAGATCAAGAGTCTCACTTTCTACCAACTGAGCCAGCCAGGCATCCTACATAGTCTTCTACTTTCTTGACCCTTCTGACTTGGAATCAGTGAGAACTAAAACTGCTCTTTCCCCAAAGCCAGGCAAACAAGCAAGAGCTGGACAACTTGATACAACTTCAAAGAAATCACCACAATAGCTCATGTATGGACAATCTTAATGCTTCTGTGCCACAGAAGGGTCACCAAAGACATTCAAACTGCCAACCAGAAAAATCTAGCAGGTTGCTGCTGCTTCCTTACTCCATCTGAAGAGGTTTGGAGGCAGATATCTAGAAATCTTCTCGACTGGCTGCCTTCAGAACTCAGAAACTGGGAGTGTAATCCTCTCCAGTCATTAACTATTGTTTTCCTTTTGTTTCCATAGAAATGCTTCTTATTAAATATCTAATTGCTTTCACCATAGAACTAACTTTGGGAGTCCGCCTGCATTTCTGCCTCCTAAAATGAGACACAGCTGTTTAATTGAACTGGCCTATTCTCCGGACTAAGAGGCTTGTCCAGTAGGATAGGGTGATTTACCAACTCAACTTATGAACTGCCTTATGCCTTATGTCTGCTTTACGTCAATTTAATTATTAGACTAGCCAAAGAACTTAGAAGGGTAGAAGGAAAATTTTTCTACCCTCACACAGGCATTTAGGATTTTATAGTTGTGCAGACTTTTAAATTTGTCGTTAGTGATAATGAACTATGGGACTTTTCCTATATACATACTTCTAAGGTCACCGAGCTTGAGAACAAACTGCTTTATTTATTTATTTTTAAGATTCATTTTAGTCTTTTAAGTAATCGCTCCACCCAACGTTGGGCTTGATCTTACAACCCTGAGATGAAGTTGCATGCTCTACTGGTTGAGCCAACAAGGCACCCCAGAGAAGAAACTGCTTTATTTCCAATGAATTAATTAAGAGTGTGCGAGTGTGGGGGTGTGAGTGTGTGGGCAGAGGAAGAAGGAGAGAGAGTCTTAAGCAGATTCTGAGCTGAGCTTGGAGCCTGACCCCAGGGTGGGGTGAGGGCACTTGATCACAGGACCTGGAGATCACGACCCAAGCCAAAACCAAGAGTTGAATGCCTAACTGACTGAGCCACCCAGGCACTGAATTTTAAAGAAATTATAATGAATTTTCAACATACAGAAAAGTAGCAGAATATGATTGCTCATGTACATTCAACAACATTTATTCCCATTTTTCAATTCTTGACAGATGTTTTTTTGTTCCACAACTGGATGGGGGAGGCACACCCACTAGGTAGGAACCATCTTGCAAGGATCTGGGGAAACTGGTTTCATGGGCAGGTTGAGAAATGTATGCTTGCCTAGGCAGCAAGGACACTTCATGGAAGGTGAGGGTGGGGAGGGCTGTGCTCCACCCCCATTCCCCACCTGGCCCCTCTGTGGGGCTTGGTGTGGGATGAGAAGGCTCACTCTGGGAAGCTGACACCAGTACCATAATGAAGTTGTCTCCAGCACCGTGACTCCAGTGTCAGCCAAGAGTACGGCCCACCGTGGTTGAGCTCACACTTAGGGCACCAGGGATCGTCTGGCAAGCAAACTTGAACGGACATCGACAGGCTGTGGATCTAAAGGAGCACATTCAGGAGGATAGAGGGCCTCTAGGTCAAGTACTCCAGACCCTCCCTTCTCAAGTGAGGCTGTGGGCCAGGGAGCTGATTAGAAATGGAGAGTCTCAGGCTGCCCCCCCCCCACCAGAGCTGTTGCTCTAAATCATTCAAGATGACCCCAAATTTCAAATCTCACCCATTCTGGGTTGGCAAGCAGCTAGTCCAGCCCTTACCAGAAAATGCAGAGATTCCTTGGCAAGGAATCTCCCCATGGAGAAGGGGGCACCTGGGTAGCTCAGTCAGTTAAGCATCTGCCTTCGGCTCAGGTCATGGTCCCAGGGTCCTGGGACCGAGTCCCACATCAGGCTCCCTGCTCAGCGGGAAACCTGCTTCTCCCTCTCCCACTCCCCCTGCTTGTGTTCCCTCTCTCTCTGTCTCTCTCTCTCTCTCTGTCAAATAAATAAATAAATACATACATACATAAAATCTTTGGGGGAAAAAAAAGACCCTGGAGAAGGATTCTCCAGATAATCCCAGCATCACCACCACTCATGGGCAGTTCGCCGGCTAGGCAACATGTCTTTCAGTCTTCTTTCAGTCACTGCTGGAAGGGGGGTGGGCTGTGGGCATGGCAAGGGCAATCTTCTTCTTTTTTTTTTTTTTCAAAGATTTTATTTACTTGACAGAAAGAGATCACACGTAGGCAGAGAGGCAGGCAGAGAGAGAGAGGGGGAAGCAGGCCCCCTGCTGAGCAGAGAGCCTGATGCGGGATTCGATACCAGGACCCTGAGATCATGACCTGAGCCGAAGGCAGCGGCTTAACCCACTGAGCCACCCAGGCGCCCCGCAAGGGGAATCTTCTTAACTTAAAACCCTCCTGAGAATAAGCCCCTTGCTGTTGCCCTGTTGGAAATTCCAAGCCCTCCAGCTAAAGTTTAAGGAAAACTTTTCCTGTGTTAATTATAAACCCATTTTCAGCCCATGCTCAGTGGGCTGACTGGTATTTGAAAAAATTACTTGTTATGGTAGTCCATGCTTGTCATTAAATTTTTTTTGAAGAATGTTGACACCAATACAAATAAGATACAGAAGCCTATGTCTCCTCTCTCCCTGTTCCTGCTGCCCCCCAATGTTCTGTTAGCAGTTTGCCGTCTATCCTTGAAGATCTATTTCTTTGCATTTAAAAACACCACACACTCCCTTCCTGTAATCTTTCCACCTTAATCTTTTTCTTGGCCTTTTGTGCATCCTTCTTTTTTTTTTTTTAAGGGTATAAAAATTTATTACATGTACAGAATATGACCACTAACGAATGCAGACAAGCTAGGACACAGTGATACTGGATGGAAGATGTCTCTAGCTCTTTGGAAAGTGAGCAGGTTTGGGTGGCACAGTCGGCTAAGCATCTGACTCTTGGTTTCGGCTCCAGTCGTGATCTCAGGTCATGGCATTGAGCCCCAGGTTGGGTTCTGTGCTCAGCACAGAGTCTGCTTAGATTTCTCTCTCCCTCTACCCCCCCCCCCCTGGGCCTTCACACAGCACAGTCTCTCTCTCTCTCTCAAATAAGTAAATAAATTTTTAAAAATTGCTATGTGTATAACTCATTAATCCTCAGAGCCACCCCATGAAGTACTATTATTGTCCCCATTTTACAGAGGAGGAAACAGATACAGAGAGGTGGAGATGCTTGTCCAAGGTCACCCAGTAAGCTGATCACAGGCGCCTCAGTATGTTAAATCCCTACCCACAGTGAGATAAGGAAAAAGGAGTGGGGACACCTGGATGGCACAGTCAGTTGAATGTCTGCCTTCAGCTCAGGCCATGATCCCAGAGTCCTGGAGTCGAGTTCCACATCGGGTTCCTAGCTCAGTGGGGAGCCGGCTTCTCCCCTTGCTTGCTGCTGCCCCTGCTTTTGTGTGCTCTTGTATGTGTCCTCTCTCTGACAAATAAATAAATAAATAGGCGCCTGGGTGGCTCAGTGGGTTAAGCCGCTGCCTTCGGCTCAGGTCATGATCTCAGGGTCCTGGGATCGAGTCCCGCATCGGGCTCTCTGCTCGGCAGGAGCCTGCTTCCCTCTCTCTCTCTCTCTGCCTGCCTTTCTATCTACTTGTGATCTCTCTCTGTCAAATAAATAAGTAAAATCTTTAAATAAATAAATAAATGAAATCTTTAAAAAAAAAAAAAAAAAAAAAAAAAAAAGGAGTGATGGGGTGGAAATCTTCCAGATCTTTTTTTGGACCTCAGAATACTCATAGACCCTAGACCACTTTAGGAGAAGCCAAGGTGACGGCGAGGGCTGTGGGTGGTTGGTTCTTGTTCTCTTTCATCCCAGTGCTCAGCAGTGTCCTGTCCGTGATGTATAGGGTCACCCCTGGTAGGAGACAGCTGCAGGCTGGCACCTAGACCCTGGTGGCTGTCCTGGCCTCTAGAGGCCCACTGGCCAGGCTGGACCTGGGGCAGCAGAGTCCCATCACATAAGGATGGCCCCCAACTACCAGGAGCCTCCGTCGACGGGGGCCATGTCCAGTCATCTCTACGCCTGCTGCCCCTGCTCTAGGGTTCCGTCGTGGTAGCACAATAATGGAAGATGGTTTTATGAATATTCTCTGTAGCCTTTCATACAGAGGCAAATGCCTGTCAGGCAGAAAAGAAACACTAAATTTTGAGACTGCAACACTTTAAGCCCTGGAATCCCAGGACCCGCCTCCGGTTCAAACCCGCATTGGCCATTTTATTTGTTTGTTCATTCATTCATTCATTCATTCATTCATTTATAGCTTTTTGACAGAGCAATAGAGAGAGCCAGAGAGCACAAACATGGTAGGGAGGGGCAGAGGGAGAAGGAGAAGCAGACTCCCCGCTGAGCAAGGAGCCTGATATGGGATTTGCCGGATCCCAGGACTCTGAGACCATGACCTGAGCCGCAGGCACACGCTTCACCAACTGAGCCACTCAGGTGCCCCTGACATCGGCCATTTTAGACTTAAATGAATGTTAGGCAGGGTGGCCAAATAATGGATCATCCATACTAGAGTTCTTGCTTGGTCTGCTAATGTAAGTCTTGGTAAAATTTAATAGAAAAAATTCCAAACTTACAGAAAAGTTGCAAGAATACAAATAATACAAGGATACGCCTATATCTTTTATTCAGAGTCACCTATTTCAACATTTTCCCTATTTACTTTCTACCTCTTTCTCAATGTATAGCTCAGCCCTGGGACCCTGGGATCATGACCTGAGCCAAAGGCAGCCACCTCACTCACTGAACCACCGAGGCCCCCTCAAAAGATGTTCTTTTTTTTTTTTTTTTAAGATTTTATTTATTTGACGGAGAGGGAACACAAGTGGGGGGAGGAACAGAGGGAGAGGGAGAAGCAGGCTTTTCCCTGAGCACGGAGCCTGATGTGGGACTTGATCCCCATGACCTGAGTCCAAGGCAGGCACTTAATGACTTAGCCACGCAGGCACCCCGTGGTGAAAAAAGAAAAGAAAAAAGATGTTCTTTTTTTTTCTTTTTTAAGATTTTAAGATTTATTTATTTATTTGACAGAGGGAGAGAAATTACAAGTAGGCAGAGAGGCAGGCAGAGAGACAGGGGGAAGCAGGCTCCCCGCTGAGCAGAGAGCCCAATGTGGGCCTTGATCCCAGGACCCTGAGATCATAACCCCAGCCAAAGGCTGAGGCTTAATCCCACTGAGCCACCCAGGCGTGCCCCCAAAGAGGTTCTTAATAGCATTTTTTCCCCCAGTGCAGGACCTAGTCTAGGATCAGATACTACATTTGTCTGAAGCAGGAGTTTGGGGAGTAAAAGAGGGCACTACTAATATTTATGCTGGAAAGAGACAAATAAAGCCAACGCAAAAGGTTGGTAACTGTAGAATCTGGCAGAGGAGGTAAATGGGCACCCATTTTGTCTACTTTCATATATGTTTAAATTTTTAATTAAAATTTAAATGTAAATGTAAATTTAAAAAAAAAGATTTATTTATTTGATGGACATAGATCACAAGTAGGCTGAGAGGCAGGCAGAGAGAGAGGGGGAAGCAGGCTACCCCCGATGTAGGCTTGATCCCAGAATCCTGAAATCGTGACCTGAGCTGAGGGCAGACGCTTAACCTGAGTCACCCAGGTGCCCTGTAAATTTAAATTTTTTTAAACACAAAGTGAAAAAGCAAGTCAAATAACAATCTGAAAAAGAATATGCTAAACCCAGAGACATAAAACAAGGCTGTTTGTAAACAGAGCCTCTGGCTGCCCTGTTTTTCAAGGTTCAGACTGTTGAAGAACAAAAACCCAATTGAATAAATTTGAAAATCTAATTGGCTTTACTCTGCAACTTCTGAACTGGGCAGTATCCAGCAATTAGAGGGGTACCTCCAAGAGTTTTACAAAATGGAAGGTTTTTATTGGAAGGGGGGTAGGGCAAGGAAAGTATTAGCAAAAGAGAACAAAGATTTGCTTCAGACAAAGTCACCTTTCCTTCCAGGAAGGGCAGGGGGTCTTATTTGGAGGATTACCTCCTGTTCCTTTGGGGAAGATGCAGAAGGCCCTTGTGACAGATTACCTCATTGCTGCTTGAAGAAAATTCCCTGGTGGTGGAGGGGGTGGGAGGGCTGGCCTGCTCAGTCAGAAGAGCAGGTACCTCTTTTTTTTTAAGATTTTATTTTTATTTTTTATTTATTTTTTAAGAGTTTATTTGAGAGAGAGAGAGAGAGAGAGAGAGAATGCACAAGCAGTGTGGAGGAGGAGAGGGAGAAGGAGAGAGAGAATCCTAAGCAGCCTCCACGCTCAGTCCGGATCCTGACACGGGGCTTGATCTCATGACCCTGAGATCATAACCCTGAGCTGAAATCAAGAGTCAGAGTCAGACACCCAGAGCCATCCAGGCGTCCCTGTGTTCTCTTTTTAATAAGACTCAGATTATCTGTTAGGATTGAAGCATCAGCAGAGGGAAGGGCTTCCCCTGACTTCCTCCCTGTTGGCCATTATCAAGGTGAAGTACTTTCTGAAGAGGGGAGGCTCCTTGGGGGTGCTCAGGCATGGTCTCCCCAGGAGTGAACCGGGGAGGCGTTTGAGGGCTGATGGAGAAATGAGAGGGAGAGGAGCCCTGACCACTCTTCCCAGCCAGGCCTGGATTTTCATTTGTCACCAGAGGGCCTGGAGGTGTTGGGTGGAGAACATCCACTCTCGTCAATGTCACACCTGCTTCCAGCTGGGCCAGCGTGTCCTGTTAGAAGCCAGACCAGTCTCCAAACCTCCCTTGGCTCTCGCCTGCCCCTGCCATTCCTTTTGCGTCCCTGATATTCAACTTTTTGTTCTTGTTTTTGTTTTTGTCACTCACTTTGAATGGCAGAAGCACACACTGGTTTGGGGAGACAGAATAGCAATGCATCTTTTCTTCCCCACTTGGTAGCCCTTCTGACCTTCACTGCTCAGTTTCTTAGCCTGTGACCAAGGTTCTGGGCGTCCATGCTCTTGGGTGGGAAATATGTGCATGTCTATTTTCGCTAATCTTTCATTGAAATCTAGCATTTCCTTCAATTGTGTGTGTAGACATCACCTCTTTGTGGTAGTTCTGGCAGTTCCTGGGACTTTGTCCCAAATGGGAGTCACCGCTGGGTTGTGGCCGACATTGAATCTCATCTACACTCATCCTGACTTCAAACTCACAGCCGTCATCCAGCCCTCCACCACATTGTATTTCAACATAATTGCCTTCCTTTGTGATCCTGGGTGTTTTACTTTATGCATCTGAAAATCTTACTCTGGGGGTGCCTGGCTGGCTCAGTCGGTGGAGGATGTGACTCATGATCTCTGGGCTGTGAGTTCGAGCCCCACGTTGGGTGTAGAGATTACTTAAAAAGCAAACAAATAAAAATCTCACCCTGAGGAAGGGTCCAAAGGCCTCAGCCAATTCCAGAGCATTCTATGGAACAGAAAAGATGAAGGAACGGCTTCGTCCTGCCCCCCATGCATCCTGCCCTCTGAGTCACCCTGCCAGTCCTCTCTCAGAGTATCACTCCAGTCCCCCATCCCGTGTGCCCTATGTGGCTGGCACCTTTCCTCAGCAAGCCGGCTACACGCTGCCATCTGCTGGGGTTGGCCCACACGGCACCCTGGTGGTGATGCCGGCAGGCCAGGTCTGGGGTCCCAGAGGGGGTGCCACAGGACCAGCCAAGAGGGTCTGTGGCTGCTCCCAGGATAGAATTCCAACGTGAGCCAGCAGAAGGTGAAATCAGAGTTTACTGCGGGGCGGAGGAGAGAGAGAGTGCACAGGTGCAGAGTGTCCTGGAGACTCAGAAAGGAAAGAAGAGTCAGTCCCGTCTAGGTTCGCGGTCTGGGGTTTTTATCGAGGAGGTGGTCTGGTGCATGCGCTTCTCGGGAGTTCACAAGGGCCCAGGAGTTCTTCCTTGGAGCCAGGGGTCTTGACGTTGAGATGTCTTGCTGGTGGTCTGGAATACGCCTAGGATGGCTTCCTAAAGTCATTCTCACCTGGTCCTGCCTTAGATGTTACTATTCTGGAGAAATCATTAATTCCTTGCCCTTTATAAGGAGGATACACGGTATTTGCATCAGGGGGCATGTGGCGGCAGCAGGGGGTGGGGGTGGGTAGGAGGGGGTGCCGGTCCTAGCAAGAATGGAGGCAGGAAAAAGAGCAAAGCAGATTTTTTATGGGGTACTTCATTTCCCTTGCCTCAGTGGTTTTGGTTAGATGCTTGTGGTCCTTCTAGTCCTTCTGGGCATTATAAGCGGACATGCGGACTGTGACCCAAGTCTTGCTGGAGGACCCTCTGTGCCGCTCTCATCTGACACTCCTTGTCCGGGTCCTTGGGTCCCCGCACCGCGCATGTGCAGAGCCACCTGGCCCGCGATGAGGCCCCGGGAGCTCGTGAGCCGCCCAGCTCAGAGCCAGGCCTGGAAGCTAGAGGCAGCAGCATCTGCAGTTTATTAGCAGGCCAAATGAAGTTTTAAACACCGATTGTTCTTTGAGCACCTGGGCCAATAGTCAAAAGTCGTTACGAGAGGGTGGTGAGAAACTCTCTCCCTCCCGGTGCCCCGGCCTCAAACGTCACCAGCTTCTTTCCTTCCAGAGCAGCTCACCACATCTAAGGCCAATATAAACAGGAGCTGGAACCCTGCCTTTTATTATTTAAATCCTAAGATGTTAGGCCCCTGGTCTGCACCTGGCTTTTTTATGGAACAATATTGTCTTGGAAATTGATTCTATCTACATATAAATAGTTTCCTCTTGGTTCTTTTCCCTTTCATTTCTCTGGTCATTTCCCAGCAGTCTGTTGAAAAAGAATGTCTTTCCATAGAAACAGGAGGGCCCAGACTTAGCCAGAAATTTCGGGGTAGTTCTAGAATTCATTTACCCAGCTACAAAAGTCTCAGGATTCCGAGTTCCGTATTCCGCTTACGATGGATTTGCAATTCAAAAGGGGCCTCAGGGCACTTTTGCACCTTAACTCCAAAAATGACTACATGGGAAATTTGGGGCAGGGGGTCAGAGGTGGCTGCTCTTTGGGTAGAAAACTCTTCCCCAAATCTAGATGTTAGGGTTCCAAGATCTCTGTCTGTCCAGAGGTTAACCTTGTCTTCCCAAGCCGACCTTGGAGCTCTCTATAATAAAGGTCGCTCTCCTAATACGGAACTCTCCAGCAACCAAGCAGCTCTCCTCTCCAGCATCTCCCACCAAATACATCAGGCAGGCCAGCAGCCACCGGCTGGGGACACCTCAGAAAACTGCTCAGGGGCCTGAGTGCTCCCCAGAGCTTTCTGGAGGTGGGCTGGGTAGATGGGCTGTCCTCTCCACACACTGAGAGCAGCTCCAAGTTTATTGGTATTTATATGTCATTCTCTGAAATCAGCTTTGAGCTGCAGAACAGGTGCTTTCTCCCAACAAACCACCTGTCTGTCAGGGGGCTGCTTCTCATGGACATTGGACCCCTTCGTTGCTGTGGGCCACTGAGATACACCAATAGACCCCAGGCCCACCCAGAAATCTTCTCAGTGTAATATGGTTTCCTACCAGACTCACACAGCGGCAGAGAGAGAGAAAGACTGTCCAGACCAGCCCATGGAAGCATTTTATCAGCCATCTCCGCAAAATAGGAAGCTAGCATTCAGGTATTTACATCAGAGGTTGGTGAGTTTGATTACTGTGCGTCAGTCTTGCCAAAAGGGATTCCTCTCTGGCCCACAGAACTAAGGGTTGCCCTTCAGACCACGGTGGATTCCACTGAGTAAGCACCCACTTTGCCCTGGAAGGCTCCTGACCCGCAGCTTGGGGGCTGCAGCTCTTCCTGCGGGCCTTCCAGCGGGAAGCATGTTGATGAGACTGAGGGAGCCCGTTCCAGGATCTGTTAGCTTTGTGCGAAAGAAACTCAGCTGCAGGGATGAGAGAGTCCTCGGACATACAGTGACCAGGTGGAAGAAAAATGAGCACAGATCCATCCTTATTGCCAACAAATGGTCAGGGCGAGCGAATCCCCTTCTGTCTGGAAAACAGCACCTCCAGTGTATCTCCTTCCAGATCGAACTCAGCATTCTCTGGAAGAAAACCAGTTCTTGGGAACATGCAAATTAAACTGGCAAAACACGGATTTGCAAAAGAAAAGACAGATTTTTTTTTTTTAATTCACATACATGCGTATGAGTTCATAGAAAAATGTGATTCAAGGAGGTGGTTAGAATTGGGCGTTTTTATACCATCCTAATAGGGGAAGGGAAGGGTGCCTGGGTGGCTCAGTGGATTAAGCCTCTGCCTTCAGCTCAGGTCATGATCTCAGGGTCCTGGGATCAAGCCCCGCATAGGGTTCTCTGCTCAGCAGGGAGCCTGCTTCCTCCTCTATCTCTGCCTGCCTCTCTGCCTACTTGTGATCTCTGTCAAATAAATAAATAAAATCTTAAAAAAAAAAATAGGGGAAGGGAAGCGGGAGAAGGGCATTTACAGGAAAACAAGTGGCTTTTAGGGAAGATAAATGGGCCCTTAGGAAAATGGGAGGTGTGGTAGTCTTGTGACAATATCTGTTTATGTGATTTCTTTTTTTGTTTTTGTTTTGTTTCGTTTTGGGGTTTTGTTTGTTTTTTGTTGTTGTTGTTTTTTTTAAAGATTTTATTTATTTATTTGACAGACAGAGATCACAAGTAGGCAGAGAGGCAGGCAGAGAGGAAAGGAGGAAGCAGGCTTCCCACAGAGCAGAGAGCCCGATGGGATGCGGGGCTTGATCCCAGGACCCTGGGATCATGACCTGAGCTGAAGGCAGAGGCTTTAACCCACTGAGCCACCCAGGCGCCCCTTTTTTGTTTTGTTTTATGTGCTTTTTTTTTTTATCCCACTGCACACTTCTCTCCAGCGAAGAGAGTCCATGTTCCTTGGTGGCACAATTCCTGGGGAGGGGATTTATGACAGCTGACTTTTTGACTCTGCTTTTAGATCCCCCTGGATTCAGGAGAAAGGACTCCTCACAGTGAGAGAGTCTGGATCCCCTTCTTTTGGATGCCCTTCTTTTCCCTGTCCAGAGGCCAGGCTGGCTGGGTGGGCTGCAGGGGCCAGAGGCTTGGCTCAGCATTCTGGAGGCTGGCACAGGGAACTGGGCAAGAACAGAATAGGGTGGGGGGGATCTCCAGCAGAGGCTGCGCAAGGCTTGGGGGTAAAGGGCCAAGTCGCTCACTCTGGGGATCAAGGGCGGGTGTAGACATGCAGACTGCCAGGGTCAAATCATATGTACTTGGGTGAGATTCTGAACTTCTCTGAACTTCCTTCTCCTTCTTGGGTAAAAACCCTCACAGGACTGCAGGGAGGATAAGATTAGCGAATGCATTAAAAGCACTTACTATCGTGCCTGGCACAGAGCAAGTGCGTGGTTACTAGAACCAACTTCTCTGGGCACTGAGGATACAGCAGGGAGCAAACCCAGCCCTGGGTCTCCCGGATTGTCCAATCTGGAGAAGAACCTATGAGACAGAGGAACACATGGCATCATCAGATTACAGCGGGCACCAGAAGGAAACAAAGCAGGTGAGAGGCAGAGGAAGAGGCAGGGGCTGGTGTGGACAGTCAGGGAAGGGGCATCTCATCTGAGGAGAGACCAGAATGACGTGGTTTCCTAGGAATTACGATTATGTTTTGTTGCTGTTCCTCCTGCACGTTCCCTGGGGCCTAAATCAGTCCTCCTCTTGCCAGAGTTTCTACTGGCCAGCAAATGGGGATCCAGTTGCATCTCAGGTGCACACTCGACCAGCTCTCCATGATGCTTTCTGGGGGGGTGGAGTTAGTGGGGTGAGGGAACAAGGGGGCCCCAGGTTCTGAATGTGAGTCAGGGTGGTGGGTTTCTGGTTTTGATATTTCTTCTGTTCCTCCGTACCTCACAATTCCACAGTGCCAGAAGACTCCTGTTAGGACAGGGCCCAGCCCCTCCAGGAGAAGAGCTTACTACACAGTCCACCCCCCTACCTACTCCGGAGGAGCAGTTGTGCTGGGGAAATTGGCCAGATGTATGGCCTCAGGGTGAGGCTGGGCTGCAAGAACCATAATAGAAGGTCTAAATTTAAACCTGTGTGTCTGGAGGCTTCAGGGAGCCTGGGTCCTGTGGGCCCTGGGGTGGCTCCGTCCCTCCTCCCTCTTCCCTCCTCCCTGCCTTCCACCTCCCTTCCCCCTCTTCCTCCTCCCTCCTCCCCTCCCTCTCAGAATGGAAACTGTTTCTTTCCTGGCTGCCTAGAGCTGGTTTCCTCCCAAGGAAATAATGTCTCACCGCAGCTGAGGCAGGCTCTGCCCCCTGGAATTTCCCTGCAGTGGAGAAACACCCCACCGGCCTGCCGGAGCCTTTCAGAAATGGGACACACCTAGAGCCTGCTTGGGCACCGGCCAGAGGGGGACACGCCCAGAGACACACAGATGTAAACAGAAACAGAAACGGGCTGGGAAAACGCGGGGGTGGGGTGGGGGGACCCTCAGGATTGGGTTCTAGTCCAGACTCTTGTCTCCACCTCCTTGTGAGACTTGAGCAAATCACCTCCTTTTCTGAACCCATTTTTTTTCACCTGCTAAGTATTAAAATAGATCCCTTGAGAATCAAAATAGAACAGAACTCTAAAGGAATCAACCTAGAAAGTTCTTTGATTATTTCAAAGATGTCGCTTTCTTTGTTCAAAAATATTTTTAAATTCCCTATTTTTCTTTTTCCCTTTCTGAAAAATTTCTTTCGGGACCAGTTTTAGGCACTCATATATCTGCCTTGTTACTTTGGCAGACATTTCATTTTTGCGTAGAAGGATCACTGCCCATGGTACCGAGAGACTTTGGGCTGGTTCCAAACTTTGAGTTTAAAAACGATTCCTGCAAGGACAGCGGAAAAAGGGTCTGTCAGGTACCATCACTGCTGCAAAATTCCCCCGATGCCCAAGGTTGGCCCCCAGAGAGGGAAAACCACTCCTGGAGGGGCCAGTTCAGCTGTAAGGAGGGTCCTACTTGAGCCTTCCAAAGTCCAATACTCAGACACAGAAAGGTCTGCACGTGCATGGCCAAATGGAAACTTCCAGTTGCAGCCACCATATCCAGAGGCAGCAGGGAGAACCCCAGCCATGCCCTGCTAGTGCTTCTGTGCATGTATTCACTGAAGCCAGCCACAGGTGCTGTCTCAGACCTGATCACGTGGGGACGGTCACAGCCCAGACACCCTCCAAGCAGGCTGTGCTCAGAGACTTTAGCCGGGGAGAGAGCACAGAGGGGACACACCCGGACACACTGGGTTGCCTGGCAACACAGAATGCCAGCCCCAGGGATACACACCCTCGCTGGGATGACACACTCACACTGTTTCCATACAGGCAGATTGCACGGAGCAGGCGGCCCCATGCATGCGCTCTTCCCATGTGAATATACCCACCGGGAAATGCCTTCATTCAGAAACAGTCCTGCAACTAAAGATTCTGTTCACCCACACCCCAAAATGCTTACCAGATTTAGGTAGGGCCAAGCAAGCCCCCTAAAACTTCCAGTCACACTCAGTGACACACACACATTCGCCGGAGTGGTCAGAGTCTAGACTCCTCACGTCCTTTTGTTTCCTCCCGGAAAACCTTTGACTTTTCCATTTTAAGCAGCCAGTGACCAAATGGTCTATTTCTGTAACTTCTTAGTATTAGCCAAAGATTGTTCTTTTGAAATGTCTACAGTAAGTTACAAAGAATGCTTCTGACCCTTGTTTTCAAATTCAACTATGCAAAACGCTAAACACAACGTGAAAACTCAGAAGGCAATTTTTAAAATTCACAGACAAACCAGCTTGAGAATTTGTTCAACTTTTGGATGTAGGAGAAAGGTAAGCTTACTGAATTTTGCAGTGATTTTTTTAAAAATTCCAACTTGGTAAACAGGAAAACAACTTCGGAGGCTTTGTAGAGTGAGCCACGGGAAAAGGCTCGTCTGGGCAGCAACCCTCACTTCTTAGGGATGGATAAACCGAGGACTCGCCCTTGACCTGGTTTCCACACTCTGACCTTGATTCGGCAGAACTTCCAGTGTGGTGTTTGGACTGCCTGACTCATAGACAGACGCGCCCTCACTTGGGTCAGGAACATAACCCTGTGTAGGTCTGTCCCCTTCTCTGTATGTCTCAGACACTGTGGTGGTTTTAGGATGAGATAACCTGGTTTTCCTGGCCACCGCAGGCTTCTTGCCTCCTGTTCCATCACCAGACAAGACCAACCTAAAGACATCTTCAGATCTGTATACTGGTGCTGGCCAGGCCCTCTCCTGCCATCCAGATCCTTCCTTCCTGGTTCCTTTTCCCTTTTGCCCTTCCTTCCCTCCCTCTCTCCATGCTTCACTCTCAACTTCTGACAGGAATTCCAGTGTGAACTTGGAACAGCTACCTTCAGAGAACAGGGATTTTACCACACTCAGCCTCTCCTCCCAGAGATTACGTCATCTCTCTCCCTTGAAATTCCTTTCTATTCTTACTTTTATACAGTAGTTCCCCCTAATCCTCAGGGGATAATTACCAAGACCCCCCAGTGGATGCTTGAAACTGTGGTTGGTACCAAACCCTACCTATGCTATATTTTTTCCTATACATACATACCTGTGATTTATTTTATAAGTTTAATTTATAAATTACGTACAGTAAGAGATTAACAATAATAACCAAAAATAGAATAATTATAAAAATATACAATTTGAAAAAAATATGTATATATACACACCACAATAAAAGTTATATGAATGTGATCTCTTTCAAAATATCTTATTGTACTGGACTCACCCATGTTGTGATGATATGAGATAGTAAAAATCTACGTGACGAGATGAAGTGAATGAATGACGTGGGCACTGTGACACAGCATTACTACTGTTGACCTTTTCCGACATTACATCAGAAGAGGGTCACCTCCTCCCAGGCCACAGCTGACTGGGTGTAATGAGACCCCAGGAAGTGAAATCATGGATAAAAGGGGATTGCTGTACTTCAGTACCTAAAGTTTTCTTCTTCTTCTTTTTTTTTTTTTTTTTTTTGAGATTTACTTATTTATTTGGAGGGGGGAGAGAGGCAGGGAGACACTTTAGCAGACCCCATGCTGAGTATGGAGCCTGACCCTGGGCTCTATCTCAGAGATCATGACCTGAGCTGAAACCAAGATTTGGACATTTAACCAATTGAACCACCCAGGCGCCTCTGGACTTAATTTTTATTTTTATTTATTTATTTATTTTTAAAGATTTTATTTATTTATTTAACAGATCACAAGTAGGCAGAGAGACAGGCAGAGAGAGAGAGAGAGAGGAGGAAGCAGGCTCCCCGCTGAGCAGAGAGCCCGATGCGGGGCTCCATCCCAGGACCCTGGGATCATGACCTGAGCCGAAGGCAGAGGCTTTAACCCGCTGAGCCACCCAGGCACCCCTTTTTATTTTTTTTATTTTTTATATTTTATTTATTTATTTGACAGAAATCTTAAGTAGGCTGAGAGGCAGGCAGAGAGAGAGGAGGAAGCAGGCTCCCCACTGAGCAAAGAGTCAGATGCAGGGCTCTATCCTAGAGTCCTGGGATCATGACCTGAGCTGAAGGCAGAGGCTTAACCCACTGAGCCACCCAGGCGCCCCTAGACTTAATTTTTTTTCTCTCTTTTTTTTTTTTTAATTTTATTTTATTTATTTATTTGACAGAGAGAGAGATCACAAGTAGGCAGAGAAGCAGGCAGAGAGAGAGGGAGAAACAGGCTCCCCACTGAGCAGAGAGCCCGATGCGGGGCTCGATCCCAGGACCCTGAGATCATGACCTGAGCCGAAGGCAGAGGCTTAAACCACTGAGCCATCAGGTGCCCCTTTTTCTCTTTTTTTAAAAAAGATTTTATTCATTTATTTGACAGACAGAGATCACAAGTAGGCAGAGAGGCAGGCAGAGAGAGAGGGGAGGAAGCAGGCTCCCTGCTGAGCAGAGACCCTGATGCGGGGTTCCATCCCAGGACCCCGAGACCATGATCTGAGCCGAAAGCAGAGGCTTTAACTCACTAAATCAACCAGGCACCCCTAGACTTAATTTTTTAATGAAAAATTTCTATAAGTCAGAAACCACAAACAAAACGTATTTAAAAGCAAGAGACAAACTTGGAAAATGCATTTTGCAGACATACGTGACAACAGAGGCAAATATCCTCAACATCAAAGGACTTTTATAAAGGATACAGCACCCAACAGAAAGATGGACAATGTGAGCAGGCAGATGAATCAAGACAATGAAACGAATGAAATAAGAAAAAAAAAATATTTAACCTCCTAAATCCTCAAAGAAGTCAAAATAAAACGATTTGAAATAACATTTTCCCTTATTACTATCAGACTATAGCAAATGACTACCCACTATGGGGCAAGGCCTTTCTCATGAATTACTTCTAGAAATACAAAATAATCAGAAGAGCCTTTCTGGAGAGAATTCAAGCCTTGAAATTACTAGTATCTTCTAACCTGTCAGTTCTACCTCTACAAGTTGTCTGGTAGGAATCCCTAAGGTGTCCAAAATAGATAGTTACAAAAATACTCATTGTAGTACTGTTGCCAAAACAAAAAGAAAAAAATGGTTTATAATATTTTCCTCTTTTTGTTATTGTATACCCAAATCTCTTGGACCTGCTCTTTTTTGTTTTTGTTTTGTTTGTTTTGTTTTGTTTTTTAAAGTAATCTCTATACCCATCACAGGGCTGGAACTCACAGCCCTGATATCAAGAGTTACTTGCTCTATCTGCTAAGCCAGCCAAGCGCCCTGGCCTGTTTTTTGTGGGGTTTTGTTTTTAAAATTTATTTATTTGAGAGAGAGAGAGACCATGAGTGGGAGGGAAAAAGGCAGAGGGAGAGAGAATCTTCTTTTTTTTTTTTAGATTTATTTATTTATTTATTTGGCAGAGAAAGAGAGAGAGAGAGAACATAAGTAGGCAGAGAGGCAGGCAGAGAGAGAGGGGGAAGCAGGCTCCCTGCTGAGCAGAGAGCCCAAGGGGCTCCATCCCAGCACCCTGGGATCATGACCTGAGCTGAAGGCAGATGCCCAACTAATTGACACCCCCTCCCAGGCACCCCAGCTGGGAACTTTTCATAAGGAATGTCATATTGGACTTTTATTTATTTTTTTTAAAAGATTTTATTTATTTATTTGACAGATGGAGATCACAAGTAGACAGAGAAGTAGGCAGAGAGAGAGGAGGAAGCAGGCTCGCTGATGAGCAGAGAGCCCGATGCGGGGCTCCATCCCAGGACCCTAGGATCATGACCTGAGCCCAAGGCAGAGGCTTTAACCCACTGAGCCACCCAGGTGCCCCTCAAATTGGACTTTTAAAAGCTTCTGGAGGCTAAGAAGCCACCACCAGACTTTACGACCTAAGCCAAAGGCAGAGGCCCAACCCACTGAGCCTCCCGGGCACCCCAGAGGGAAAGAGAATCTTAAGCAGGTTCTGTGCCCAGCTCACAGCCCTACCAGGGGCTTGACCCTATGACCCTGAATCAGACCTGAGCCAAAATCAAGATTTGAATGCTTGGGTTGCCTGGGTGGCTCAGTCTATAACGTGTCTGTCTTGGCTTAGTTCATGACCCAGCATCCTGGGATCGAGCCAGACTTCAGGCTCCTTGCTCAGTGGGTAGTCCGCCTCTCCTTCTCCCTCTGCCTGACACTCCCCCATCTTATGCGTGTGCTCTTGCTGTCCCTCTCTGTCAAATAAATAAAATCTTAAATAAATAAAAAAAAGAAGGTTGGATGTTTACCCGACTGAGCCACACAGGTGCCCCCGCCGTCCTGTTTATATTTAAGTTCTGAACATGCTATGCCAGAATGTTATTTTGTATTTTACTTCTTAATAAAAAATGCAGAAATAAGAAATATTCTGGGGTGTCTGGTTGACTCACTTGGTGAAGCATGCAACTCTTGATCTCAGGGGTTGTGAGTTCAGGTCCGACCCTGGGTGTAAAGATGGCTTAAAAATAAAATATGAGGAAAAAAAGAAAAGAAATATTCTGAGTTAGGGTGAGTCTGAGGGTTAACTCAGCCCCTCCCTGGCCCTGTGACCCATGGAAGGATCTTCCCTTTCAGGTCTTCATTCTGAGTATGTGGGACCTCGGGTTGAGTGAGGCTGTGGAGATGGGCAAGGGCGTTGTGTGGAGAGAAGTTGGCAGGAAAGCAGGAGGGAAGCTTCTGGGAAGGAGCTTACAGGTAACCAGAGCCACGATGCTGAGCCTAATGTCTGGAGTTGGAAGTCTTCTAGAGGAGGCGAGCGTGTCAGTGGATTGCATCTGGGCCCACGTGCCTCTTCCATCACCCACCTGCTGATGCCATGGTGAGGGGCTGTTCCAGGCCTTCCAGGGTGAAGGTCACTTGGAAAGGAAAATCGACCTGGAGAACACCCTTTTAGGGAAAAGTTGTCACATCACCTGAACTATCCTCTGTGAGCTGACAGATCTCCTTAATGTGGTTCAGGATTCTCCAGTGACCCTCACCCCTGCAGGATAGCTGCATGCTCAAGGTGGCCATGAGAGATTTTACCCGAGAAATGGAATAAAGGAAAACTCATTTAAAATGGAATCGGCTGGGGACGCCTGGCTGGCTCAGTCAGTGGAGACTGCAACTCATGATCTTGGGGTCTGAGTTGGAGTCCCAATTTGGATGCAGAAATTACTTAAAATAAATGAGTGATAAGTAAATAAATAATTAATTAAAAATAAAGAAATAAAATGGAGTTGGTGGACCAGAACTAAGAGCTCTCCCACCCTACCCCAAGTCCTCAGTCACAGACCCCAAAAGGAAGAGAGAACCCTGCATTCCCAGCAGGAAGAAGCCTATGCTTTACTATCCCAGCAGGAGGAAGAAGCACTGTTTCCTTGCCTGGCAACAGCCCAGCCAATGAGAGGCTACCACAACTCTGCCAGTGAAAAGCCGGGGCACTTGGAATCTCCAGTTCAGGGGGCCCTGGGTGGCTCAGTCCACTGAGTGTCTGTCTGCCTTTGGCCCAGGTCTTGATTCAGTGGCCCTGGGATGCAGTCCAACCTCAGACTCCCTGCTCAGCAGGGAGCTTTCTTCTCCCTCTCCTGCTCCCCCTGCTTGTGCTCTGTGTCAAATAAATAAATAAAATATTAAAGAAAAAAAGGAACCCCCAGTTTATTCTAGAGGACTTTTTGTTTATAAGAGCTCTTGCCTACTGCTTTCCTCCGCTTTGTATAAAGCCTGGAGCTCTCCTCTCATGGCAGTCCCCCAGCCTGAGTCCCAAGCAGACCTCTTAGAGAGGTGGACGGTCACCTGGGTACTCATCGGATTCTTCTGGGGAACTTGGAACAAATCGAAATTCAGAGCCCCAGGCTTCCTGACTCAGCATCTCTGGGGTGGGTGAGGGGGGGATGAGGGTGGAGTCTGTGCTTTTAAAATGGCTCCTGGAGGGGCGCCTGGGTGGCTCAGTGGTTTAAGCCGCTGCCTTTGGCTCAGGTCATGATCTCAGGGTCCTGGGATCGAGTCCCGCATCGGGCTCTCTGCTCAGCAAGGAGCCTACTTCCCTCTCACTCTCTCTGCCTGCCTCTCTGCCTACTTGTGATCTCTGTCTGTCAAAAAAAAAAAAAAAAAATCTTAAAATGGCTCCTGGAAACCCTAGAGTATCAGATGGGTCTCTCCTCAGCTGCCCACCTCTGCAGCAGGGGTGTTGGTGGGGTCTAGCTCTGGAGTTGGGGTCTTGCTGCCTTCAGGGCTGGTCACATGTTGCCTTTACTCCCTCAGCCTCTCCTCCCTGAGGTGCCCCCTACAGCTGGTCAAATTAGGAAACCCCAGCCTACCCCTTCAGTGAATCCCACACCTGTCTGCCCCTTCTCTGAACAACTGACTGTGATGTTGATAGGGTCTAATATATTTAAGTTTATTTTTAATTCCATAAGTAGTGCAGGAATGCACCTTTACTGTAAAATAATTCAAGAGACCCAGCTCGAGTGAAGCCTCCCTTGTCCTCCCTTGTCCCCCACTCCCACTCCAGGCTGACTCTGGGGTGGGTGGGGCATCGTGTCCTTCCAGACTCTTGTCCATGTATTTCCCACCGCGTCTCCAGATCTGGAAAGAGAAGAATCATCTTTCTTCCCACCCAAGACCTCTCCTCTGCCTGTACCATGTACTGGACCCTGCAGCCTCCCCCATAGCCTTTGGTCTCCACTACCCGCCCCCACCCTCCACTCCAGCTTCTCTCCCCCCACCGCCCCCCCACCAACATGCACACAGATATACGCAGGTGTTTCTTTTCCTGAAAACAGAGCTTTCTGGGACCTTCCATGCTTTTAGCCACCCCTCCCTTTTTAAAAAAAGATATTTATTTATTTATTTGACAGAGAGATCGCAAGTAGGCAGAGAGGCAGGCAGAGAGAGAGGGAGAAGCAGGCTCCCCACTGAGCAGAGAGCCTGATGCAGGGCTCGATCCAGGACCCTGAGATCCTGACCTGAGCCAAAGGCTTAACCCACTGAGCCACCCAGGTGCCCCTTTTGCCCCCTCTCTTTTATCAGTCTCTCTTCCAGCCAACTTCTTTAACAAATGACTCCTTGGCCAGACTTCACACCTGCAGCCATTAGACCACAGCTGCATCCCCACTGAACTCCTGTCTGGGAGGGCACCGACCCAAGTCAAAGGGTGAAGTCACCTCAGAGGACTGTGGGCTTCTGGCAGCTTTACCTTTCAGGGAGGGAGGAACCGGCTCCCGAAGTTCTCCTGG
The DNA here is from genome assembly GCF_922984935.1 of Meles meles. Taxonomy (NCBI): domain Eukaryota; kingdom Metazoa; phylum Chordata; class Mammalia; order Carnivora; family Mustelidae; genus Meles; species Meles meles. Next base: position 40,059,674 of record NC_060074.1, on the reverse strand, counting down.
GGTGTGGCTCACCCCAATGCTCTAGACATGTTCTGACAGCCAAGGCTTCCAGAAATTCCAGGGCCTAACTGAGATGGGCACACAGCTCAGCCTCTTAAATACAGAGGCTGGGATGGGGAACGTTCCTGAATAGCTCAACTTCCTCCGAAGGAGGAGGAACAGCAAAAAGGGACTTAGGCTTTACTACCCTTCTTCTCACTCACTATCATAAAAGAAAAGCAAACAAACTTTTGAATTACAGAACATTCCCCTAAAAGTCCTGTATTCATTTTCCATTGCTGCTATGACAAGTTATCACGAATTTAGTGGCTTAAATCAACGCAGTTTTTTTCTCTTAAGGTCTCGGGGTCAGAGTCCAAAACCAAGATGCTGACAGGGCTGCATTTTGTCTGCAGTTTCAGGGAAGAATCTGTTTTCTAGCCTTTTCTGGCCATTAGGGGCTGTTTGCATTCCTTGGCTAGTGGCCTCTTCTTCCAGTTTTTAAAGCACATCCCTCCAGCCTCTACCTCCATGGTCCCATCTCTTCTCTCTGACTGACCCTCCTGCCTCCCTCTTATAAGGACCTGGTGATTATACCAGGCCCAGGATAATTCAGGATAATCTACCTATGTCAAGATCCTTAACTTACTCCTACTTGCAAAGTCCCTTTTACCACATGAGGTAAAGTATGCATGGATTCTGAGAATTAGGACATAGAAGGACATCTTTGGGGCCATTACTCAGCCTACTACAAGTATCAAATGTAATATGGAGAGACATCTGAAGATAGACACTGAGATTAGACAGATGTGAATATTTTGCCTTATTTTCTTCAGATTTTTTTTTTTTTAAAGAGATAAATCTCTACAAAAATAGTTAAAGCCCTGTGTGGCTTTTCCTTCCTTCTCTCCTCAGAGGTAACCACTTCCCTGAGGTGGGTGAAAATCACCCCCACATATGTTTCTGTTATTTGCTACTTATTAAAAGTGCATTTTGTTGTTGTTGTTGTTGTTGTTGTTGTTAAAGATTTTATTTTCGAGTAATCGCTACACCCAGTGTGGGACTGAAATTTATAACTCCAAGATCAAGAGTCCCATGCTCTATCAACTGAGCCAGCCAAGCACCACTAAATGAATTTTAATTTTTTAGTTTTTTTTTTTTTAAGATTTTTATTTATTTATTTGACACCGAGAGAGAGATCACAAGTAGGCAGAAAGGCAGGCAGAGAGAGAGGGAGAAGCAGGCTCCCCACTGAGCAGAGAGCCCGATGCGGGACTTGATCCCAGGACCCTGATATCATAACCCTGAGCTGAAGGCAGAGGCTTAACCTACTTGAGCCACCCAGGCACCCCAATTATTTAGTATTTATTTATTTATTTATAAAGATTTTATTTATTGATTTGACAGAGCGAGAGAGAGCACAAGCAGGCAGAGCAGCAGGCAGAGGGAGGAGGAGAAGCAGGCTCTCCACTGAGTGGGGAGCCCAAAGCGGGGCTCTATCCCAGGACCCTGGGATCATGACCTGAGCCAAAGGCAGACGCCTAACAACTGAGACATCCAGGTGCTCCCTAATTAATTAGTTTAAAAAATTTTTTTTTAAAGATTTTATTTATTTATTTGACACAGAGAGATCACAAGTACGCAGAGAGGCAGGCAGAGAGAGAGAGAGGAGGAAGCAGGCTCCCCGCGGAGCAGAGAGCCTGATGCGGGGCTCGATCCCAGGACCCTGAGATCATGACCTGAGCCGAAGGCAGCGGCTTAACCCACTGAGCCACCCAGGCGCCCCTAGTTTTTAAATTTTGTTTAGAGATTTATTTATTCACTTGAGGGATGCCTGAGTGACTCAGTCAATTAAGCATTTTTCTTCAGCTCAGGTCATGATCCCAGGGTCTTGGAATCGAGTCCTGCACCAAGCTCCTTGCTCAGTGGGGAGTCTGCTTCTCCTCTACTTGCCATACCCCCTGCTTGTGCTCTCTCTCTCTCTTTCTGTTAAATAAACAAATGAAAGTGTAAAAAAAAATTTTTTTTTTCTCTGAGAGAGTGAGAGAGAGCGAGGAAGCATGAAGAGGGGCAGAGGGAGAGAGAGAAGGAGAGAGAAACTTGAGCAGAGTCCTCGCTGATCTCAGAGCCTGATGCGGGGCTTGATCTCAAGACTCTGACATCATGACCTGAGCTGAAACCAAGAATTTGGCACTCAACTGACTGAGCCACCCAGGGCACTACCCACACCCCCAACCTGCCAGATGCATTTTTAAACTGAACAGTACCATTTTAAAATGTGTTTTGAAACTTTAAGTAAAAGGAATCACTGTGCATACCGTTTTGCAACCTGCTTTTCTAAGGCAATATGTTTTTGACATTCTACATGTTGATACATGAAGACCAAGTTCATTCATTTTAACTGCAGTGTGGAATACCTTCTGTGAGCGAGTCAGAGTTCATTTCATCCTTTCTTTTGCCAAGAGTTAGATTGTTTTCACTTTTTGTGCTATTACAAACAGTGCTTCAAGAAATGTCTTTGTATAAAGAAAGTATCTTTGTGCTTGTTTTCTGGAACACCTGCGCTAAAGACCTCTGGTGGGGGAGCAGCGAGGAGCTGCATGGCTGGGTCTGGGATAGGCACACCTTCAGCTCTCCAAGTGTTGCCACGCGGTGATACTGGCAACAACAGTGTTTTAAAAATACCCCTTTCCCATATATCCTCAGCATCTGGTGTTTTCAGATTTACTATTTTTTTTTAAAAGATTTATTTCCCTTACCTATTTTCCAGTCAATCTGTTCTGTTCCCAGTCTTCTTGAATGGTTAGGCAGCAGCAAGTTTTCTTCCATCTTGACCCGGAATGACAAACCCATGCAGGATCTCCTGGGCTCTGTGTGGTCCTTCAAGCCATCCCCCCAATTCTCTCTTCTGTTGATTTCCCCACTCCGGCCAGCCCTCTGCCCACACCGAGTTTCGTTTGGAACAGTCCTGGAAGTGCTCTCCTTAGCACAGTCCCAAAGCTCTCTGCTCTCCCCGCAGAAGGCTGTGAAAGGCACGGAGACTGTTTCTGGGAGGAACGATGTCTTCTGCGTTACCAGCCCTCATCCAAAGTGGACGAGGCAAGTCTAGTCCTGGCAATGTGAGTAAATCCACTTGAGAATTAGTCAGTCCTGAACTCTCCAGAAATAAGTGGCCGTATATTTTTCCTGTCCCCAAGGGTGTTCTGGGACATACCTGCCCATGAACTAAATAACCCGTATCTTGGAACATGGCCCCATGGAGGAATAAATCCAAAGGCTGTGCCCTTTCTTCCCACAGCAAACCTCTTTTCTTTAGCAGCCTATGGCTTTTAGACACCAGATCTTGGGTTCTAAGTTTTTACAACCCTCTCCCGACCGCCTCTGATCCAATTTAAGTGGTGGGCTCGCCATCTTGAGCACCCTCAACACAGGGAAGCCATCTCTGAGTTGTCTGGCCCTTTCCTCCTCCTGGTCCCTAAACGAAGTGAGATGGCCTTGTCCTCATGGATGGACGGTAAGCCGAGGACAGTTCTCCACCATCTGGTTCCAGCCTGATGGACTTTGTCTATTCCTCTTAGCTCTCCGGAGCCACTTACAGATTCCCATGATCCCATTAGCAATGGCTTTGCCTGAGATACTCCCTGGAAAGGATGGGGCCTGAAGGATTGCTTCCCAAAGGGGATCAGCCACATGCTTCCAAGGAAACCCCAAGTGTTGCTGGCTGGCGGGGGGGGTCATCCCTAACATCCTGCTGCCCAACACTGGCTGGGGTATCCGTACACATTTGTACGTCTTAGCATTTGGAACGAATCCCGCACTCAGTTCTAGGTATAATACGGATACTTTGGAAGCTATTTGTTTTTTTTTTTTTAAGATTTTATTTATTTGATAGACAGAGATCACAAGTAGGCAGAGAGGCAGGCAGAGAGAGAAGAGGAAGCAGGCTCCCCGCTGAGCAGAGAGCCCGATGCGGGGCTCGATTCCAGGACCCTGGGATCATGACCTGAGCGGAAGGCAGAGGCTTAACCCACTGAGCCACCCAGGCGCCCCTGGAAGCTATTTCTTTTGCGTAAACTAACGGTTTGTGGTTCTAATGATCAACATAGGTCCCCTTCTCTATTCCTGGGATTTAGGAAGTGGCCCTCACAGAGGCCAGCATGGCATGAGGCCCCTTTGGGTCCCGAAGGTTACCTTTCATTATCTGAAGGGTATACGAAACTCCATTTCAACTGTCTATGAGAAGCAGCTTTCTGGAGAATAACCCAGACCAACGGAGCCCAGGTGGACACCAGCCTCAATTATTGTCTATCTGACAAAAGACTGCTGGAAGCTCAAAATGCCTGACAAGCCAGCTACCGAGGAATTCACCCAGAAGCCCAGGGAGTTGAAATCCCTTCTCAAGCGCTCATTTCAAAAAAAACAAATTTTTCCTAATGGCGCTCAGAGGGAGTCATGGGCAGCCACCAAAGTGAGTCATTTGGCGGATGTCAGGGCTGGGCTGTCCACAGCTTCTGAAGAGCTCTGAGGAAGCTCAAGGTCACACGCCTGCCTGGGACTCCGCTCATTTGGCTCCTCTCCAGGTTTTTAGATTCCTCATTTCTCTTTAGCTGGGAAGTCTGATCAACCATCTGAAGATTTTAAAGGAGCTAGGTGAAACACTTTCTGTTGTCTTCTTCTTCTTCTTCTATTTTTTTTTTTTTTGTCCTGGCAGAGCAGTTTAAATTAAATCCTGTCCCTGAATGAAGGGTTCATTTAACTAAGTATTTTTATTTTTATTTTATTTTATTTTTTAAAGATTTTATTTATTCATTTGACAGACAGAAGTTACAAGTAGGCAGAGAGGCAGGCAGAGAGAGGGGGGGAAGCAGGCTCCCTGCTGAGCAGAGAGCCAGATGTGGGGCTCGATCCCAGGACCCTGAGATCATGACCTGAGCCAAAGGCAGAGGCTTTAACCCACTGAGCCACCCAGGCGCCCCTTAACTAAGTATTTGATTAGAAATGAAGACATTGTTTCTTCAAGATTTATCAAACAGAAGTTTTTATTCTTGAAAAATGACATCTCACTAAGTAGGCTCTTAAAATCTCTTACCCCTGTGGTTTACCTGATGTCCCTTCATCGTTTTCTGCCTCATGCTTCTCAGTGACAGACTCTCGCCATCTTTTGTCTTCTCTGAGGGACAGATGCTTGATACCTCCATTCCATGGGGCTGCGTGCCATACTTGGCTTTGTCTTCCCTGGAAGCTGGTTCAGTACAATGTAAGAAGGAATGTGTAGGTGTCCTATGATTCCATTTGTGTGTGTCTGGCTGTGTGTTTAATGATGTACATGTAATTTTACCATGGAGAGCCAGAGCCGGCTCTCCTGTCTAGCTGATCCTGCCTATTTCTTAACTCCCCACATTCACGGACATCATATTGGCAACTTCATATCAGCCACGGTGGGAGTATTGGCACCCTGAAAATTGGCAAACACTCCAAATCATGGCTTTTTGTTCCATGTGGAGATGGAAGGTGAGGTGGGGTGAGGGCTTAGAAATGTCTGGAAAAACAAGAAACACCAAAAATAGTTACCTGTACAGAATGGAACTGAAGAACACGGGTATTGGAGAGGTGTTTTTTTGGGGGGGGGGGGGAGGGCTTTTTGAATTTTTTGTTATGTGCATAAATATATATATTTTTATTTTATTTTATTTTAATTTTTAAAGATTTTATTTATTTGACAGAGATCACAAGTAGGCAGAGAGGCAGGCAGAGAGAGAGGAGGAAGCAGGTTCCCCACTGAGCAGAGAGCCCAATGTGGGACTCAATCCCAGGACCCTGGGATCATGACCTGAGCTAAAGGCAGAGGCTTTAACCCACTGAGCCACCCAGGTGCCCCCACTATATATTTTTTTAAAAGAGATTTTTTTTTAAAAGATTTTTAAAATTTATTATTTATTTGACAGAGAGAGACACAGTGAGAGAGGGAACAGAAGCAGGGGGCAGTGGGAGAGGGAGAAGCAGGCTCCCGCCAAGCAGGGAGCCCGACGTGGGGCTTGATCCCAGCACCCTGGGATCATGACCTGAGCCCAAGGCAGACGCCCAATGACTGAGCCACCCAGGTGCCCCTTAAAAGAGATTTTTAAGAACAAAGACTTCCTGCTGTGTTTATTAATCCCACACCATCTGCTGGAAACTGCCTGGGGCAGAACTGTCTGATTGAGGAAGAGATCAGAGCCTGGAGAGATGTCTTCATTGTGGCCTCAGTGGAGTGACGTCCTGGGAGTGGGGTTTGGAGCTGGGCATACACCAAGTACAGCAGCAGGCAGTCCTAAAACTACCTGCCGAGTCTGAGAGGGGAGTCAAAGCATGCCAGGCCCTCAGTCAAGACGTCAGGCCAAAACTCGGGTCACCAAACTCCAAGGATGAAATGGAAAATGGGCATGAAGACAGGACTCTAAGAATGGTCCAGCTGTAGGGAGGCTGCGGGAGGAGACAGGCTAGAAGGGGCACCTTTCCCTGGAGGGTCTTTCAGATTATGGGGCTGGGGGCAGCTTTTTAGGCCATTCCTGAGAGCTTCCCCCCCCCCCCAGCTGAAGTTAAAAAGGGACATCTGCTCTGCCCAGGAGGGATGGAGGGCAAACTGGGGCAGCAAGGAAACAAATTAAGAGGCTGGTTCCTTATCGCTGGCGAGAAGGCTCACCACCACCCCCTGGAGACGCAGCAGTGCACAGTAAACAAGTTTCAGGGAATGAAGCAGGACTCTGGTTGGATTCCGTGAAGCTCATCATATTCCACAAAAGGACCCCTAGAAGCCCTGGTCTGTGCCAGGGGTGGGTAGTAGTTTCCATTGGAGGATTTGGGGGAGTGGCTTGGAAATTCTAGGTGGAGATCATGGAGGCCGCAGGTGCAAGATGGGCCACAGCCAGAGAAACCCATCAGATCTATACAGCAAGATGCAGGATCTGAGGGCAGCCCCAGGATGGGCTGCTAGGACCCCACTGATGGGGGAACCTTGGGGGTACAACCCCATCCCTCCCATTGGGTCCGGATGCTTAGGGAAGGAGACTCCAGGAAACGGAAAACAAAGGACCGAACATTTGCCTAGGATGGTCAGGAAGCTGGGGGAGGGGGCACAGTGAGAGGAAGGAGTGGGCTGCTTCCCTGGCAACAGTCAAAGGCCACAGTCTGTGCCCCCCAGGACCGTCAGACATTTCCAAACTCCACCTGAAGTCATGTCAGTTAGGGGATGCCTCGAGTTAGCCTCGAGTTACAAAGGAATTGCAAATCCCATTTTATAAAAACGCAGCAGCCCTGCCAGGCAACAAGGACAAATAAGGCCATGCCTTGGCCCCCTTTCTTTTTAACGTGCTGCTAAAGTCCTTCAATTTTTAGATAAATTAGAGGCATACAGCCCAGGAGATCCCTATCTCCCCATACTGTGGGGTCTTGAACAACCTTAAAATGCTACTGAATCTATTAATGATCCATATCAATTACAGGTAAACTAAGTCCGCCTCTGCTGATGTTTGCCGTCGACACTTTGAAGGTGGAGTTCCCATGGACATCACTAAATCACAGTAGCCAGCTGATTCGGCTACTCGGGAACATATCTGACCATTGACTCACCCCCTCCAAAAAGTCTGTCACGAGGCCAGAAAACCCTCATGAGATACCAGAGGAAAGCCTGCAAAGCCTCAGTCATTCCCTTAAGCGAGTGTTTGCTAGTGCCAAGGATGTGGGCGGCGGTGGTGGTGGGGTAGCGTACCTGCAGGGGATGATGGGCCTGTGACTAGTATAGTCACCACCAGGCCTTAGGCCCAAGGATAGCTCTGTGCTCTATTTGGGACAGTATCTCTTGCACCTCACAGGAGGCCTAGCATTTAGTAGGTGCTCAGTAAAAAAAAAATCCGAAACAAATACTATGATATACTTTTGCTAACAAACTTTTGGGAAATCAAAAGGAAGTGGTTCATTCTGCCAGGGAATTAAAGAAAGCTTTATAGAAGAGGCTGCAGGTAAAGCTGGTCCTTGAAATGGAGACGTCAGTGAGCAGAGCAGGCAGAAGAGCAGTCCAGGAAGAGGGCAGTGATGTGGCAAGAGGCCAGGCAGGCAGGGAGGCAGGACAAGGGAGGGGTGGAGGGGGGTGGATCTTGAACTGCAGATATGTCCAGGCCTGTGAACTCTGCACGCTATTCACAGACTCTGGAGTCCATGTGACAGATTCTTCGACTCAGGAGCCAAGTGACCTCTTCAGAAACAAGACTTTCCTTTTGTCAAAGAGTGAAACCACGCCGTGTTTCCTTTCTCACCTTGGCTGCCTGGGAGCTCCTGAAGTGCTGAGTCCCCTCATAGTCCCATGCAGGACTTTTCCCCTAACAGATCCTGCATCAGTGCTCTGCTGTTGTATTAACAACGCAACCATGAATGTAGCATCTCAGTACAGGACACACATAATAGCTCATGGTTTCTCCTGCAAGTCCTGGCAAGGCTTAACTGGGTCTTCTGCCGGACTTAGGTCTGAGGCCTGACTGGGGCAGGATCTGGTTCAAGGTTGGGTGGTCGACAGCAGGGGTCAGTTCCTTGCAGGCTGTGGGGCAGAGGTCTCAGTTTCTCCCCTGTGTCAGCTGGTATCCCAGGATCGTGCCCTCTCTATAAGCGGAGCACGATCAGGGAGCTGGTCACTGCAACCTCATGTAATGTAATCAGATGCACCTGACCATTGCCACAGATCACCTTTGCCCTATTCCACTGGTCAGAACAAGCCCCACCCTCATTTGGTGGGCGGGGTTTAGAGAGGCAGGAAGACCAGGGGGAAGGATCATGGGACCACCTTGGTCAGCCTGCCAAGGTCCTCATCAGATATTAACAGCAAGTTAATTAAACTAGTCCTGTGGGCATTTAAAGATACACCATTACACAGACATAGACTGTCTCCGCAGGAAGGCAGTGAAGTGAGTTCTTTGCCTCCCAAGAATGCTTTCCCTGCCCCCACAGCATCTGCCACAAGGCTGGGCAAAAAAACAAGTCAATAAATCTGAAATGAAATGTCCTAGGATTCGCTGGAACAACCTGGAGTTTTCTACCATCAAGGTAATTATTGGCTTGTCATAAATTTCTCGATTAACCTATGTAATTTAAAAAAGCCATATACCAATTGTAACAGCCACAAAGTGGGAACTAGGTCAGACATCACTATTATGAATGTGGGCCCTTCCCTAGAAAAATGTCTCCTACGCCCCAACACCTGTGATTTTCCCCTACTCTGAGGGTGAGCTATGTACGTGGGTACTATTTCCCAATTCTGTTAGTGCAAAGCTGGACTGGCACAGCTTAAGAGCACAGCTCTGAAACCAGGTGGCGTGGGCTGTAATCGAATTTAGCCACTTACTGTAGGACCTTAGACAAGTCGCCTAACATTCAATAATGATAGCCAATATTTGTTTAGTATTTGCTGAGCCAGACTCTTTACATATATTAAACCCATATAAATTCATTTAGCCCATATCACCCCGCTGGGAAACAGACACTGTTAGTAGCCCCATTTTATATATGCGAGAATTGAGGAATAATGGTTGAGGCCTGGGATTAAGATTCTCAGCCTGGTCAAGAGCAGGGAGAATGCAGGGCAAGTGGTAGACAAGAGGACTGAGGACAAACGCACAGCAGGGTGCTGGTGCGAACAGATTCTCTTTCTAACCTGCTGTCCCCAGTGCCAACCCCCGCCAGGTAGGACTGGTAAGAACCGTGGTTTGCTATTTGAACCACTCCTATTGCCTAAGACCTTGAACACAACTTGCACCCTTTGCAGGGTGTGGTGAGCAGAAAGGAGAAGCCAGAATGCCACTGTTGGGGGAACTGGATCCTATGCCACTTCCAGCCACCCTTTCAGGGTAGTCACACTCCCCCCCTGCTGCTTAGAAAGTAAGATAAGGCACCAGGGAAGGAGGAAAGGAGCCCACACTGCCTCCTACCCCCATAGAGAGCGAGCTCTGGGCCTCCCTGGATCTGGATGTTGGAAATCCTTCATCCTCCTCCCACCCCTACCTCTTGATCTTTAGCCACGTGGGGCCGCCTCCCGTCGGGCTGTGGGGAGGGGCCAGCCAGGGACTCCAAACATCCCCCACAGCCAGACACCCGCGTAATCCAGAACCCCTTCCTCTGCCCAGACCCCCCCCCCCCCCCCCCCCCCCGTAGCCTGGGCTGGAGGCCACCCTGCGAGTCTGCTTTCTGCGGTAGGGCTTAGCAAGCCTCCCTCAGAAGCAAACACGGCGTTTCCTCCACTTTTCCCGCCAACATGGCCGAGTGACAGCTGAGAGGCTCCCCGGGGGCACAACGGCACTGTTCCACAGAGACCAGACTGAACAGAACTCCGCGGGGGTTAACTGGATCCGGCAGTGTGGACAGAACGGGGCTGCAGGCCTACAGTGCCCATGCGGCCTGTGAGGACCCCAAGCCTGCTCTCACTCCCTAGAACCCCCTTTTCCGCCTAGCTCCCCTTCCTTCCTGATGTTGGGGAGAAGGTTCACGGCCCAGAGGGTCCCTTGAGCTCTGGCGCTTGCGGCTGACAGTGTGCCAGGTTCCCCTGGGGGTGGGGACCGCCTGCACGCGGTGGGCAGTCGGTGTCTCCTAGTTCTGCCCGGCCCGGTGCTCGCCTGGGTTGCCCTCTACAGTGGGGTCGGCCAGGTCAGGCCTCCTAGCGCCCCGACTGCGGCCCCCAGCTCTTGGGAGAAATGTGAGGCCCCTCTACCAGCCGGAGGGCACCTCTGGCTCCGCGAACACCACACCCACCCGACCTCCGCCGCACAGCGAGCAGCGGGAACGGACACGGGACGCCAAAAACACTTCCCTAAGAGCTGAGGCGCGCGGGCCGGGGCGTCAGCTTTGCGCACAGGTGGACACAGTTGCGGACAGGGGCCGCAGGCCTTGGCTTTGGGGACAGGAGGGACGGAGCATTACGTCCGGAGAGGGCTCGGCTTCCCGCTGGGGATCACTGGGGGCCTGGCGGGGGCGCCGCCCGACCCGCTTGCAGAACGCGCCTCCGCCATGCTCCAGTTGAGCCCTGGAAAAACCCCGGCGCGCATGGGAGAGGCGGGCCAGCTCGCAAGGACGGCGGGAACAAAGGCGGCCCCGCGGCCGGATGCAGTCATGGAAAAACCCAACGGGGCGCCGGGGCGGGGGCGGCAGGGAAGAGGTGGCGCGCGCCCCGCAGCCCTGACGCCTTTGCCGGTCGGTCCGGGCGGGGCTGCTCCCAGCCGCCGCCCCGGGGCGCTCCTTGGGGGAGGAGTGGGGGGGAGAAATAGGGGGGAGGTAGGGAGGTGGGGAGGCCCGGGAAAACAGAAAATGCTGGATCGGGAAGGGAGGCCTGTGCCTGGGGCCAGAGAACCAGCAGCCCCCACGGTCGGGGTGCTTTCGGCCGCGAGGCGAGGGAAGGGTGGCCCGGACTGGTACTCGCCTGGCATACGCAGCACTGCACACGGCCACTTGGCCGCCGTGGTAGCCGGGGGTGGCTAGACCGTAGGGGGCGCACACAGACCCGCGCATTGGCCCGGACGCGTGTTCCGAGGCGCACACGCGGGGTCATTTACACGCACGCGCGCACAGACAGGGGAGCTGCCCATACCTCCCAGGGCCGAGGGAAAGAAAGGGTCTGACCGAGAGGGGGCGAAATGTTCGTTAGGGAGGTCCCGGGGTTTAGTTTCAGAAGCCGGGGGCGGGGCCTTAGTAGAAGAGGCGGTTGGGCCCCCACCCCCATTCCGTATCGCAGGTGCGGCGACTGGGCCACCTGGGGCGACCGCGTGCCCAGGTTCCTTCTGGAGTTTCCCTCCGGTGCGGGATGCTTCCTGCCCTGGCCCAGCTAGTCCTGTGAACCTGGCTGTGGACTGGGAGGCAGAACGGCGGGGGGGTGGGGGTGGGTGGGGGTGGGTTTAATGTAGAAAAGGAAAGTGTTGGCTCAAGTTGGATCTACTGATTCCTGAGGCCTTTTCCAGCTCTGACTTGTTATGAAGAAGGAACTGGACCCAGAAGCCATAAAAGGAGTTGGTGGGAGCCGAGAAAAGTCTTGGGCCCCAGCCACAGGCTCTTCTTGTTTTAAATGACACTTTATTTACGTTGCTCCCTGACATGGGGTGGCAGGGGGCAAAGCCTAAACCTTTGGGGTCCCTAGGATGAGGAAGGGATGTAGAATTTGAGGCTAGGATCAGAGGAGACCCCAGAATCTGCCAGAATGGAGGCTGCTGTGTTAGGGTGGCAGGTGGGGGTCCCTGAAGGCCAGAGGGCAATGAAGCAGAAGACCATGACTTTAAAAGTTTCAAGAAGGCGCCTTTTTTTTTTTTTTTTTTTAAATGAGGGTTGGCTGTTGGAACTGTTGCTGGAACACAGCAGGGAAATACAGCAAATGTCGAGGTTCTGGCTTGCATTCAGAACACGGGATCTACAGAAGCAGGGACACCAGTGACATGACAGGGTCAGATGAGCTGACATCTACTTGTGGTCCCCTTGGGAACTGAGGTTGGAATCAGATGACCCAGCTGTGCCTCTCCCTAGCTTCCTGGTTTGGGGGATCTTGTCCAACATCTTTGGCCCTCAGATTCCTCATCTGTAAAATGGGAATAAGAACTCCTGCACCAGAGTGTTCTGGGATTAAAAGGGTATCTAAGTCCCCCTTCCATCTTGCCTTCCCTCCTTTTCCACTTCTCAAGGTCCCTGGTGCTTGCTCACGAGGACTTCTTCCAAGTCCCAGTTTCTTGGGAGCAGGTGGCGTCCGGTGGGGCGAAGGCTGGGGAGCAGCGCCCTCTAGTGGTCGATACCAGGAGGGTCCCGTTAGTCCTTGAGACACGCCCAGGCTAACGTGATTAGTGCACGTTAGAGCCTCCCCAGGGCTGATCGTGGGGGCTCCATTCGGAGAAGCCTTTCCTTCTGATTCAGTTTCCCCCTGGAGCAAGCAGAGAAAATACTGCTCCCCGACAGCTGTCTCTCCCCTGTCCTCCGGCAGCCCAGCTTTCGCAGCTTTAACAGGCTTCTCTCACTTCTGCCCCGGAGGAATCTATGCACTTAGCCTTCATACTGGGTTTTATAGCTTGCAAAACACTTTGACGCACATTACTTGTCCCTGAGGTGTGCTGTTTCTGGGTGGTGATGGCGCTCGTTGGATAGAGGATCATGGTTGGGAGTGTGGCTCCAGTGTGGGGGACAGATTTGGATCCTGCCTCTTCATCCAGCTCTGTAACCAGGGCAACGTTCAAAACATTGAATAATCAGTAGGGCAGGCAGCGACCAATCAGAACAGGCCCTACTCTAACTGCCCGGAGCGGCCAAAGGTGTGTGTACCTGCTGAAGATTCTGGAATAACCTCAACCTCCCAGGGCCTCGGTTTCTTCATCTGCAGTATGGGCATGTTGGTTATACTAGTACCGCTTTGGAGGGCAGTCCTGAGGACTGGCTTAGTTCAGGGGTTTAAAGATCGAGAAACCAGTGTCTGACACGTAGAAAGCACCAAATAAATATTGGCTTTATGACTGGTCTGAGCTCCTCTCAGACTCAGTGACTCAGGGTGGTTGCAACTTTTAAGGGAGACTCCCCCAGGTGAGCCCACTGTGTGCACCTGGGTTCACCTTCCAGTTCACCTCTCACCTTCCCCACCTCCTTGTCTGGCTCCCCATTTATTCTATACTCTCTAGAAGTGCTTCTCAAACTTCATCATGCATCTGAATTTCTGGAGGATCTTACTAAACTGCGTATGCTGATTCAAGAGGCCTGGGTGGGGCCTGGATTTCTAACTTTCATCTAAGCTCCCTGGTGGTGCTGATGCTGATCCTAGAAGCAAGGCTCCAGAAGATCACTGTGGACACAGAAGGGTCAGCTGGTTGGCCTGTAAATACTTACTGAGCACCTACTCAGTGCAAGGCGGTGCAGGGTTCAAAACAAGTCCCAGGACTGGCCCCCAACCTCAAGGAGCAGAGAGGCTATTGCAAAAATACCAATCAGTAACAGTCAGGCCAAAGAGCAAACATGCCAAACAAACAGCAGGTGAAACATGTGGTGAGTCCTGTCTCTGCCCAGCAGCTGGAGTGAGGATTTAATCAGGTTATTGCCCTGCTCAAAACTGCCCAGTGGCTCCCACCTCACTCAGAATAAAAGCTGAATTCTTCCGGATTCTTCTTCTAGGCCCTGCCATCATCTGGCTTTGTCTCTGACCTCAGCTCGCTTTATTCTAGACTCACCATTTGTTCCTGCAAACACAACATCCCAACTTCCTACCCGAGAGCCTTTGAATTTGCCTGGTTGATGATTGTCCTTCAAACTGGCCTCTTATTGTCTCCTTTGAGAGACCTTCCTTGACCCAGAGGAAATCTAACCCAAAGTAGCCGCCTCCAGCTCAGATCATATTTTCCCTATCTCATCATTCTGTTGTTTTTTAATAGAACTTCTAAGTTAGATGTTACTGCATTATATTTTGGCGGCTTTGTGTCAACCCCATGAAGATTGAGGTGTTTGCCTGCCTTGTTCTGTGTTACCACCAGGACCGAGAACAGCATCTTGTGCATAGTAGGTAGGTCTTCAGTACAGATCTGTTGAATGAATGAAATAACAACGGTTGTAGGGCACTTAAAGAGGTGAAAGGGGTCCCTGGGTAACCCCAAAGGGTGAGAGACTTCATAGACTTAGTGTACAGGAAGTTTATCAGGGAGGTCTCCTGGGATCACATCTGTGGAAGGGTCGAGAAGGTGGCAGGAGCAGGAAGAGGGAGAAGTAGGGCTTCAGGGCCAGCCGACCCCTGGGGAGCTCCCAGGCAGGGGAGATCTTTCACCATTGTCCTCCTTGCAGGGCCTGATCTTAGGGTGATGATGAACCCAATGGACTGAGACCATGGGCATGACATAGCCCTTGAGAGGCTGTGCACATACCCTTGACTTTTGTTCTTACTGTTTGAGTGTTGATTCGTGCCAAACCCTCATCAGTCAGCTGCTACATTTGCCATTTCAGCATCTTACAGAGATGCCCCTTACCTATTTTTTCAAGAGCAAGTGGTGTTCTTCAGCTGAAAAGAGAGAACCAAACATCCAGCATTTGCATAGATGAACATTTCTGGAAGTATTCTGCGATTTGGGTCCTTTCATGGAAAAGCACCGGACACATTCCCTCCATGTGATATCTGATGGGCCTGAGGACCCCCAGCTCAGTTTGTGTTGAATTTGTGGTTAGGAAAGTGCTCCCCAGAGGTGGCCAGCTGTAGCATGGGGAGAGGACGACAGATGAACCCTGACAAAGGGAACAGATTGGACTCTGTGTCAGAAGACACCTTGCTTGGTGTCTAGGACTTGCCAGCTGGGCAGGGCAGGTTTTGTGAGTGTCCAACCCATGCATCACCCAGGGCCGCAGTGCTTATTCAATGCTCTATTGTCACCATCTTGACATGCCTTTTTTTAAAAAAGTTTATTTATTTATTTTTAAAATTTATTTATTTTTAAAGATTTCATTTATTCATTTGACAGAAAGATCACAAGTAGGCAGAGGTAGGCAGAGAAAGAGGGGGAAGCAGGCTCCTTGCTGAGCAGAGAGTCCAACGTGGGGCTCGATCCCAGGACCCCGGGACCACGTCCTGAGCCAAAGGCAGAGGCCCAACCCACAGAACCACCCAGGTGCCCCTAAAGTTTATTTATTTTTAAGTAATATCTACACCCAACATGGGGCTCAAACTTATGACCCGGAGATCAAGAGTCACATGCTCTTTCAACTGAGCCAGCCAGATGCCCCCCCCCAATCTTGCCATTCTTTTTTTTTTCTTTTTTCTTTTTTAAGGATTTATTTATTTGACAGAGACACAGCGAGAGAAGGAACGCAAGCAGGAGAGGGAGAAGCAGGCTTCCCACCAAGCAGGGAGCCCGATGCAGGGCTCAGTGCCAGGACCCTGGGATCATGACCTGAGCTGAAGGCAGACGCTTAATGACAGAGGCACCCAGGCGCCCCCACCCCATCTTGCCATTTTTAATAGTTTTTGAACAAGAGAACTTGCATTTTCATTTTGCCCTAGGCCCCACAAATTGTGTGCTGTTTCTCTGGTTCTGAGGCCCAGGGCCCGTTCCCAAGGAATCCTCTGGGAGAGTCTGGGGAATCTGCATGGGAGGTGAGCCTGTGCGCACCCTAGAACAGGTCTTGTGTGCAAAACTGGGATCACGGAGCCTGCTTCACCCGGAGGAGAGGAGAGGACTAGTGCTGGAGGCTTTTCTCGAGTGAGGATCAGGCTGTGGAAATTCACCGCCCGGGGAAAGACAGCTCGGTGGTTACTCCTTCAGAAATACCAGAAGCCTCTGGTCCTCAGAGCCCCTGGTCAGCAGTCAAGACTGCTGACAAATGTGAAGGTTTATAGGGATGGGACAGATGCCTCCCTTGGGTGGGACAGATAGCATGGCCTGGCTCCCGGGCAAATAGCTGGTCTCCACGTCAATGCATACCAGTTCTGGGAGACCTGGGGCCAGATAGTCACGTCCCTGGATCCTTCGTGGTCTGGCCCGTTTTGCAGGGGGAGGTGGTGATGGCTCCAGGGAGACAGACACTGGGAGGCTTGATGTTATCCTCTTGCAACAGGTGTCATTAGGAGGGAAGAGCCCGAGAGGCCTGTCTAGACTGCATCGCCTGAGTCCTGAGACCCAGTTACAACCCCCTCCCGCAGCCCTCGGGGCCCCATAGGCAACCTGATGCCAGCTCAGGCCCAGATTTAGGTCACTGCTTTGTTTTTGCACACCTGATGGTCTTTCTGCTCCTGTTGTGTCTTGTCTCTCACTATCTTCCACTCCAGATTTGAACCTTACCCTCTCTCCTCTGTGACTGATGCCAACTGCCTCAGTTTACGCACGGATGTGTCACTTTCACTCTTGCAGTTCGTCCTCAGTGGGCAGGACTGGGGCTCGTTTCCTACATTGTCCCTCGGGCATTTCTGAACCAGGGACCTCTCATTTTATTTCTGTATTGTGGTCCCCCCAAATCCAGAAGCTAACCTGCTGATGAGCTCCCTGGGGACACGGGTACGGAGGCATTCGAGATCAAAACCTGACGCGGGGTTCTTAGTGCTGGAGGCGTCTGGCAGCTCTGAGAGGGCTGTGAATGTCCACGGTCCCATGGGAATGCCGTGTTGAGCGCCTACTGTGTGCAGGGAGGGCCGGGCCGCTACAAACAGAAGCCTCTTTCTTCCTAGAGTTTAGCCAGGAGGGCGTTGAGAAGTAGGACAAAGCCTGCCCGATCCAGGGGCCTCCCCCTCAGGCGTGGGGAGAAACTCGGGGCGGCAGGGAGCGGAGGAGGGGCGTCCTCCCGTAGGGCGCAGACGCCGCCCCGCCTGGGTCGCCGGCCTCTGAGAGCTGAAAGGGCCTCTGTGTTCTGTCCCCCGCCTGCCCGAGGGCCAGCAGCGCATTTCCTCCGCTGCGCCAGACCCCGGAGGCTCCGCAGCCCCTCTGGGGACAGACACAAATAGTTCCCGGCCCAGCTGCCCGGCCAGTTACCTTGGGAACCAAACTCAATCGCCTGACGTCACCCGGCCGTTGCATAGCAACCGGCGTAGACTCCCCCTCGCGCGGCCCCCGCCCCGGCGCGGAGGTCTCGGTCGCCCGGGACACGGCGAGGCGGGGCGGTCGCTGTCCTCACCGCCCCTCGCCCGCCGGGCCCCGCCCTCGGCCCCACCCCGGAGCCGTGCTTCCCCCCCACCACCATCCCTCCTCCCCAGCCCCCAGCCCCGGCGGAAGGGGGCCGGCCCCAATGAGGAAGCGGCGCTGCCAGGCCTCGGGCCCGCTCGGCCTGAGTGCGACCCTTCGGCAGCCGGCGTTGCTGTCCCAGAGCGAAGCCTTTGTTTGCCGTCCCCCCGTCTGGCTGCCTCCGTTTTCCGTTCCAGTCTCGTTTCTCATCAGGCCCCAACCTGGGCTCCTGCTCCGGCAACGGGGAGCAGGTGGCCGGGCGGGGGCGTTTTCGTGCCCCTCCCCTCGGGTGGCCTAGGAAATCTCTGCCTCGCTTGGCCACCTGCCTCGGAGGAGGAGACACCCGGCCCGCTCACGCCACTCCGCTCCCATCCCTGGTTCGCTCCTCCACTCCGGTGCCTTCCCCTGGCGTCTGTGCCGTGCAATTCACCTCTTGCCCGGGCTGCAGTCGGACTCGGCCGCCCCTGGGTGAGGGGCGTGGGGAGGGAGGGGCCTGCCGAGCGCCTGGCCGCCTGGCCGAGTTTCTGGCTTTGGCCTTGTTCTGGGGCTGCGCTGGCTCCCTCCCATCGCTGTTTCCTACCAAAGCCGATCATTACGTGCTGAATCCCAAAGCCCAGCACTATGCCGTGGCCGGCAGTAATCGTCCACCATGCCCTGCCCTGGTCTGCCTCAATTTACATATCTGTGGTCCGAACTTCCTCTTGCTAGAGGACCTTGCTTATCTTGTTCACGGTTCAGTGTGGTGGAGGCCATCTGTGGGGGGTGTTTTTCCTCACCAGAAACTATTTTGACAAGTGCTAATAAAATGCAGGTGGTCAGAGGCAAAACCAGGCGTTTTAAGGGAATCCTATGTCCTCCTTGGTTAATATTTAAAATTCAGAGAGGCAAAGAATATTGTTTAATTCATGGAGTGAGAGGGAGTGCACTTAAGAATGCCTCAGATCTTTCCAAAGCACATGGTCAAAGGAAGCTTCTGAATGTGGGTGGAACATTTACAGATTGGTGGGAAAGGTGCTTTCTGTCTGAAGGTCCCCATTCAGTTGCAGGGGAAGGGATTTACAGCAGTGCCACTGGCAGTGAGGACAAAGGAAAGCCGAGAGGGGACAGGCTTCCTTAATTGCCTCCTTCTCCTCTCTGGGAGGGACACAGCTCAGGGTGCCAAAGAGCCACCTGCTCCGGGACGTACCAGGGACTCTGGATGAGGAAGCCCTTTCCAACATGTGTTCCAGGCTGGGCCAGCCAGAGCTCTTCCCCCTAGGATTTATCAGGCAGGATCCAGGAAACAGAGATCTTTCCTCTTAGTCTTGGAAGTACAAGCTTGTGGGACTGGAGCTTCAGGAGCTGTGTTCCTGCAAGGAACAGAAGCCTGGAGAGGAGGCAGAGCTGCCCTGGGAGGCAGAGGATGGTCCTTGATCCTGGGGGCCCATCGGTCTGGCCCCCATGAAGCTGCTTCAGGCTGGTTTCTGTCACTTCCAATTTAAAAGACTCCTTACCAATACGGAGACAATGCAGAAAACCCCAAGGAAGGGAGAAAACTGACCTCTGTCACATGCCCACCATTAAATGCTATTTTAAAAAATATGCATTGGTGGGGCACCTGGGTGGCTTGGTGGGTTAAGCCTCAGCCTTTGGCTCAGGTCATTATCCCAGGGTCCTGGGATGGAGCCCCACATCGGGCTCTCTGTTCAGCAGGGAGTCTGCTTCCCCCTCTCTCTCTGCCTACTTGTGATCTCTCTCTCTGTCAAATAAATAAAATCTTTAAAAAAAAATTGCATTATCGGTGATAGCATCCCTGTGAGGCAAATGGGAGACCTAATTTATAGATGAGGAAACTGAGTCTGGAAATGAGTAAGACTTTCATCTAGTCCCTCAGGGTCCACTTGAGGACTCCATGGGGGGCGGCAGATGGCTTCCAGTCACCAGTTTAGGGGGTACTGCTCTTCTAGAGATCCCCTCAGCCAGGCCCCACCCCTGAAGGCCTTTGCCAAGGTGGGATACTTTCTGGAGGACTCTGGGCCTTCTGAGGTCTGAGTCTTGGAGCGCTGTTCTACAAACGTGGCCATGATTTTGGACTCTGGCTGTGACTCCAGTGGGAGGGTCTATCCCTCTCTGTCCTTCTGCCCTTTTTCCTTTTTTTTTTTTTTTTTTTTAAGATTTTATTTATGTGACAGAGTGTGTATATGAGTAGGTGGGGGGGCATGGAGGGGCAGAGGGAGAGGGAGAGGGAGAAGCAGACTCCCCACTGAGCAGACAGCCTGATCCGGGCTTTATCCCAGGACTCTGAGATCATGACCTGAGCAGAAGGTAGAGTGTTCACTGACTGAGCTGCCCAGGTGCCCTCCTAACCCTGATCCTAAGAACTTCCTAGGAACACATTTCTAGCCCAAGTCAGCTTTATTGGTGGTATCTTAGTGTTTATTCTGAACCTGTGATGTAATAAGAAATACATGTTTGGTCTCTGCCTCACTCCAGCCCTCTTCCTGGCACAGAACTTCAAAAACACTTGGAATTTCTTGAGTGGTGAGAGGGGTTAGAGCAGCATCTTTTGTTATTCATAATGTCCCTTTCAAAGATACCTGAATTTATGTAACTGACTCCAGGGAGCCAACCCTGGGATTAGAAAGTTGAAACTTTCAGCACCCCCTATTCATCTCTGGGGAGAGGAGATGAGCTGAAGATTGGCTTAATAACCAGTGATTTAATCAGTCAGGCCTATATAATGGAACTTCCATAAAAACACTAAACGAGAGTTTGAAGAGTTTCTGGGTTGGAGAAAGCATCCATGTGTCAGGAGGGCGGCACACTCCAACTCCTGGGAGACAGAAACTCCTGTGCTGGAGACCCTTCTGGAAGCTTGCCCTATGTACCTCTTTATCTGCTTGTTCATTTGTATCGTCTATAATATCGCTTATAATAAATGAGTGATAGTGTTTTCCTGACTTCTGTGAGTTCTTGTAAACAGTTATCCAGCCCGAGGAGAGAATTGTGGGAATCCCTGATTTGTAGCCACATCAGACAGAAGAAAGGGTACCTAGGGACCTGAAGCAGGGCAATCTGGTGGGACTGAGCCCTTAACCTGTAGGGTTTGTGCTAACACCAGCAATTTCTTTTGGGGCGCCTGGGTGCTTCAGCCTTTAAGATAAGTCTGCCTTTAGCTCAGGTCATGATCCCAGGATCCTGGGATTCAGCCAGCAACCCCCCCCCCCCCCACCTCCGCTGCTCCCTGCTGGGCGGGAAGCCTTCTTCTCCTTCTCCCACTCCCCCTACTTGTGTTCCCTCTCTTGCTCTCTCTCTCTGTGTCAAATAAATAAATAAATAAACAAATAAATAAAATCTTTAAAAAAGAGAGTTTTCTTTTAACCCCCATTTCTCTCACGAGTGTGAGTGTGTCTCAAATCCCCAAACAAATATCCTTAAGTCTGGGCTTTGGCCTTGTGCCCTCCAGCCACAGGCCAGCGCTGCCTTCTCTCCAGCAGAGGGCGCACTTTCCACTCTTAGGGACTGGAAGCTCAAGATCGGGCGGTCTCCAAAACGGGGCTTGGTTGTAGTCCAGAGAGGATCCAGTCTTTCGTTTAAATATGTAAATGTGTACTTAAGACCTTCGTATACTTTCACACTTTGTTACATCCCTCTGGGGGGGGGACTCCCCTTATCTGTGGTCACTTTCTCTTGGAGACACTCTTTCCTGGGTAGAACCTGTGCCTCACCCAACCTATAAACTTGACCACAATCACATGGTGACTTTAACCAATTAGCCAAATGGCTATAGACTAAACAGTAACATTGGCCTTACAAAACAAGTAAAAACACTGACAAAGATTCAGCCTCCCCCACCATTTTTTTGAAACCATTCTCAAGATGGCCAAATTTCTGCGTTTTCTTACCACTAAACTTCTCTTTAAAAAGATCTTTGAGGGGCGCCTGGGTGGCTCAGTGGGTTGGGGCCTCTGCCTTTGGCTTGGGTCATGGTCCTGGAGTCGGGGGATCGAGCCCCGAGTCGGGCTCTCTGCTCCGCGGGAAGCCTGCTTCCTCCTCTCTCTGCCTGCCTCTCTGCCTACTTGTGATCTTTGTCTGTCAAATAAATAAAATCTTAAAAAAAAAAAAAAAAAGATCTTTGAACTTTTTCTACAGATTGAATTTGTAGGTTCCTGCCCCACTGCACAGAAGGCCGTCCTCGGACCGTGCTCGGGGCAGCTGGGGGAACAAGTCCTTCAGTGCAGGGCCACAGTGTCCCTCCTGCTCTCTGCCAGGACCTGTCGGTGCCCTTCCCTTAGCTAAGCTGGGCTCAGATGTCTGAATGTCTCTTTCCCCAGAACCTCGGCTTACTTGGCTGTTCTCCCCACAGCACAATATCCCTGTCTCCAAAAGATGGTTGTTCATCCTGGAGCAGGAGAGTGGTTGTCAGGTGTTAAGCCCAGCACCTGGATGAGAGGAGTAAGAAGGTGCCTTACGCCCCTTTTGGGGGTGAATTAATAACTTTGTCTGTGCTTCAGTTCTCAACGCCAGAGAGTTCCCTCCCAAAGGCCACCCCGTTATTCTGATGACTGCTCATTCTTTTTCCTCCTCACCCACCACCTTGCTCCTCCCCAGTAGTGCTCCCTTTGTTCATTTGCAGCCTGCACCGGGCCGCGTGCCCGTAATGGGCTGGAGCACTCCTGCCCACAGACTTCCGGGAGGCGGGGGTGTCTCAGCCACTGCTTCCCTCTTGCGGGGAGGGTGGGGTGGTGGTGGTGGTGGTGGGGATGGAAATGGGGCCTTTCCCCAAGTGCCTGCCTTGGGCCTTTCTTTTCTTCCTCTGGCCTTTTTTTGTTTGTTTGTTTGTTTAAGATTTTATTTGACAGAGATCACAAGTAGGCAGAGAAGCAGGCAGAGAGGGGGAAGCAGGCTCCCCGCGGAGCAGAGAGCCCGATGTGGGGCTCGATCCCAACACCCTGGGATCATGACCTGAGTTGAAGGCAGATGCTTTAACCCAGTGAGCCACCCAGGCGCCCCTCCTCTGGCAGTTTTATCCAGAGCTGGAGTGCGCGCACTTCTATCCCTGTCTCAGCCTCAGCCCCCCAGTGTGCAGGTCTGACCTTCTCTCCCACCGCAGCACTGCCTAGATGCTTGGGGCAGAGGGTCCCACCTACAGAGAAGAGGTGCTGCCAGGAGGATTTGCCCACAGGACCGTTTATTCTGTGGCAAAGAGGAAGGCCGGAGCAAGTAGGGAAAGTCAGTCCTCTTTGGCAATGTCTCCACCAAAGTCTCTGTCATTATAATCACGGTGATTGCTAACACGGAGCACTCAAGTGCACGTCACGCACTGTTCTATGAACTTGACTTGTTAACTCATGTCGCCCTCAGAGCAGCGCAATGCAGTTGGTACTGTTAACATTGACATTTTCCCAGTAAGGAAACTGAGGCACAGGGCGATGAAAGCAGCACAGTTAGAATATAAAGCAGGGTTCGAGGCAACTGGGTCCCCAACGCCAGGCTCTTACAACGCTTTAACAGGCAAAATGGTGTTGGTCCCCCCTCCCCCGCCCAGCCAGGTGGGTGTGAGGCCCAGGCCAGGTAATGAGATATTTCATTTCCAAAGCCTCAGTGATTGGTGGGGGAGAGAGAGCAAGGGCGCCAAACCCACCAGAGCTAGGGAGAACAAGGACCTCTGTCTTTCCAGGAAGAAGGCTGAGCCTCCTGGGAAAGGAGCCAGCAAAGGGGGGGGCCGGAGGACGGGAGGAGCAGAACTGGAGAGAGGAAACCCTGAGGACAAGGCTGAGCCCCGGATCCAGCCACGCCCCCTTGGCAATTGTGCTTCTTGGCTAATCCTTCAGCTGATCTGGTTTGAGTTTGGTTTCTATCCCTTCCAACCTTTCCTTTGGGTTGGCAGTGTCTCTCTCGGGCCTTGCCTGCCACACAGTGGCACTTACCCAGTTCAAAATTATTTGGGGAAAGCTTTTGTGGTCTACTCTGGCGGTATTGTCACCTGTCCTCTGCTCTGGGTTCAGGTCAGGTTGAGCTGGTCGCCGCCCTCTCCAACTGAACGCGCCTCAGGCCTGCCTCAGCTGGTGTTGCTGTCCCCTCTGTGAGGGGACGCCAGGGCTCCTCTGTTTCCACATATGACTCAGTTGATCCTCTGAAGACCCTGGTTACTGGGATCTGATCGATAGTCTTCCTCCTCTGAAGCTTTTGCTTTCAGGATGAGGACAGTTCATGTCTCACCAATGGAAAGTGGCAGCACCTTGAGAAGAGAGGGTAGACACCCCTGGTCTGTCTTTGCATCCCCTTGGAGCCTGGCAACCCACTTTCTCCTGGGAGCCACCTGCAGGGTAGGGGTGACAAAGGCTTGCCTCTGGGGCCCTGGTGACATCAATCACTATGCCGGCCAGGTATGTCCCTCTAAAGAGGGCAGCTCGGCTGCCACCCCTAAGAGATGCAGAAATCCATTTTTTAATCCATAATTTTATGTTAAAATCTCCTGGTTTTTAAGTGTTAGCAATTAACACACAATTTGAGAAACACCGTCCGGGGGGGGCACAAATACATTGGTGGGTGGGTTTCAGCCCAGGGCTCCCACTTGCAGACGGCTGAGTGAAGGAAACCACGGCCAGGGCTGAGGCAGGGAGCTGTGCGGATGGGACCCGCATTTGGCACTGGGCCAGGGACAGGAGTGAGGTTGATGGGCCGCGGGCAAGTCACATGACTGGTGTGGCACTGTGTCCGGCCAGAGGGCAGGCTCGTGGCTTTCTGATACAGGTGTTCCCTTTGCCACATAGACATTTATAAAGAAACCTGGGTCTAGGGGTGCCTGGGTGGCTCAGTGGGTTAAAGCCTCTGCCTTTCACTGGGGTCGTGATCCCAGGGTCCTGGGATCGAGCCCCGCATCGGGCTCTCTGCTTGGCAGGGAGCCTGCTTCCTCCTCCTCTCTCTGCCTGCCTCTCTCCCTACTTGTGATCTCTATCTGTCAAATAAATAAATAAAATCTTTAAAAAAAAAAAAAAAAAAAGAAACCTGGGTCTAGGGTGACCAACTCATCACAGTCTGCTTGGGATTTTCCTGGTTTTAAATCTGAAAATCCCACATCCCAGGAACCTTCTTAGTGTCAGGCAAATCGGGACGGTTGACCTAGATCCCTGTTCTGGCTGTGTCCCCTGCCTGCTGGAGGAGAGTCATGGCAGCCGGAATGCGTGAGCTCGGTGAGTACCAGACACCACGTCTTAGGCTCTGCGTTGTTTCTCTTGCATCTCCTGAACATTGTCATGGTGTAGATGCCTTATCTACCCCGTTGGATGAGAACCGTTCAGAGGATGAAGCAACTTGTGCCAGGTCAGTGACAGCACTGTGGTGTGAACGGATATTGGTCTGGCTCTGTCCTCTCAACCCCACTGGGGGGGCCCAGCCCGCCACGCCAACAGGGCCCCCCCAGCCTGCTACACCAGCAGGGCGCTCCCAGCCTGCAACGCCAGCAGGCCCCGCCTCCCGGCCCACCACACCAGAAGGCCCTGGGGACAAGTCAGGTCTCACTTCCTTAGGAACCCACTTATCTGGTTGGAGGTCCAGCCCCGGTCAATGTTTGCAAGTCTGAGGCCCCCACGCCAGGCCCTCCAGTCCTGCCCCCCAGTCCTGCCTGGCTCTTCTCTTTCTGGACTTCAGCCCCACCCCCCACCCCCAACCCAACAGGACAACCCGAGAAGCCCTCAGGGGTCACCTTTCTGCACTTAGAAAATAAACGCTCTCCAGTGCTTTATTGCCCAATCTGGGGAGAGCCCGCCAGGGCAGGGGTGGGTGAAGGAGCAGGCATGAGGGGGCTGGGGGGTTCTCAGGGGCTGCTGAGCCAGTCCTTTGGGGCTCCTTGCATGGGGTCTAGTCAGAGTTTGGACTGGGGTGACTGGGAAGGAGGTGGGTGGTCAGGAACCGCATGGCCGAGCGCACGTGCTCTAGGGTCCTCTGCTCCACCCTCCCCAGCATGAGGGTGACAGAGCGCAGGGCCAGGCTGGGTCCTGCCATCAGCCCAGAGGAGAAGGTTCTCCCCAGGATGCTGGAGACGGAGCGCAGGCTGGGCCCAGTGCTGTGCAGCAGGTCTGTCACGGAGCTGTGGCCAGAGGCCAGGAGGTCCGTGGCCATGCCCACGGTGGCCTCAGACCACACTAGGACGTCCGCCAGGGAGCTGATGGACCCCTCACCCCCGCCCAGCAAACTGGTCATGGAGCGCATGTAGGGGTTCTCCTCGCTGGCCATGTAAAGCCTGGGGTCTAGGGACATCCTGCCCAGGGCCACCCCTTGGGGGCCAGGTGAGGGCGGGGTGCTGCCTCCTGGGGAAGGAGGCAACTGCAGAGCCTGCAGGTCTTCTAAGCTGTCCTCCAGATCCCCCTCAGTCACTGCCTGGGACCGGGCTCCTGGCAAAGCTTCAATGTCAACGCTCAAGGCCTCCAGACCATCAGGTCCCTCCTCAACGGTGTCAGTGGTGCTGGTGGCCTGACTGCCAAGCGGATAGTCCGTGTCTGCAGTGTTCACGATGGGCTGAGCATCCACGGTCCCGGGAAACTGTACCTCAGCCCCTGCGGCGACTGGAGCTAATTCCTGTTCTCCGCTGGGGACACCTGCCATTTGTGGGGTCTCTTCTTCCATCAGGGAGTCCCGTTGGGAGCTCTGAAGACTCTGAGTTACACTCAAATCTTGCCCCAGGTCATCACATGCTGGGTCCTGGGGGCCCGTGGACACTGGCAGACCGCTTGAGGCTTCCCTGGGCTCCTGGCTGTGCATTCCAGCAGCTTCAGGCTTGTCCTCGTCCCCAGATGCTGATGTGGGTTTGGAGGTCAATGACCCAATGGAGGCCCGATCTACATCATGCTGTTCAGGGGATGCTCCAGCACCGTCAGCCACGGGGGCCTCTGCAGGGAGGGGGACCTGATTTGCGGACCCCTCCGTGAGGCTGTCTGAGGATCTGCCATCGCCATGTGTGGGGATGCTGGCTACGCTGGCCTCTTCCGAGGGTCTGCTGGTCATCTAGGCCCTCCGCCACTTGTGCTGTTGAGGGAGTGACCACGGCCCAGCTCTCCTTGTTCGGGTAGTGAGGTCACAGGGGGCTGTAGGCAGCTGGTGATGTCATAGGTAGTTGCACAGCAAGGGTCCTGAACCTCTGAGTGGCTGCCCCAGTGGGCTGGGTCCACAGGACAATTTATTTACTTATTTATTACAAAGTTCATTTATTTATGTGAGAGAGAGAGAGAGAGAATGCACCAGCATGGGGGAGAAGAAGAAGCAACCTTCCTGCTGAGCAGGGAGCAGAGTGCGGGGTTCGATCCCAGGACTCTCCAATCATGATCTGAGCCAAAGGCAGATGCTGAACCGACTGAGCCACCCAGGGGCCCCACGGGACAATTTATAGCTGAGTTTGCAGGTATATAAGGAGAGAAAGGCAAATGCTTTGGCAAAAGAGCAGAGATGTGTGTAAAGGGGCAGGTGCTGGTGCCTGGAGCAATCAGGGGACCCAGAGGGAGATTTTTGATAAATGTTAGAAGGAGCCAGCCACGGCATCTCTCTGTCCACACTGGTGACTCAGGACCCGGATTGGGCCAGTCTTTCTGCAGAGAGTCAGTTTCCCAGCAGTGGTGAGTAGAAACAAATGAATGCTAAGGGCCTGGGCTGCTCCTAGCAATAACTGTCTGGTTGTGGGGGGCCATAGACGGAATATTTGGGTCCCACCCCAAAATTCATAGGTCGAAAGTTAATCCCCAATGTAATAGTATTTGGAGGTGCTTAAGTTATGAGGGTGGGGCCCTCACAAACAGCTTTAGTGTCCCTATAAAAGTGCTGTCTGGCCCCCTCTTCCATGTGAAATGCAGCCAGAAAGGGGCAATCCACAAACCAGGAAGCAGGTCCTCACCAGACGCTGAACCTCGTGTGCCATGACCTTGGACTTCCAAGCTTCCACAACTGTGAGAAATAAATTTCTGCTGGGGCGCCTGGCTGGTTCAGTCTGTGGAGTGTGCAACTCTTGATCTCAGGGTTGTGAGTTTGAGCCCCGCGTTGGGCACAGATTACTTTAAAAAATAAAATAAAATTCAGTTGTTTATAAGCACCCTCCCATCTGCCCCAGTCATGGTGCTCTGTAATAGCAGCCCTAAATAGACTATGATAGAAATGATACTGAGAAGTGGGGGGCTGCTGTCACAATCACCCAAGTGTGTGGACACAGCTCTGGAGTTGGGTGACAGGCAGAGGCTGGAAGAGTCTGATCTCCGTGGTCAGAAAAGCCTTCACTGCTGGGAAGGTCTGGAAGAGAGAGCTAGAAGGAAAGGGAGAGCTGTGGAGAGAGAGCCTCAGTTTTCTCAGAGAAGCCCTAATAATCCTGAACCATAAGTCGGGAGAGACATGGGTGGTAAAAGCGTTTTGACATGGTCTCGGAAACGAGGAACACGTTATTGGAAATGGGAGGAAAGGAGATCCTTGTTATAAAGTGACAAAAAACTTGGCTGAGTTGCTTTAGTGTCCTCATGTTTTCCAGAAGGTAGAACTTGCAAGCGGTGAAATCGGACGAAATTAAAGCAATTCTTTTCTTCGTGTTTTTTTTTTTTCCATTGAGGCATTTTATTTGCGTGAATGTTTTACATCCCCCCTCTTTTTTTTTCTTTAAAGATTTTATTTATTTATTAGGCACAGAGAGAGAGAGAGATCACAAGTAGGCAGAGAGGCAGGCAGAGAGAGAGGGGGAAGAAAGCCCCCTGCTGAGCAGAGAGCCCAATGCGGGATTCGATCCCAGAACCCTGAGATCATGACCTGAGCCTAAGGTAGAGGCTTTAACCCACTGAGCCACCTAGCTGCCCCATATCCTTGCATTTTTTAAAAAAGATTTTATTTATTTATGAGAGAGAGAGAGAGACAGAGAAAGTAAGCAGGGATGGAGTGAGGGGTGGGGAGGGAGAGGGACAAGCAGACTCAGTGCTGGGTGCAGAGCCCCATGCAGGGCTCAATCCCACGAGCCTGAGATCAGGACCTGAGCTGAAACCAAGAGTTGGAATCTTAACTGACTGAGCTATGCAGGTGCCACCCCCCCCCCCCATTTTGAGAGGCAATATCTTTCCCTTTCGAGCAAGTGTATCTGGAACACTAAGGGTTTGGCCAAGCAAACATTTGCTGTCCTCAGAGCTGTCGCTCCCCTCAAAGGGTCAGAGTGGGAGGGGTGGCGAGGGAGAAATGCAGCTCCGTGTCTGGCGTCATTATAGGCTCCACTCCTTGTGACACAGGATGAACCCTCTCCATCTTCTCCCTGCTCAACTGGGCTGGGAGGGCAGAGAATACCACGAGAGCTATAAAACCCTGAGTATCCTTTGGAAAAGTGCAGACCCAGATAAGCCTACTGGTGTTCATGGTCTTTGTTAGGAAGGGGGCTGGAATGGAAGGTCGCAGCCTGTCATACCTGTGAGTCCCCTGGGGTTCTAGCTAACAGTTAGTGAGTACTTACCACGGGCAGTTCAATGGCATCTGCCTGACTCTAGAGCGCAAACTGCCCCCCTCCTCACCACCCCCACCCCCCCCGCCTTGCCTCTAGTTAGTAAATTCGAAGTATCACCTCAAGGATAGCCTGTGGCCCACTAAGACCATCAGGCACTCTTCACAGGTACTGAAGCCAAGCTCCTTGTCCTCCCCTTCTATTGGAATTCAACTTTTGATTCTGTATGTTGCACTTTACATTTTTAAATGTAAAGTTTTGTTAAATCTCACATGCCTTAAAAATCTGTGTCAGCGGGGTGCCTGGGTGGCTCAGTGGGTTAAGCCTCTGCCTTCCGCTCAGATCATGATCTCAGCTCCTCATTGGGCTCCCTGCTCAGCGGGGAGCCTGCTTCCCCTCTCTCTGCCTGCCTCTCTCCCTACTTGTGATCTCTCTCTCTCTGTCAAATTAAAAAAAAAACTTAGAGAAGTTTCTTGCCTTTATTAAGTAGTGTTCAGAGAAGGAAATTAGTCTCAGAAATGTTGCCTCTGGGGGCACCTGGGTGGCGCAGTTGATTAAGCGTCCAACTGTTGGTTTCGGCTCAGGTCGTGATCTCAGGGTCCTGGGATCCAGCCCTGCATCGGCCTCCATCCTCAGTGTGGACTCTGCTTGAGATTCTCTCTCTCCTTCTGCCTCTGTGCCTCCCATCCATGCTGTCTCTCTCTCTAAGTAAATAAATAAAATCTTTTAAAAAATGTTGCTTTTGATTTCTTCCTCGTTCCTGTCTTGTGGGGACAATGACCATTCTATTAAATAAATAAATGTTCCACTCTAGGATAAACTCAGTTTAGGGACTATTACACAGCTATATAAAGTCTACAGAGAGACAGGGGAAAACGCTTGTTAAATGTATTACTCTGAAAAGCAGGAGACGTTATTACACACACACTGTGTGTATTTTGCCAACACTTTCAGCTGGAAGCAAAGGAAACCCAGCTCAGACTGTTGGCTTAAGTTCAATATAATAATAAAAAAGGAATCTGTTGTTCCCAGGAACCTGTAAAGTCTAAGGAGAACTTCCCTACAGCAGGGCTCGGCGGCAATGTCAAGATTCAGTTGTTTATTTCTCTCTCTCCCTCTCTTGGCTGGGGCTGGATTTGTAGGAAGATGTCGTCCACACTCAGGCCCCCGGCGACTCTGGGACTGCGCGGCAATACTGCTGGTTTGTAGTCCCGGTGAACCTTGGGCCTGAGCCTTGTGGGCTCCTGGGCCCTTCTCTGAAGCCATCTCTGTAGCCTGGGGACCACATCCTGGTTGGTCAGGCCTGGCATGGGAGTGTGTGGTCAGCCCCCCTGACACAGAAGGCCTTTAAGGGGTACTGGAGTGGGTCCCAAGGATTTCGGGGTGCTGTGACCAAAAGAAGGCCATTGGATGCTGGGTGAGAAACACAGACGAGATCCACTGTGCGGTCACAGACATGTAGAAGAAAGTCCACTGGGGACAAGCTGACAGGAAACAAAGCGACTTGCCCAGCAGCTATTTCAATTACTGTAACAAAATCAGAAAATACACAGAAGAAAGAATTAAAGGGGCCCCCGGGTGGCTTAGGCTGTTAAGTGTCTGACTCTTGATTTAGGTTAAGGTCATGATCTCAGGGTCATGGGATTGAGGTCCCCCACCCCCTTGGGCTCTGTGCTCAGTGTAGAGTCTACTTGTGATTTTTCTCATTCTCCTTCTGCTCCTTTCCCCACTCACATGCTCTTTCTAAATAAAGTGAATGAAATCTTGAAAAAAAAAAAAGAATTAAATAAGTAAATAATAAAAAGGAAAATCACCCTGAGTGATAGGGTGAGCTCAGTGAGTGGGAAGTCTGTTATCCCAGCCCCTACAAACTCACACACATACCCTTCAAACACACAGAAATGCCAGATTAAGTACTGTTCACGATAGACTAACTACATAGCTAAGTTACGAAGAATGGGAGTTCCCCGGGTTCTAGAAGGGTAAGCTTAACCAGAAGTGGAGGTGGGGATTGAGGTGAGTATAGGCTGAGGTTGGGGGTTTGGGACTTTCTAATGTTGTCAGAACAGGAGCTGTGGCCTTAGGGTACAAGAGAGGGCACTGTGTGTGGAGAGTTTAACAAACAAGTTGGGGTCCTGGGTCGGCTGCCCCCCATCAGTGACACGGGCTCCAGCAAGGCCTGCCCATCAAACCAGACAGACCACTCGCTCTCTGCTCATCCTTGAGTGGGGATTAAAGTCACATGATAGCAGGAACTTCTGCCTTCCTGGAGTGTTGCTGTTGGAACTGGATTCAGAAGGGCTGCTTCCCCAGAACCTCAGACCTGCTGGGAATAACTGGTGAGCCCCCCAAACCCATCAGCTGTCCGGGGTGCCATCAGCCTGCACCTGCCTGCTGAGTGCTTTTCTTCTCAGCCCCGCCTTCAGTGACGTCAGCAGGCAGCTGGAAACCAGCCTCTGTGGGATTATTGACACCATGGAAAGTGGCTACCAATCAGGGTAATTTTAAAATTTACTTAAAGTTTTTATTTATTATTTATTATCAGGGGAAATTTTAAAATTTACTTAAAGTTTTTATTTATTTGAGAAAGAGAGAGTACTAGCTGGGGGGGAGGTACAGAAAGAGAGGGAGAAGCAAGGTCCCCACTGAGCAGGGAGCCTGATGTAGGGGCTCAATGAGGGGCTTGATCCCAGGACCCTGAGATCATGACCTGAGCCAAAGGCAGACGCCTAATCAACTGAGCCATGCAGGGTTTTGTGTTTTCCCAGTGAACAGGTGGTTTACCAGCAAACTACTGAATCTGATTACAAATTTTTCCCAACAGGGGAGGCTGTGTGCCCCGCCCTTGGAAGTGGATGACCCTCAGGGTTCTCTTCTGAGGAACCCAGTGGGGCCCCCAGGTTCCGATCCTGCTATTGCTGTCCTGAGCTGGGTAACAAAGGCAAGTCACTTAAAGTCGCAGTGCTTCAGTCCCTCGATCTGTAAACTGGGGATAGTAAGTCTTCCCCTGTGGTGTAATGAAAAATATATATTTGCTCTTCGTCCCGGGTTCCTGGCCCCAAAGCTCCTTAAACCTGTGGAATCTGGTGGTAGGGGTATCTTGTGTTATTTAAGAGGAGCCCTTTTTGACCATACCTGCGTCTGTGGTAATGAGGTGACTAGAGAGCTTGGGGACGGGACTTGGCTCAAGTCTCCGGGGAAACCAAGCCTGTGGAATTGGTAGTCCCAGCCCCTGACCTGGGGGTGGAAAGGGGCCGGGGCATGAATTAATCATGAGAGGCCAATGATTTCATCAGTCAAGCCTGCACAATGGAACTTTAATAAAAACTCAGAAACCAGGAGACCAAGGGAGCTTCTGGACTGGTGAACATATCCATAGGGAGTTGAGGGGCACCCTGACCCCCTAGGGGAGTAGAAGCTCCTGCCTCGGGGCCCTTCCCGACCTCACCCTATGTGCCTTTCCATCTGGCTGTTCATTTGTATCTTTTGTACTAAACTGTAGTCCAGAGTACAATGCTTTCCTAAGTTCTGCAATTCGTTCTAGTGAACCCAAGGGGACCAGGGAGAAGTGCAGGTTGGCCTGGGGACCCGTTTTCTGCTGGCATCTGGAGTAGGGGCAGTCCTGTGGGACTGAGCCCCTAACCTGTGCGGTCTGTACTGACTGCATAGTTGCAGCTGAGGTGTGCCCCACAGGACTGATGCCCAAATGCGAGGAGGCGATGGACATAAAGCTCTCAGGAAGCACAGAGCCTCCGGGAGGGTTGGACAGCGTGTCCGCGACGACAGTCTGCCTGCCATCGGGGCTCATGGATGATTTGATCTTTCCAGAAGTCTCTTCCCCAAATGAGCCCAAGATTCCCTTAGAGGGGGTCTCTGCCTGGGGCCAATTCCCAGGTCATTCCCCAGACCTCATTCATGAGAAATCCATCCCCTGCCCCATGAGTAATATTCCTGTAGTTACTGCAGTGAGTGAATAATTTGCTTGGCCCACATGGGGAGGGATGGGGTGTGCCCCAGCACTGTGTGCCTTTGCCAGGCTCCCTGGGGATTCTGGCAGCAATACCCTCTGCCCCTCCCCAGCACCTTAGGCTTGCCCTTGACCCTCTGCTGCACTAACGTGTGGGTGATAGGAATTACCTCTTTGGAGCACCCATGGCAAGGAGGGTACAAAGTTGGGGAGACAGTCTGGCCCCAGTCCGGCTCTAGGGGTGTGCCTGATGGTCTAAGCTATTTCCTGTTGGGGTCACTGGATCAGGCACAGGCTTTCATACAGTGCTGGTAATGGAGTCATGAGAGCAAGGTGAGTTCTGCTAGAGACTCTGGTAGGTTTTCTTACTCATTAGGAGACCCAGAAAGAGGTAGTCCTCCTCTGCTCTTGTACATAATCACATTTAGTTGGGCCTCTTGTAACCATGAGGGGACCTGGCCTTTAAAAAAAAAAAAAAAGCCCCACATAGAGAGTAGTGGAATCATGGGGATTGTAGGAAAGGAGGTCAAAGTCTGGATCAAACTCTACCTGCAGCCAACCCAGCCACTAGATTTCCTATGATGAGAGATGGCTTGTTTCCAAGTTGTTTCAGGAAATTGATCCAGGACTTTCTGTTATTAGCAACCGAAGGCACCTTAAGGAATAACATCTTTAGCCTGAAAGTCATCCAAGAACTGTGCTGTGGAGGTCCCACCATCCTACCTCTCTAGAAGACCCTGGGGCCCCTGGCTACCATGGCCACTGCTCTCAAGTCATCTCCCTTCTGCCTGGGCTTCAGATTTCTCCATCCCTGGACTTCTGCCCACACTGGTCCAGAATTCACCCCATAGGGTCCCTTCCACAGCCTTCCTTGGATTCCTCCCTGTCACTGGCACTCAGCTAAAGCCACCACTACAGAAAGGATACTGCAGGGCTCATCAAAAAAAGCAAAAGCTGCCATTTCTCCCCAGAGTCTACACTAAGGAACAGAGCCACGAACCAGTCTAGTTAATTGGCATCTCTAGTGGGTTGAATTGTGGGCCCCCAAAGATACGCCCTTATCCTAACCCCTGGAACCTGGGAGTGTGACCTTTGGAAAGAAGATCTTTGCAGACATAATTAAATTAAGGGTCTTGAGATCATCTAGAATTAAGGTAGGTCCTAATTCCAATGACTAGTGTCTTTATAAGAGAAGTGTTTTGTGTTTGTTTAGATTCTGTAAGTCTGCTTAGCTTCTGTCAATCCCAGGGTCAAAC
This sequence comes from Meles meles, assembly GCF_922984935.1. Classification (NCBI taxonomy): domain Eukaryota; kingdom Metazoa; phylum Chordata; class Mammalia; order Carnivora; family Mustelidae; genus Meles; species Meles meles. The sequence goes on along the minus strand of NC_060074.1, from coordinate 40,025,378 downwards.
TCTCGTCCAGAGTATTTACCTCTCTCTCCTGCAAGTCAGCTTGCCAGGAACTCTCCTTTCTGGGGCAGATGGGCTGGCTAAGGCTGAGGCCCTACCCCCCTTCTTATCTCTTATGCACCAGGTCAATATTGCCCCTGCCTCGGGTCACCCCAGGGTCACGTACCAGCAACTAGAGACCACTCCTAGAGCCCAAAGCCTGTTGGAATTATTCAAAGTAGCTATTCCTAAACTTTTTACCCTGCCTTGCCTTGTCTTTCCGGAACAAACTCCAGTTAAGGCTCTGGCCTGTGCCTTCCCCTTGTTCCTGTCTTCTGCTTCCTGACCGCCCTGATGTTTCCCATGTGACCCTATGTGGCAGGGCAGGCCCCTTCTCTCAGGAAGTGTAATACATTCTTTCAATGGCAATGAACTCTCTGTGTCATCTTTCAATCACCCCCATAAATTAAAATCCCCTGGGTACAGGGACACCTAGGTGGCTCAGTCGTTTAGCATCTGCCTTTGGCTCAGGTCAGCAACCCACGGTCCTGGGAACGAGCCCCACATTCGGTTCCTTGCTCAGTGGGGAGTCTGCTTCTCCCTCTCCATCTCCTTCTACTGCTGCTCCCCCTATTTGTGCTCTCTCTCTCTCTGTGTCAAATAAATAAATAAATAAATAAATAAATAAAACTTAAGAAAAAAAAAATCCCTCGGGTACCAATGACATAATATGGGAGAAGGAGAAGGGAGAAGACCAGGCACAGGGAAGACAGCTGTATGAAGACAGAGGCATTGATTGGAGTGATCTAAGTCAAGATCACCAGAAGCTGCAAGAGGCAAGGAAGGATTCTACCCTCTAGGTTTTGGGGGGTGTAACCCTGCAGACACTGTGATTTCGGACCTCTGGCCTCTGGAACTGTGAGAGAATAGCGTTCTCTTGTGGTAAGGCCCCCAACTGTGGTCGTTGATGACAGCAGCCCCAGGAAGCTAACAGAGCGGCTGACCGTGATGACGGGGTATTGGGTCTTTACTCAGCATACGTACAGACACTGCGCTACTTAATCCTCCCAACCAGGCCTGTGCTAAGCCCTGTTATCCCATTTCATAGATGAAGAAAGTGTGGTCGGGGTAGAGCTGAGATGTGAGCCAGGCCATCTGGACAAGCCCATAAAGCTCTGCTCTTAACCACTGTACGATCTTTAACCACTGTGCTGGTCCAGGTCAGGATTTGCCTCCACAAGCCTGAGAAATCACACGCGGGGCCGGGGGGATGCGCCAGTCCTCTGCCTATCTCAGAGTCCTTAAGGCTGCCACCTGCTCTCTACACCTGTGATGGGCAGTGTTCACATGGTCGCTGCTCTGGCTGTTGCCATGCCGGGCTCCTGTGGCCACTCCTGGGGGTGTGGGCCTGAAGCCTTCCAAAGTTCTGTTGCCCGCCCACATGTCCCCCAGGATCCCGTCCACCTTGAGGGGGGTGGCGTGCGTGGACCCTGCTTGCCGGTGAGACCGCCTTGGGGACCTGGGAAGGGCTCTGGGGTCTGACTCCTTGGCTGGCTGCTCAGTCCTAGTTCCCAGGGCAGCCTCTTTGAATATTGGTGCTCCAAGGCGGGGCTCCAGATTCCGTATCTTCTAGAACTCCCACTTCCTGCATGTTTAAGACCCTGAGGAGTTGGAGCGCCCTAGAGCTCCATTAGCAGATGGTCTGGGAATTCCACTTAGACGTACACTGGATTTGTCTGGAAGGAATAGGTTAATAAGCCCCATGGTGTGAGGACCGAGACCCCAAAGGAATTCTCAAGTGACAAAAAACAGTTGCTACCCTGCTTTCTAAGGAGATGCTGTTAGCTGAAGGTCTTTGTTTGGAAAGAGCTGGGTTTGGGCCAGGAGCCAGACCGGCCAGTTGTTCTGCAGGAGAGAGGGAGTGAGGGTTTTGAACTTCCTGAGAAATGAATGCCAAGTTACAGGTGGCAGCAAGGTGGCCGCCCTGAGTGAGAAGGGAGGTAAGGTCAGGCCCTCCAGAGGTAGAGTCAGGGAGGTTCAGGAGAACAGAAATCTACATACAGAATTTTAAAGTCCTTTGTGAGGCATTCTCCAGGGTAAACTCCTCACCTTCTCCACAACATCAAAAATCACACTTGTTTTTTAGTGCTTTTGCAGGAGTGCTGATGGTCAGGGGACTGCAGGCCCTGGGGGAGTGTGTGTTCCTTTAGGCTGGCTTGTAGCTGAGACTGCCCTCAAGGACACAGAAAGCAGGGGCAGTGGAGAGCCTTCGTACAAAGTGGTGCTGGGATAGCTGATTAAGTGTTCGGAAAACCTTGGGTAAATTTCTCCCTTTCACTTCCAGAATTTATTTTATTTCATTTTTTAAAAAAATTATTTATTTATTTATTTGACAGACAGAGATCACAAGTAGGCAGAGAGGCAGGCAGAGAGAAGGGGAAGCAGGCTCCCTGCTGAGCAGAGAGCCTGATGCAGGACTCGATCCCAGGACCCTGAGATCATGACCTGAGCAGAAAGCAGAGGCTTTAACCCACTGAGCCACCCAGGCGCCCTATTTTAGTTTTTTTTTAAGGATTTTATTTATTTGAGAGACAGAGAGAGAGAGGGCATGAGTTGTGGGGAGGGTCAGAGGGAGAGGGAGGAGAAGAATCCCCATGAAGCAGGGAACCGGATGGCAAGGGGCTTGATCCTAGAGCCCCAAGACCATGACCTGAGCTGAAGACAGATGCTTAACCAACTGAGCCAGGCAGGCACCCCTCACTTCCAGATTTTAAAGTGGTAAATGCAAAGGAAGAAAAAAGAGAGAGGTCATAAGTAAATTAAAAGAAAATAGTTCATTTTGGGAAGGAGAAGTACTTTCTAAACAAAGAATCCAGTAAAGAATTTCCAAAGGGAAAAAATAGACACAGATCTAAAAAACAAGAACAAACCACAGTCTGGGTGAAAATATTTGGTACAAGTGCCACAAAGGATTAACATCTGTGCTATTGCTGGGGAGGAAAAACTTTACTCTTCTAAGGTTCTTCTGGTTGTTCTAAGAATTAAATTGACATGAGACAGATTAACAGGAGACAATCAAAATTGAATTGCAGGGACCCCCACATACATGAAAGATTCAAGAACAGAAAGGTAAAATGAGGTACACGTGTCATCCTGAGCTAAGGAATGGGATAGGGGCCTGGGGCTCCAAAGACGAGGAGGGCAATTCAGAGCACGCTAAGAAGAGCTGATGTTTTCGGTGCCTGGGTGGCTTAGTGGGTTAAGCCTCGCCTTTAGCTCAGGTCATGATTTCAGGATCCTGGGATCCAGTCCTGCATTGGGCTCTCTGCTCAGGAGGGAGCCTGCTACCCACCCCCGCCACCGCCTGCCTCTCTGCCTACTTGTGATCTCTCTCTGTGTGTCAAATAAATAAATTAAAAAAAAAAAAAAAAAGAAGAAGAGCTGATGTTTGGTAATTAGATGTTTGCCCTGCCATACAGATGGGTCACTCAGGTAAGATTTATCTCTGGCAATAACTTTTATTCTGGGAAAGACCCCAATTTAGATTCTTCTAGGTAATTAAGGAAGGGGCAAAAGTTTCTCTTGAGTCCACAGGTCTTGATTGCTTTCAGCTCAAAATAGTCTACACTCAAAAGTGTCACATTTGTGGGAGGCTTGTTCAGGACCTTTTTACTATACAGAGCTTCCAAACAGATGATAAGATACCATTAATACCCAATAACACAATATGCAAAAGCCAAGAAAAGACCATTCCCCAGAGAAATCTAAATAGCTAATAAACATGGGAAAATATTTGACTGTATTAGTAGTCCAAGAAACATAAGATAAAAAAAAAAGTTTTCTTGGGGCTCCTGGGTGGTTCTGTCATTAAGTGTCTCTCTTCGGCTCAGGTCATGATCCCAGTGTTTGGCTCCCTGCTTGTGGGAGCCTGCTTCTCCCTCTCTTGCTGCAGCTCTCCCTGCTTGTGTTCCCTCTCTCACTGTGTCTCTCTCTGTCAAATAAATAAATAAAATCTTAAAAAAAAAACCTCTTCTTAGGTGGTAGGATTATAAACGACTTAACAAAATTGCTTTCTTTTGGTGAACTGCATTTTCTAATTTTTTCTATGGTAACATCACTTGTTACTTGTGCTAAGAGAAGATCTGAAAGCACATGATACTGTCATTTAACAAATAACTAGCCAGTGTCAGAGACTTAAGTTTTGGTGGGTCGTGGGCAAATTTTTTTCTTTCAAGCTTTTGTGCATTTTTAACTTATGTGATTCATTTTATCCTTCCAACAATTAAATATCACTTTAAGAATTAGAACAAATTTGCAAGTTAAAATAAATTCCTTTTTCCTGACCTCTCAGAAGTCTGGGCCCTGAATGCAAATAGGATTCCTGGGGCCACCGAACACCCACTCCAGAGGGGAAGGCCAGCTGAACTGAGAGACTATCCCTCCCACCTCCATCTTCAAAACAAAGGGGGTACTTTAGCCCTTCCCAAACCACATATACACCCCCCAAGTCTGCCCTAGGGTCCACCCTGATGTCTCTCCACCCTCAGGTTTGGCCTACCAGCTGCTGTAAGAGGATTCTGGGCAAGTGCCAGAGGGCCCAGGGAGAACGGATGGGCCACCCAGGCCCCTCAGAGGTTGGGCTGGTGGCCATGCGGCACCCTAAGGGAGCCCTGGTGTAGACTAGCTTTGAGAGGAGAGACTCAAACTGTGATCCCTCTGCCCACAAGTCCCACTGTCCATCCTCATGTCACTCCTGGGTGTCTGTTCTGGACTGAATTGTATCTCTCAAAATTCACATGTTGAAGTCCTAACCCCAGTACCTTATACTGTGACTATATTTGGAGACTAGGCCTTTAAACAGGTAAGTAAGTTAGAATGAGGTCATTAGGGTGGCCTTTAATCCAATATGATGGTGTCCTTATACGAAGAGGAAATTTGGACACAGACACACACTGAAGGGAGAAGGGCATGTGAACATGAAGACGGCCCTCCTTTTTTAGCCCTCAGAGGGAATCAACTCTGCCGACGCCTTGATTTCTGACTTCCGCCTTCCGAAAATGTGCGAAAATGCATTTCTGTAGTTCAAGACCTCCCAGTCGGTGGTACTTTGTTCTGGCAGCCCCAGCTGACAAACACAGAATCCTTGAGCCCAGGATTAGGCTCTCAAATAGAATCTCCAAGAGGTTAAAGCTAGATGTCTGCTTGCAAAACCTGTATTACTCAGGTTGAGAGACAGTTCCCTGCTGTTGTCACAACACAGCCCCTTGCGCCAAACACACCTTCCCAGGAGCGCGTAGGTTCCCAGAATCTAGGATGTTGGCAAGTCTTACAGATAGGGCCAGCCAGAGGCCAAACCATGGGGTGTGGTGGGGAGGGGGCCCCAGGGCTTTGCCTTTGGGCTTTCCAGCTCTCTCCCAGCTCCCCCATCTGCTAGTCATCTGTGGAGTACAGGGCTGGGGGATGGCGGGGTGTGTGAAGGGGGCAGAGCCTTGAGCTAGCCCTCCTGCTTACAGCCGCCCATCTGCGTAGAGCCAGCTTTGCTCGGTCCGGATCGACCCATTTGGATGTGCTGTGCCTGCAGTCTGTTCTTACTGGGGCACCCCTTAATACAAAGTGAGTTGGGAGAGGGGATTTTCCATCTCAGAACAGGTTTCCCCCACTGCTCTCATGCTCTAGACTTGCAGTTCTAGCCTCTTTAGGTCAGGAAGAAATGATTTGGAGAAGCAATGAAGCGCTTTGGGTCACACCCCAGAAAAATGCGCATGCGCAGACTCCTTGAACACCAGCCCTCTGAGATTTGAACTGGTCCTGGTTATTTGCGTTCCAGGGACCTACAGACCCCTGAAACGCATTTGCCATGGGGTTTGTAGGCAAACAGAGGTGTGGACAGGTTGGGGCGGGGGGAGTGTTGGGCAGGGAAGTAATCCAGGAGAAAGATGCCAAGGCAGGAAGAGGAAGGCTCTGTGGGGCGAGGCTGCTTTGTAAGAACACCCTGGCTGATTCTGGAAGGCTGTCCCTAGAGGGCGGAAGAGGTCTCATCTCATTTCCTTCTAGAAGTCAGCCGGCGGTGGGTTCTGGGCAGGAGAGAGGCATGGAGGAAGCAGGGCTTTGGGAAGGCTTTGGGAGGAAGCTTCTAGAAGCATAGCCTTGTAAGAGCCTGCCTGCCATATTGCCACCAGACACAAACATTGTTTTGCAAATGTTCCCCCAAAAGACTGGCCCTGTCTTCTGGGACAAGTAGGAAGAGCAGGGGCAGGGAGTCCTATTGGGTTTTGGAAGACTGGAAGAGCAAGTCCTAGGCTACCCAAGACAGGAGTGTGTTCATGGGGGATGGTCAGTAAGGGGTTTAGGAAATGAGGATTTGGGAAGCCAGCCTTGTCAAGGGGAGAAAACGTTCTCCCCAGTGTATCCCCTGGAGGGGTGGATGCCTCCGCAGATACCCCGAGGCACCTCCCTCACTCTTGCTTCATGCCCACACTCACCCAGCCATCTTGGTTATCCCCTGGCTTCTGTAGTAGGGCGATCTGTGCCCCCCACCCCAACCCAAGACATGTCCACTTATAACTGCAGATTATGACTTCTCTGGGGAAAAGGGTGTAGATATAATCATAAGAAGGATAATTGAGAATGAGACAGAGGGGAGGGCACATGAAGGTGGAGAGGCAGAGGTGGAGTGAGGGACGCATCTCATGCATCTTAGGGGCTAAGGAACACCCCGGGGGGCTGGCAGCCTCCAGCAGTTAGAGGCATGGAGTGAATTTTCCCTCAGAGCCAGAAGGAACCAGCCTTGCTGACATCTTGATTTCTGACTTTCCAGTCTCCAGAACCTTGAGAGAATAAAGCCACCCAGTCTGTGCTCATTTATGACGACAGCCATAGAAACTGACATGGCTTCATTTGGTGATCGTGATGGTAGGTGTGGGCAAAGGACCTGCTGCTTGAGTCAGTCTGGGAAACCCTGTGATTAACTATAGGCTTGTGTGCTGAGGACCTGTGCGGACCATTTGCTGGGCTAGGGAGCTTTACGAATTTCCAAGGGTTGCGGGAGAATCAGTATTGAGCACTGACTTCCCAAACATAATTGATAAAGGAACCCTTATGTTTTCGTCAGCTCAGGCTGCCATAACAGAACACCACGGACTGAGTGTCCAAGATCAAGGTGTTGGCAGATTGGTTTCTGGTCAGCTTGCAGACAGCCTTCTTGTGTGTCCTCAGATGGGACTCTTTGTGCGTACCCATAGAGACAGAGAGAACCCTGGTATCTCTTCCTCTTCTTTGAAGGACACCAGGCCCACTGGATTAGGGTCTTCTGCTTATGACCTCATTTAACCTTAATTACTTCCTTTCTTATGAGTTTTATGTGCTTTTAAAAAAATTTTTAATTTTTTTGTTAAAGATTTTGTTTATTTATTTGACAGAGATCACAAGTAGGCAGAGAGGCAGGCAGAGAAAAAGAGGAAGGGAAGCAGGCTCCCTGCTGAGCAGAGAGCCTGATTCGGGGCATGATTCCAGGGTCCTGGGATCATGACCTGAGCCGAAGGCAGAGGCTTTAACCCACTGAGCCACCCAGGCACCCTGACTTTTTTTTTTTTTTTTAAGAGTACTTAAAAAATTTTTTTTAGGTAGGCTCCATGCCCAACATGGGGCTTGAACAACCCCTAGATCAAGAGTCACATGCTCCACTGACTGAGCCAGCCAGGTGCTCCCCCAGAGTCTATTTACTGGTTCTGTTAGGCTGCCCCCTTTCATGAGAGAGTGACAAGGTTCTGGACCATCGTGCAGGACTGGAAATGTTGCCACAGCCATTTTTCAGAAAATACGATCTGCTGAAATCTGTGCTCTGATTTAACAAAAAGGAAAGTATCTAAAAAAATCCTCAGTCCAGCAAACAAAACCCCATTCACGTAGTCATCCAGCTGCATATATAGGATTGTGTGTGTGTGTGTGCGTGCGTGCGTGTGTGTGTGTGTGTGTGTGTCTTAATTACTTCCTTAAAGGCCCTATCTCTAAATGCAGTCACACTGGGAGGCTAGAGCTTCAATATACCAATTTTGGGAGGATATAATTCAGCCCATAATATTTAACTTCCATGAGACTGGTGTTTCACAGACACAGCTGGGGAAAGGCACATTTAGTTGCCTTGAACTCCATCAGAGGAGTAATGGGGGAGGGGTGGGGCCTGCCATCCATCTCTGCTTGTATAAGGATGTCCTTGGTAGTGGCGGAAGAGGAGAACGAGCATGTGGTCGATATTTCTTTAAAGATCATGATATTTTGTAGATCCTCCTGTCAAAAGATGGGTGTCCCCCATCCCCCCATCCTCCCCTCCCCTGCCCCAATCAGGGTTTAGCTGTATGACTTTGGTCAAGGAGACAGTAGGAAACATGACAAAGCAGAGACTTAAAAAGTGTCCCTGCACCGAGGCTTGGCTTCTCTTGCTCCCTTTGGAGTCCAGAGGCCAAGTGAAGAAGTCTGGCCTGTTTGATAATGAGATGAACATGGTCTGGTTGGCCCCCATCCTCCCAGCCGAACACCAGTCGGTGAGTGGGGCCATTTGGGACCCAGACTAACCAGCTCCCAACCCCCCTGCCTGCTGACCGCAGCCATATAGGGAACCCAGGGAAGCCCAGCAAAAGAACTGCTCTGCTTAGCCCAGCCCCCCAAATACAGTACTGATAATAATAGTAATTGTTTTAAACTGCTCAATTTTGAGGTGGTTTTTTACATAGTCGTAAAGGCAAATTAGAAGAGACTCAGGACTGTCACTACTTTCTACAGAACGGTCTCAGGACGCTGCTGTCTGGATCCCGTTCACCTCCATATTATAGAGAAACTGTCCTGGCCACTAGTTAGAGTTTTCTAGTCTCTTAAAGGTATCGGCATGATGAGTATCAGCTGAAAAAAATATTGAATCCACACAAATGGGATGTGAACTTTTATTAGGTTGGTCCCCCAAATTAGCTGCAAACTGGCTAGTGAGTAAATGTTTTATATGACAGATCATGTGAAACATGTAAAAACTGACTTATCTTGAATATTCTTGGACATCCCACTGGAAGGATGGTGAAACACTTGGGTTTTACTTGCAAAGAAATTTCCTTTTGAAAAATGGCAGAATCTTCTGAAGATCCAGCTGCAGAGACTGTCTTCATGGTAGGGGTGGTCACAGAGGGGAGCCTGGTTTGGAGAGGTGCGGATGTGGGCAAACTCCCTGGCGCCCTTGCAGCCTGACCTGGCTCTCTGCTGTCCCCTAGTGCTGGTTCTGTGGCATTGCAGGAAGGTGTTCCTCTTGATCCAGTCTCCCCAGGTTCTATGGGGCTGATACCTCTCAGGGTCTGGGTTTGAGCCCTAAACCCCATTGTGGCCGTGTGGAGGGGGGTTTTGTGCTCCATACCCCAATCCCGAAAGCTACACATTCACTGTCACCCCACAAGATATGCAGTGACAGGAGAACATGAATCATTAGCAACCACCACCTCCTCTGGGGAAGTTTTTTTGGGGTTCCCATTCACATCTTATTAGATACACTAAAGGCCCCCACATCCTACCGTATATGGGAGTTTCATGTAATTATATAAGAACTGAAGTGCATTGCTGTTGAATCTGGAGACTTGTTTTTGACGGTAAAATACACAAAATTTACCATTTTAGCTGTTTTACAGTGTACAGTTCAGCAGCATCAAGTACGTTCACAGTAAAGTATGACCATCAGCATATCTAGTTCCAGATCGTTTCCATTACCCCAAACGGCAACCTGTACACATGAAGCAGCCACTGCATTTGACTTTTTGACATCCAGTTATAATTTGCAAATATTTAAACATTTGGCTGTTATTATTAAATATTTATTAACTCAGGAATCACACTTTTAATTTCACATTTGGAGTCAGTTAATATATTTTTAAAGTCATACATAGTCTCACAGGACTTTCAAAGCTGCCAGATTTAGGCATGTGCCTGGGGTGCCTGCGGATAAGGCGAGAGTGACTGGTGCTTCTCCATCCCTCCCTCCATTTCCCCACCAAGATCCCCGGGACCCTAGCCAGGTGCCCCTCAGCTACTGATTCTTTTATTCATTTATTTATTAAAAATGTTATTTATTGGGGCGCCTGGGTGGCTCAGTGGGTTAAAGCCTCTGCCTTCGGCTCGGGTCATGATCTCAGGGTCCTGGGATCGAGTCCCTCATCGGGCTCTCTGCTCGGCAGGGAGCCTGCTTACTCCCCTCTCTCTGCTTGCCTCTCTGCCTGCCTGTGATCTCTGTCTGTCAAATAAATAAAATATTTAAAAAAATGTTATTTATTGGGGCACCTGGGTGGCTTAGTGGGTTAAAGCCTCTGCCTTCGGCTCGGGTCATGATCTCAGGGTCCTGGGATTGAGTCCCGCATCCGGCTCTCTGCTCGGCAGGGAACCTGCTTCCTCCCCCCCCCCCCCCCACCCCGCCTACCTCTCTGCCTACTTGTGATCTGTCTGTCAAATAAATAAATAAAATCTTTTTAAAAATGTTATTTATTTATGAGAGAGAGAGAGAGAAAGCACAAGCGGGAGAAGAGGTGGGCTGATATAGAAGCAGACTCCCCGCTGATCAGGGGGCCCGATGTGGGGCTCAATCCCAGGACCCTGGGATCTTGACCTGAGTTGTAGGCAGATGCTTAACAACTGAGCCACCTCAGCGTCCCAGAGTTTTATAAACATATCTGTATGGTACAAATGTTTTTCTAGATTATAAAGCATGATATATACATATACATATATACATGACATGTACTCAAGTTGGAAAGTTCAGATAAGGAGAATAACCACCCTCCCTAACTCCACCACCTTGAGATAACCACTGTGAAAATATTTAGGTGTCTTTTTTTTTCTTCCAATCCTTTTCTTTTTTTAAAAAAGATTTTATTTATTTATTTGATGGCGAGAGAGAGATCACAAGTTGGCAGAGCATCAGGCAGATATAGAGAGAGAAGGAAGCAAGCTCCCTGGTCAGCAGGGAGCCCAATGTGGGGCTGGATCCCAGGACCCTGAGATCATGACTTGAGCCGAAGGCAGAGGCTTAACCCACTGAGCCACCCAGGTGCCCTGCCAATCTTCTTTTTTAGGTAAAGTTACCACCCAACTTACGTTAACCAATATATACAAGATACATATTTTTCAAGATACATTTTTATTTTCAAAATAGGGATCCCACTGTACCGTCTGTTTTAAATTTTGCCTTTACTTACTAAAAATGATTCTTTGAGCAGTTCCCTATATCCTCACATATAATTTCAATAGCTAGATACACTTTTTAAAAAGATTCTATTTATTTTTTTGAAAGAGAGAGCCACATACACACAGCATGAGCAGGGGGAGGTAAGAGGCAAAGGGAGAGGCAGAGGGAGAAGCAGGCTCCGCACTCAGCGGGGAGCCCAATGTGGGGTTTGATCCCCGGAGCCTGGGATCATGTCCTGAGCAGAAGGCAGACGGTTAACTGACTGAGCCACCCAGACATCCCTCAGTCAGTTTTCACCATAGGTTTAGCTGCAGTAACAAGAGTCCTAACCTCTCGGCAGCTCACAGCCATGCCTGTCCATGTTTCCTTCACAGTGTGGTTGTGGTGTGGCTCCTTTTGGCTGTGGGTCAGTTTGCGATTCCTCCTTATTCTAGAATAAAGCTGAAAGGACCGCCCCAGCCAGGGATGCGTCAGTCAGTCAGAGGACAAAGAGCAAGCGATCTGGTAGAAATAAGCAATGGCTCTTAAAGTCTCTGCTCTGAGGTATCCTGGCCATGTCGTGTGCGCGCACACCACCTGGCAAAGGCAGTCAGGGGTTCAAGGCCGAAGTCAGTGGGGTGGAGTGAATAGTTCTCCCCAGGGAGGCATCCCAGGTCACGTGGCAGTGGGCAGGATTGTATAAACCCCTTTCAGGAAGGAAGAGTGAGTAGCTGGGGACAATAATACAATCATCTACAGATGTTTTCATGTTTAAACTATTAAAGCGCTTTTGATTTTTCTTTTTTAAGGATAGTAAATCTTATGTAATTTTTTAAACTAAATTTTAATTATAACCAACGTACATGTTTTTAAAAGTCAAGTAATTCAGAACGCCTGGGGGGCTCCGTGAGTTGGGCATCTGCCTTCAGTTCAGGTCATGATCCCGGAGTCCTGGGATCGAGCCCCGCATCAAGCTTCTTGTTCAGCGGAAAGCCTGCTTCTTCCTCGGCCTGCTGCTCCCCCTGTTTGTGTTCTCTCTCTCTCTCTCTGACAAATAAAAATAAATAAATAAAAGTCAAGTAATTCAAGGGATGCTGGGCTGGCTCAGTTCGTAGAACATGAACTCTTGACCTTGGGGTCATGAGTGTGAGCCCCATGTTGGGTGTAGAGGTAAAAAAATTTTTTTTCAAAGTCAAATAATTTGTTAAGGCTTACAGAGAAACAAAACCTGCTAGACAACGGCTTCTTTCCAGCCAAATTCCCATACCTCATACGGAGGTGTGAAAAAGGATGGATTTGTCCCTAATCTTACTAAATAATTTACCCAAGTTGTTTCAACTGAATCCTCAGAATCACCTCGGGAGTTAAATATTATATTGATCTCTCCAACAGAAACAAACTTAGGCTGAAGAAGAAATTTCTTTGTCTAAGAGGCCACTTGCCAGCAGGGGGCAGATTTTCAACTGGAACTCAAGATAACCAGTGCCCAAAGCAGAGGAGCCCAACTCTGTATCAGCAGTTCTCAAAGTGCGGTGCCTCCTGGCAGCACCTGTCTCACGAGGGATCTTGCTAGAAATGCACGTTCTCGGGCCCCACTACACCCATCCCTGCTGGCTCAGAAACTCTGGGGTTCCAATCAGCAATGAGGTGATTCTGATGGACACCGAAGATGGACATCTGGGCTCCATTGACCCTAGTTCCCTCCTCCTGTGAGCCAGAAAGGCACCTGCACCAAGCCCCTTTCCCTGCCCATTCAGTGACTGTGGTGCTGAGGAGTGCCAGTGGAGAGGCTCCCCGTCCCTCCCAGCATCCCTTTCCTGTCCCTGCTCCGAGACTGCCACCACCTCCAGTCCACAAGATAGCTACAGGGGAGCTCAGTGCAAGGGCTGGAGAATCCCGATCACAGGGAGTGGGGGACCCTGGTCCACAGCTGGGGAGATGGGGACGTGTTGGTGAATCTAGGGTTAGAAGGAAAAGGAGCGTGAGTCAGAGAAGGGAAGACCCCAAGTCAGAAGGTGGCTTCTGCACCGGAAGGGGAGCGTTCTGGGGCCTGAAGGTTTAGGGAAGGGGTTCCAGGTCATGCGAAGGAAGAAGAACCCAGGGTCAGAGGGGAAACTCCTAGGATTGTTCTTCCAAGGGAAGCTTCTCGGCAAGCTAGCAGAGTCCCAAGTAGAACCTCTTAGAAACACACTAGGCGAGGTGTGTTCCCAGCCTGAAGCCGGCGGGCCTCCCCTCCTCCTCTGTGCTTCTTTGTGGGGGCTCAGATGTCTGCCGGGGTGCCCTGTTGGGCACGTGTTCCTAGGAGATGGGGATGACTGTGCCTTGCTGGGAAGCCTAGGACCCACTGAGATGGAGACCCAGGGCCTGGCAAAGTCACCCAGGGACTGGGTTTGGAGCTGGGTTACCCTGGAGGTCATGGAAGAGTGGGGGCAAAACCAGGATGGCAGAGCCTGAGGGTGATGCTCTTTTTTTTTTTAAAATATGTTATTTATTTGACAGAGAGAAATCACAACTAGGCAGAGAGGCAGGCAGAGAGAGAGGAGGAAGCAGGCTCCCCGTGGAGCAGAGAGCCCGAGGTGGGGCTCGATCCCAGGACCCTGGGATCATGACCTGAGCCAAAGGCAGAGGCTTTAACCCCCTGAGCCATCCAGGCGCCCTGAGGGTGATGCTCTTGACTTCATCCAATTTTAACCTCAGCCATGGGTTCCGGCTGAGTCACGGTGCTTGGTAACGGGGTCCAGCTCTATTGTCTTCATTCCTTTCATTGTGTTCTCGCAAGAGTCTATGAAAAACATTCCTTTGGAGCCAGACTTATGAGCCCCTGGCCATCTGTGAGGCTCCCCACCTGGCGCTCCCCCCACACATGTATGCCCCACCTCCACCTCCAGGCAGGCTGCCCTGATTGCCACAGATCCAGGGGAGGAGACTGCTCTTCTCTCTCTCTCTTCTCTAAGGGGATGGGCGTGTGCACATGTGGTTTGGGGGCAGGTGCTGTTGCTCTGGCAGGTCTCTCCAGCCCTGATGTGGGCCCAGAGTTTGCCTGGTGTCTGGTCTGGAACTGACTAGCGGGGTCTTTGCACATTCCATCTGGGAAATAAATGGGAAAAATATCAAACCTGTGAAGGTCAGAAATTTCCAAGTCAATTTCATCACTGAGCTTTGCAGCATAGAGAGAGCTCAGCCTACTTGCTTAGTTTTGGCTCCCCAACTTGACTCTGATGGGTCTCCCCCAACACTTCCTTGGGGCTCTCTTCCACTCCTTGCAACCCGTCTCATCATTCCACAGAGCCGGGTGATCAGAGGGGTGTCAGGCAATAACCTACCCCTGGCTGCAAGACCCCCTTGGTCTGTCTGTTGAATCCTTGAGGTTGGGCTCTTCTCTAAGTGTGGGGCTGCCCTTGGGCTCAGACTCCTTCATGATGCTGCCATAGGCCCATCGTCCTGGGGGCACCAGGCCAGCGGTGTTCTCTCTTGGTCCTGCCGCTTCCCATGGGGCACTGCCAGGACACACGAGATGGACCCCGCTGCCCTCGGACCCACTAAATGGTGGAGAGGAACTTGCCCCCTTTCTAGCTATTACTGTGCCCTTCCTCCTTTTTACTTGCTCCACAAACATTCTGAGTTCGTCCTACAAAGGATCTTTGGGGAAGAGAGGCCCTTGCACAAGCGGGGTTCCGGGTGTGCAGTGGAAAGGCCAAGGTGAGGGACAGTTGGAAGCCAAAGCTCAGCCCGCATGGCCGGAAGGACAGGCCTGGTCACCAGAGCCAGAGATGGGAAGAAGCCGTTCATGCTGAAAGTGAGGAGAGGACCAGCCAGTGCATGGTCTTGGCCAGAAGGCGGTGTGGAAACTCACCGGCTGGGGAGAAGGCAGGGTTGGGTGGGAAGGGCTGAGCTTGGATGCTGGCTGTTCTCGGAGGGTCGGGGAAGCCTCGCTGAGGACCACTCCCAGGGAGGGAGAGTGGGACTCTCCGGAGGAGGGCAGCAGGTCAGACCGCAGCTCGGAGACAGGGGTCTGAGGCAGAAGGGGAGCAGGCAAGGGGGCTGGGAAAGTTTATAAATAGCTGATGGGGACCAGCTGGCTCCCAATTCCACCACAGACCAGCACACCCGTCAGTGGGAAAGGAAAGTCGGCCTGGGAAGCAGACATCAGGAGTCAGCGCGAGCCCTGCACATTAACAGGCACTCAAATGAAAGAATGGACTGTCCAAGGTTCCCCGCCATAACCGAGTGCTGTACCCTGGGGGGCTTGAAGAGCAGAAAGGAATCCTGCCCCGGTTATGGAGGTTATGGAGGTTTTGGAGGTTTTGGAGGTTATGGAGGTTATGGAGGTTTTGGAGGTTATGGAGGTTATGGAGGTTTTGGAGGTTATGAGGGTTTGGGAGGCTCCAAGTTCAAGATCAAGACTGTCACAGTCAGTGTCTTCTGAAGCCTTTGTCTTTGGCTTGTAGAGGGCGGTCTCCCCCCTGGGCATCTGGTCTCCTCTTATGAGGACACCAGTCAGGCCGGATGAGGGCCCACCCTAAGGACCTCGTTTGGCCTTAATTACCTCTTTGAAGACCCTATCTCCAAATTCAGTCACACGAACCTGGGGGATAGGACATCAATGTCTGAATTTTGCCGGGAGGTAATTCAGCCCCTAAGTGCGAGCAAAATACATCCACTGAAGTCATGAACAAGATGGTGAGCCATTAGTTGTCAAATTGTGTGCTGTAGAGGAACAGGAAAGTAAGATTGTACGCAAGAAGTGACTATACACGGGGATGCTGAATAAAATACAGTAAAATAACTTTGTGACTCTTTCACCGGGTTTAAACTAAGAAAGGGAAACTCCCAGGGGCCGGGAATGCAGAGGGAACATAAAGCAAGTGAAGTTAGGAGTGGAAATGGCTCATGGAGTTTTGGAGATGGAGGTCGGCCTTCAGAGTGCAGGCAGGGGTTTAGAAGATACAGAACCAAGAAATGATCAGAACCAGCGAATCTCAGGGCCTCTGGAGGGACAGCAAAACTGTAGGTTTGCTGATGTGATTTAGGATTGAGGGACTCCTGCCGAGAGTAACCCCCTGAAGCTGAGGTCACAAAGGGTCAAAACCAAGGAAAACAGGAAAGTAAAAATAACCCTTGTCAGTCACCAGTCCCTCTTTTGTTTGAGAGAGAGAGAGAGAGCGCGCAGAAATGGGGTGGGGCGGGGCGGGGGGAGGGAGAGGGAGAGGAAGAGGGGGGAGAAGCAGACTCCCTGCTGAGCAGGGAGCCAGACACAGGACTCGATACCAGGACCCCGGGTTCATGACCCGAGCCAAAGACAGATGCTTAACCCATGGATCCACCCTGGTGGCCTGCCTGTCCCTCTTTTAAAGAATTTCCTCAAAAGTCCCACTCAACAGCTTCTACTCAATGGCATTCCTTCTTTGGGAAGCTAGTCTTTTAGCTGGAAGTATGCTGTTTACGTAAATGGTCCCTTGGGAGAGCAGAGTCTGTCCGTGAGGAAAGGGGGAGAAGAGATTGAGTATCAGGTGGACAGCTTGTGGTTACCATCACAGGCTGCCACCAAAATCCCCTCTATGTCTTCTAGTCTAGGCTTCTCCTAGCAGCCAGAGTAATGGTCTGCTTACATTTTAAGGCTATACATGTACCTAGTGAAAAAAAAATCTGGCAGTCCAGCTGATACCATAGTATAAAAAAAAGAAATGTCTCCTTCTCACTCCTACTCACCATTCTCTCAGCCCAGAAATGATCCTGGATTTTCTGTATGTGGACCAGATCCTATCACTTCCCTACTGAAAATCCCCATGTGGACCTCAGTCTGCTCTCAGGCCCTGCCCTCCCTCAGCTCACGCCACTCTCCTCCTGGCTCATAGTGGTGGGTTCTCTGGCTTTGGACTGGTCCCTAGAGATGCTGCCCTGTGGCCTTTCCCCTCATTGTTTCTCTGCTTGGAACACTCTTCAGGGCTTGGTTCAATTCTACCTTGTTCAGTGACAAGACTTTCTTTTAAGGCTCAACCCTGTAACCCTGTGCAAGTATCCAAGTCCTCCACCCTGTAGGCACGGGTCCAAACTCCTGGATGGCTAGATGCCGAGGCTCTACCGTGGATCACGAAGGCACATGATGGATCAGCCCACGGCACTGTGGGAAGGTGGGGAGGAGCCCTGACCTGAACATGGATGAGTTTATTGAGAAGACACAAGAGAATGAGATGGGCACATTCTCCTGAACTTCCGGGCTAGAAGGAGGACCCAGGCAATAAACATGAAAATAAAGAAATAAGATCATTCCAAACTCTGATAAGTTCTATGAAGGGCACAAACAGGGGAGGTAGCAGATGGTTTTGGAGGTAGAAGAGGGCATGTCAGAATGAGTGGTCAGGGAAGGCATCTCAGAACCCTGAAGGAGGAGAAGGTGCCAAGCAAAGAGCCAGGAAACAGGAGTTGCAGGAAAGCAAATGGCATGTACAAAGGCCCTGGGGTGGCAGAGAGTGGTCTATTGGAACATAGGGAAGGAGAAGGTGAGCAGAAGTGGGTAAGACTGGGCTATAGGCTGACCTAAGCTTGGGTTTATTCTAAGATCCTTGGAGGATTTTCATCAGGGGAGTGGTGTGATTTGGTCTGAGTTATGTGGGAGCTGGCTATGGGACCTGGATTTTGGGAATCCTTTGAGTGGTTTCTATAATTTTGCATTTGTAGTACTGTCTTAGGATAACTTTATGGAGTTATTTTCAGTTCTTTAGCCAATTTGGTTAAACCAACAGCTGGATGCACTTTAGGGGTAAGTTTCAATGAATCCCCCACTTGCTACACTATGACCTTGGCATTGTCTCCCTAAGGAGAGACTCGTGCCCCTGAAAAGTGGACTCCTTGTCTTTGATGTCCCACAACTCAGCCTACCTTCCTCTGAGGGTAAATGTATCAGTCATGGCTCTCTAGAAAAACAAAACCAATAGGGGATATATATGTGTATATATATGTATATACACGCGTATATACTTATATATATGTGTATATACATATATACACATGTATAACATATATACATATATTATATATGTATATACATATATTTCACATAAATATACATGTATATATGTATATATATGTAAAATACATATGTGTATATGTATTTTAAAAAGATTTTATCTATTTATTTGAGAGAGCAGGAGGAGGGGCAGAGGGTGAGGGAGAGGCAGAGAACCTTGAGCAGACGACGCCGAGCGTGGAGCCTGATGTGGGGCTCGATCTCACTACCTTGAGATCATGACCTGAGCTGAAATCAAGAGTCAGACACTTAACTGACTGAGCCATCCAGGTGCCCCATCTTTTTTTTTTTTTTTTTAAGATTTTATTTATTCATTGGAGAGAGAGACTGAGAGAGCACAAGCAGGGCGAGAGACAGAGGGAGAGGGAGAAGCAGACTCCTTGCTGAGCTGGGAGCTGGGACCCCGATGTGAGGCTTGATCCCAGGAACTGGAGATCATGACCTGAGCTGAAGGCAGATGCTTAACCATCTGAGTCACCCAGGTGCCCCATTTTTTTTTTTATTTTTTAAGGAATTAGCTTATGTGAATATGAGGGCTGGCAAGTCTGTAATCTACAGGAAAGGCTCACTGGCTGAAAACTCAGGTAGGAGTTGATGTTGCCAAACCTCTGAGGGAAGCCTCAATGTTTGCTGCTACTGCCTTCAACTGATTGGATGAGGCCCACCCTCATTTTGGTGGAGAATAAAGTCAACTCCTTGTAGATGTTAACCACATGTACAGAATACCTTCATAATATCATTTAGATTCATGTTTGAATAAATAACTAGGTACTATAGCCTAGCCAATCTGACGCATTACAGTAAAATATATAAAAAAATGAAATCAAATCTCTTATTCTAGGACCAACTCATGAAATCTTTGAGCCAATCAGAACTCTTCTGTTCTGTTGCTTTGGGGAACCCTGTGCTTTGAGTGCCAGACACATTAACACCCACAACTGTCTTTTGCTTAAAGATGATTGCATTTGACTGAGGCTGAGGAGGCCTAAACTGGAGAAAGAATAAAATTCCAGGCTCCCACTTCCCAGTCTGGGCCTGGAGACTGGTGTGAGAAGCTGGGTAGAACCTCAGTCTACCCCCTCCAGGCTGACAGTCAGCCCCTGGGCATCATTGTGCAGGGAGGTCCCTTCCCACGCTGGTCCCTTTGCCCTGGGGGGCTGCCCCGGGGCGTTCCACGTTCTTTAATTTCAAGTTTCAGCTGTGCAATCTTTTTTCCCCCATCAATCAGATACTTCTGGGTCACCACTGAAGAGAGAAGGCCTTTCCTACAGAATGTGTCCCGTTGTGTCCTATGTGGCCCTTCATAGCCTCCTGGTTCTCCGTTTCGGTGGTTTATGTGGTCAGATGACGCCCGCTACAGAGACAGGCAAAAGAAGCCAAAGGGGAAATGAACATGTCCCACACAGCCTGACTGTGGGGTAAAGGGCAGTCACAGGCTGGGGTGACTGTCCTAGGTCTAAAAGTGTGTGTGTTAGAGTGTGTGCAAATCATATCAGGCTCATGGCAGGCATGCTGGAGGATGGAGACCAGCTCTGTGACTGCTCTGGACTTTGGTTCAAGCCTTCACCCTGCATAGTCCACCAATGGGCCCAGTCCTCCCATCTGGGTTCTCCATGCACGGGTACAGAATCTGTCCTATGATCTCCGACCCAAAGAACATGATAGGTTTAGTTTGGGTTCCTTCAAAAGCAAACCTTTTTTGCTTTTGAACTAGGTGAAGTAGTTTATTTGAGATGTGATCCCAGAAAGCGTATCATGGAGAAATGAGATCAAGAAGAAAGGAAAGAAAATGTAGTGCATATTAACGGGCATGTCACAGCCGTGGGAAATGGGTTCAGTTCCGCAGGGGATGTTCTGAGAGACTGTGTGGAACATGCCTCAGAGTTGTCCCACCAGCGGGAAGGAAGCTGTGGTGTGTTCGTTATCAGTTGTTTTTTTCTTTTTTAAAGTAGGCTCCACGCCTAACATGGAGTTTGAACTTACGACCCTAAGATCAAGAATCGTACACTCTACTGACTGAGCCAGGCAGGTATCCGTTCATCATCAGCTTTTTAAATAGTTTTATTAAAATGTAATTCACGGGCGCCTGGGTGGTCAGTGGTTTAAGCAGCTGCCTTCGGCTCAGGTCATGATCTCAGGGTCCTGGGATCGAGTCCCGCATCGGGCTCTCTGCTCGGCAGGGAGCCTGCTTCCCTCTCACTCTCTCTGCCTGCCTCTCTGCCTACTTGTGATCTCTCTCTGTCAAATAAATAAATAAAAAATCTTAAAAAAAATGTAATTCACGTACACAATTTATGCATTATAAGTAGGTAATTCAGTAGTTTTTGGTTTACTCACAAATATGTGTAGCCATCATCATAGTCAATTTTAGAAGATTTTCATAATCTTTTTTTTTTTTTTTTAAATATTTTACTTATTTGACACACAGAGATCACGAGTAGGCAGAGAGGCAGGCGGAAGCAAGCTCCCCGCTGAGCCGAGAGCCTGATGCGGGACTCCATCCCAGGACCCTGAGATCATGACCTGAGCAGAAGGCAGAGGCTTAACCCACTGAGCCACCTAGGCGCCCAAGATTTTCATAATCTTAAAAAGAAATCCCATACCCTTTAGTTATCACCCCCATCCCCCACCTCAGCCGAAACAACCAGTAACTTATTCTCTGTCTCAAACAGGAGAGAATGTCTAATGGAAAAAAGACAGTCTCTTCAACAAATAGTGTTGGGACACTCAGACAGCCACATGCGGAAGAATGAAAGTGGACCATTTCCTTACACCACACACAAAAATAGACTCAAAATGGATGAAAGACCTAAATGGGAGACAGGAATCCACCAAAATCCTAGAGGAGAACATAAGCTATAACCTCTTTGACCTCGGCTGCAGCAACTTCTTGCTAGACACATCTCCAAAGTCAAGGGAAACAAAGGCAGAAATGAACTACTGGGACTTCATCAAGATAAAAAGCTTTTGCATAGCAAAGGAAACAGTTGACAAAACCAAAAGACAAAACCGACAGGAGTCGAGAAAGTATTTGCAAATGTCTTATCAGATAAAGGGTTAGTATCCAAGATCAGGAAGGAACTTATCAAACTCAACACCCAAAGAACAAATAACCCAATCAAGAGGTGGGCAGGGGGCGCCTGGGTGGCTAGGTGGGTTAAGCCTCTGCCTTTGGCTCGGTCATGATCTCAGGGTCTTGGGATCGAGCCCAGCATCGTATCGGGCTCTCTGCTTAGCAGAGAGCCCGCTCCCCGCCCCCCCTGCCTGCCTCTCTGCCTATTTGTGATCTGTCTCTCTCTGTCAAATAAATAAATAAAATCTTAAAAAAAAAAAAAAAGAAATGGGTGGTAGATGTGAACAGACATTTCTGCAAAGAAGACATCCAAAATGTCAACAGACACATGAAAAAGTGCTCCACAGCACTTGGCATCAGGGAAACACAAATCAAAACCACACTGAGATACCACCTCACACCAGTCAGATTAGCTAAAATGAGCAAATCAGGAAATGATATATGTTGGTGAGGATGCAGAGAAAGGGAACCCTTTTACAATGCTGGTGGGAATGCAAGCTGGTGCAGCCACTCTGGAAAACAGTATGGAGGTTCCTCAAACAGTTAAAAATAGAGCTACCCTACAACCCAGCACTTACAAAACTGGGTATTTACCCCAAGGAAAGAAATGTAGTGATCTGAAGGGGCATGTGTCCCCAATGCTTATAACAGTGATGTCCACAATAGCCAAACTATGAAAAGAGCCCAGATGTTCATCAACAGATGAATGAATAAAGAAGATGTTGTGTGTGGGGTGCCTGGGTGGCTCAGTGGGTTAAAGCCTCTGCCTTCAGCTCAGGTCATGATCCCAGAGTCCTGGGATCGAGTCCCGCATCGGGCTCTCTGCTCTGCAGGGAGCCTGCTTCCTCCTCTCTCTCTGCCTGCCTCTCTGCCTTGTTGTGATTTCTCTCTGTCAAATAAATAAAATATTTAAAAAAAAGATGTTGTGTGTGTGCACGCACACACACACACACACACACACACAGGAATATTATGTAGCCATCAAAAAGGGAAATCTTGTCATTTGTAATGACAGGGATGGAACTAGAGGATATTATGCTAAGCCAGATAAGTCAATCAGAGAAAGACAATTATTGTATGATTTCACTGATATGTTGAATTTAAGAAACAAGGCAAAGGGTCATAGAAGAAGAGAGGAAAAAAAATGAAACAAGATGAAACCAGAGAGAGAGACAAACCATAAGACACTCTTAATCACAGGAAACAACCTGAGGGTTGTTAGAGAGGAGGTGGGTGGAGGAATGGGGTAACTGGGTGATGGACATTGGGGAGGGTATGTGATGTAATGAGCACAGGATATTATATAAGACAAATGAATCAAAGACCTGTACCCCTAAAACAAATAATATGTTATATGTTAATAAGTTGGATTTAGGGGCACCTGGGTGGCTCACTGGGTTAAAGCCTCTGCCTTCGGCTCAGGTCATGATCCCGGAGGCCTGGGATCGAGCCCCGCATTGGGCTCTCTGCTCAGCGGGGAGACTGCTTCCTCCTCTCTCTGCCTGCCTTTCTGCCTACTTGTGATCTCTGTCAAATAAATAAATAAAATCTTTTAAAAAAAAGTTGAATTTAAATTTAAAAATATTTTAAAAAAGAAAAAATATGTATATAAGAGAAAGTATATATATATACGTGTGTGTGTGTGTATATATATGATATATATATATAAAACCCCTATTTTCTGTCTATAGATTTGCCTATTCTGGACCTTTCATATGAATGGAATCATAGAATATGTGGATATTGGGCTGATTTCCTTCACTTTCTGAGGCCCTTTCAACCTACAGCATGTATATCGACCTCATTCCCTTTTATGACCAAATGATATTCCATTGTATGAATATATCACATTTTGTTTTTCCATTTGTCCATTGATGGACATGTAGGTTGTGTCTGCCTTTTGACTGTCATAAATATTGCTGTTGTAAACATTCATGTACAAGTACTCCTGTGGACATCCATTTTTATATCTTGGGCATGTATCTAAGGGTGGAATTGCTGGGTTATGTGGTAATGCTATATTTATTTATTTACTAAAAGGTTTTAGGGATGCCTGCGTGGCTCAGTCATTAAATGTCTGTCTTTGGCTCAGGTCATGATCCCAGGGTCCTGGGATGGAGCCCTGTGTTGGGCTCCCTGCTCGGCGGGAAGCCTGCTTCTCCCTCTCCCACTCCCCCTGTTTGTGTTCCCTCTCTCGGTGTGTCTTTCTCTTTAAAAAAAAAAAAAAGATTTTATTAATTTATTTGAGAAAGAGAGAGAGAGTACACAAGTGCGTGCATGAGTGGGGAGAGGGGCAGAGGAGAGGGAGAGACAGAGAATCTCAAACAGACTCCACGCCAAGCACAGAGCCCCGGTGCAAGGCTCCATCCCCAACCCTGAGATCATGAGCTCTGCAGTTTCTTTAGGGCTGGTACTTTTTTTTAAGCTCCCACTGCTGATTTTCTTTCTTCTGTGGATTTTCAGTTGTAAGGTTTGCAGACTTTTCTGGTTCCTTTTGTTTTTCTCTTCCTTTCCCCCACTTTTCTCTATTTGTAATAGCTATTGAATTTTTATCATTGTATTTCTTCTTTTCATATTCCTTTCTTTTCTTTAAAGATTTTATTTTATTTTAAAAGATTTTATTTATTTATTTATTAAAAATTTGGGGCAGGGAGGAAAGATAATAACTTTTCAGAGGAAGAACCTGACAAGTACCACCTTCATCAAGAGAATAAAGTTGCCACCTTCAGTAATGGGACGAATGGAAACATTGTGCTGCCCCCAAGGACACGGTGAATAGAACACATTGCCCTTTCTATGGTATTCCTGCAAAAAATGTGTAACCTGAATCTAAAAGAAAGAAACATTAGATAGGAGCGCCTGGGTGGCACAGTCTTAAAAGCATCTGACTCTTGATTTTTGGCTCAGGTCATGATCTCGGCCTCCTGAGACTGAGCCCCTGGTGGGCTCTGTGCTCAGCAGGGAATCTGCTTGTCCCTCCCCTCACCCCCTCTGCTCCTTCCCCTGCAAGAATGTGCTCTCTCTCTCTCTCTCATGAATAAATAAAATCTAAAAAAAGAAAAGAAAAGAAACATTAGTAAATCCTAATTGAGAGAATCCTACAAAATAATTGGCCTGTAATCCTAAAAAAAAAAAAGAAAAAGAAAAAAAAAGAAAAGTCAAGATCATAAAAGTCAAGTGGAGTTCGCAGAACCTTTCTGGACTGAGGATTAGCAGGCAGTAATGCCCCCTTCCCTAATGGGGCTGGCTGTGTTGTGGTGACTGAGGAGACAGAGGTCTCCATGTGCAGGAAATGCACATGAACGGATTCAGAGGACCCTCAGCCTCAGGTCAGCCACCCACTGGCAAATGGCTCAGGACCAAAAAGTTCTCTGTATTATTCTTGCATCATTTTTCTGGGATGTGGTTTGTCATTAAAAATGTCACACACGGGGGAACCCGGGTGTCTCAGTCGGTTGTGTGACCAACTCAACGGGTTTTGGCTCAGGACATGATCTTGGGGTCCTGGGACTGAGGCCTGCGTCCCCCATGCTCAGCATGGAGGCTTGTCCCTCTCCCTCTGCTCCCTCTCTTCCTGCTCTCTCTCTCTCTTTCTCTCTCAAATAAATAAATAAATAAACACAGGAGTCTATACGTATTATCTCATTTAATCCTCTCAGCAACTGGCAAAGGATGGTTACCCCAGCTTGACGGATGACAGAAATGATGGTCGCAGCCCCAACAGGCAGTGGGGCAGGGGGACTCAGCCAGGGCTGTGCTGTCATCTGTCATCTGAGGTCATTCAGGAGCAGGGTTTTGCAGGGGGAACTGAAGTCTGGAAGCGCCCGCAGACCCACACCATCAGGGAGGGCAATCCTCCTTTCACATGGGGAGCACTTGGTGGGTGGGATCAGACCTGGCCAGTGTGTCCACGGGAGGGAGCACGGTGGGGCTGAAGCCTGGCAATGAGGAGTGAGGAGTGAGGAGGAGGGCAGAATGTGTGTGGCCCCTTGTTCCTCACACTGGGCCGGACAGAGGGGTCATGATATGGAGGGTGGGACGGGGGGGGGGGGGGGGCGACAAAATGGCAGCGATATGAACAACCTCAGGTACCCAGGGGGGTGTGATGGGCAGGAGGGAACGGTGAACGCATCTGTGTCCAAGTTTTCCCAAGCCTACCTGGAAGGAGGCTCTCACTACACTGGGCCTGATCCTAATGATGGTCTGAAGAAAGGGCTTGGCCAGAGACAAGACGCCAGGAAAAAACAAGGAGCTGCATTTATGTGGAAGAAAACAAAACAAAACAAAAAAACTACATATATATTACAATAGGAGGAACAAATGTTGATTGTTGAAAAACATTTTAAACGGGAAATAAAAAGAATGGCCTCCCCTCCTCCCACCTTAATCTTTTTTTTTTTTTTTTAAGATTTTATTTACTTATTTGACAGAGAGATCACAAGTAGGCAGAGAGGCAGGCAGAGTGAGAGGGGGGAAGCCGGCTCACCGCTTAGCAGAGAGCCTGATGTGGGGCTCGATCCCAGGACTCTGAGACCATGACCTGAGCTGAAGGCAGAGGCTTTAACCCACTGAGCCACCCAGGGGCCCCTTCCCACCCTAATCTTAACCCACCAGAGATAACCACCTTTAACTTCTGAATCAGATGCAGGAAGAGACACAGCCGCCCCTCCTGCAAACCCTGGCCCGCTCCCCAGCCTGTAGGTCGCAGGCTGCCTACAGGTGGCCCCTGGATAACCTCAGCCTGTTCCCCTGTCATCAGCTCCACGGGGGGGATATGTGTCCCCATTCTGCTGATGAGCAAGCTGAGGGCAGAGGAGGGAAGGGACTTGTCCACTCATCCCGCTCCTCCGCTCTTGCTGCAGCCGCCCTCCTGCACCGCCGAGCGACCTCCACTCAGGGAAAGAGCCGGCCTGGAGCCAGCTGGGGGCTGGGGTCCTCCTGGGTCCCTTTCTTGGGACAAGGGTTCAGGCTGACCGAACTGGTTCTGTCCTAATAAAGGTCTGCTTGTAGCGGCCTGCTCATTCCGTCTTTGTTTACAGTGCCTCCGCACAAACACACTTGAGAACTTCATGGGAACAGGAGGGGCAGAAGGCAGGAGGCTAGCCTGACTGAGGACAAGGCCTGGCCCCTCACCCACACCGGGATGGGGCCTGTCTCCCTTCCCTGACTCCTCCGGCCCTCAGTTTCTCTCTCCATGCCCCTTCTCACAGGGGACAGAGAGACCTCTATATTACTGTCTCTTGCAGATTTGGAAGAAAAATATCAAAAATCAGCTCATTTGTGGGGGGGCTCAGTCTGTTGAGCAGCCAACTGCTGGTTTTGGCTCAGGTCATGGTTTCAGGGTCATGGAATCGAGCCCTGCACTGGGCTCCTCGCTCCATGGGGAGTCTGTTTGAGATTCTCTTTCTCCCTCTCCCTCTGCCTCTCCTCTGCTCCCATGCCTGTGTGCGCTCCTCTCAAATAAATAAATAAATATTTTTTAAAAAGTTACATTTTTAAAAAAGATTTTATTTTTATTTATTTAAAAATATTTATTTAGTTTTATTTATTTGACAGACAGAGACCACAAGTAGGCAGAGAGGCAGGCAGGGAGAGAGGGGGAGGCAGGCTCCCTGCTGAGCAGAGAGCCCGATGTGGGACTTGATCCCAGGACCCTGAGATCATGACCTGAGCCGAAGGCAGAGGCTTAACCCTCTGAGCCACCCTGAGCCACCCAGGTGGTCCGAGTCTGCTGTTTTTGGGTGCAAATAGATCGGGGAAGGTATAAACTTCCAGTTCCTAGATGTGGTTCCCCCAAGTACCCCAAGTGAGAGCGGTCTCCGGATTTTAAAATCTGGAATCTCCTGTCTTCCCTGCAGATTCATGATTTCCTTTTTCAAAAAAGGTTTTGTCAACCTGGTGAGCTTGTTGGGACAGGTCCCCCGCCCCAAACCCCAAAGCCATGCCACACTGCTCTCATGTGAGCGGCTGGCCCTATTCTCTGGTGCTGGTGCATTCAAAGAGGCCTTGAACCCCTGAGTGACAGGGACACACGTGCTTCGTTCCGGCTGCTTGGGCTGTCTGCCAGGGGCTGCCAATGAGCCGCTGAGTGGGAATCTGCCTTTCTCCATTCCAGAAGTCCTGAAGGTTCACCTGTCCAGAGCAGCGAGAACACCAGGGTGGGATCCAACTTCCCGGCCTCCTGGGTCTCCCTCACCCAGGACAGGGGGTCCAGGCAAGTGCTTTAGAGAAGTGGGGATGTGGTCCCAGCCTGGGGCCCTCATCCAGCAGGTGTAGGAATGTACCGCCAGGCCTCGTGGCTGCATGTCTGGGGTGGTGGGTCCAGCCAAGTAGTCTCCCCAGTCCTCCAGCTATCTGACAGTCTTCAGGAAATTCTGCCTAAATTAGCCAGAGCCAGTTTTGATATTTGCAAACCGACATCCTTATCTGGCACATGAACCCATAGTCGCTTGCAACAAGAATTTCGATGGTAACAGCATCTCTGGACTCCTGCCTTCAAGGGCCCAGACTCCTGCCTTCTTTTGACTTTGGGCCTGCTGTGCCCACACAGATGCCCAGCCCTCCAGCACGGGCTCTCAGCCTCCCCCTCTTCTGTCCCTTTCCCCATGTGTTATGGTTGCCAGTTGATAGGCACAGCATTTCCCACTCACCTCGTGAGAACTTTAGAAAGACTCATTCCATGTCATTTTTCCATTACCTGCAGGTTTTGTCATTTATTTTCTCCAATTTGATGTTATTTCCTTGGGAATCCCGAGCCTCTGTTTACTAGACTTTGAATATTTGTTGCTTTTGTATCTGTCGGCGGTGGAAGCAGTCTGCCTTGGGAATGGCAATAACCTTGACAAAATGTAAAATGGTCATCAGACTAACTAAACGTTGTCTGCTTTCTATTATCAGATGTGCTAAGGGAGAGGATGTTACCCCTTCCAGGCTGGCTGTTCCCTCTGCACCCAGCCCTTTGTACTGGCCAGGTGAAATTAATCTTATTCATGGAATGCTGAAACTGAGCCAGAACTGAAGTACTTTGTGGTAAAGGGGCACTTTTTCTACAACTGACTCTCAGATTATGCTGGTATAAGAAAACTTGGAGGAAAAACAAAAACACTAAGGTAAACACAGCCAAAGCACCGTGGACCGACATGTCTCCAAGCTCTCTGACACCTGTCACTGGCAAGAGCACAGGGGCTTGGGTTCTGAGTTAACCGCGAGCATTCCTAAAAGGGAAGATCCCCAGAAGACCTTCCACGATGCCTCTGAATGTGGTTTACTAACCGGGAAGTCTGCGCGGACGAATAGGTCCCAGGATCACCGGTAACATCCAGCCCCACCCCGGGGGCAGCAAGAAGGATCAGGACAAGAGAGACCCAGGCCTTTTCCAGCTCTCTCAGTGTGTGACCTGAGCCTGTCCTCCCTTTGGCCACAGGGGGAGTTTGGGGCCTCAGGCATCAGCAAGCCGCTAGGGGAGGAGGCGGCTGACTTTGCACCCAGATCTGGCCTGAAAGACTGGGTTGTTCAGAGCCAGGCCGCATGGCTCTCAGACAGCACGGGGCCAGAAAATGAGCCCCAAGAGGCCCTCTCTGTGGGCAGGAGGGGCAGAGGTGAAGATCACTGGAGGTCTCCTCGGTCTGGCCACAGGGTCTGGGTTTCCTGTGCTGTGGCCAGGCTCCCCACAAGTTTGCGTTTTCTTTCTTCTCACTGAGGTGTAGCTCTCCTGCCCCAGGTTGTTGGGGGACCCTGCCCTTCCAAGGCCTGCGGAGCAAGCTCTTCTGTTCTTCAACTTCCACCCCAGCCCGGACTCCTGGCAGCTTTTTAGTATCTTCCAGAGAATTCTGAGCATAGTTATGGCTACCATTTCTTCAGTGTGTCAAGCCTACATGATTTCACCGACATTACCTCACTTAATCCTCACAGCACCCTGAGGGACAGGTGCTGTCCTTGCTGTTGTACAGACCAGGAACCTGGGGTCTGGAGTACAAAGTGACAGGTCCAAGGTCACACAACCAGCTTGTGGCAGTACCAGCAAGGATTCTCAGCCAGGCCTCACCCTTCCTTTGCTGTCTCTCTCCCTGGGCGCGCTGGTGTCTGTGAGCAGACCCAGGCCTGGGGGCGTGGGGAGCGCGGATGGCCGCACAAGCAGCATGGTTTACTGGGTGGGGTACACTTCCAGCCCCTGCACTGGGGATACCCCCCCCTGCAAACTCCAAAGGGGCTCAGACCTTTCTTCTCTCTCCTGGCTGTGGCCTGGCCTGGGTTCAGCCAAGCAGAGCCAGGCAAGAGGTGTCGGACCTAGGGAAGTTCCTAGGAAAGTGTGGCAACTCTCTCCCCTCCAGGGGTCTGCTGTACCCACCCCTCAATGGTTGCAGAGCCTGATTACTGGTGGGTCCTGGGCCATCTTCATTGCCTAGGCTACAGAGCGGCCCCTCCCTCTCATCCAGTGCCTCGGTGTCCCCAGGTTCCTCTTCACCCTCCTCTTCCGGTCTCTGCAAGCAGTAGAGCAAGGGGAGGGGTGGGAGTGGGAACTTCCAGTGAACAGCGAATGTTCCAGAAGCCATTCAGGGGGTGCTGGTGAAGACCTGGCTCGGGGCAGCTACCCTTCTGTGGCTCGCAGATGCCAGCAGGGTGAGGAAGGGCCATGGAACTAATCATATACTTCAGGCCCTGTTAGCCCTGCACAGACTCGGGGACCCAAGAGCTCTCCCAAATGGCTTCCTTGGGCCCTGAGGCACTCCCTTGGCAGATTTGCTGTTGTGCAGAGGTGGGCCTTGAACACCCTAGCCAGGGTCAGGAGACCGCAGTAGATACCCAGAAAACCTAGGATGCGTTTACTCCAGGCCTCAGCCCTGCACATATCTCTGGGGAACGCGGCCCTGGGGAAGCTGCCTCAGGATAGAGCAGGGCAGGTAGCCGATGTCCTCAGGTTCTGATGAGAGACACGCTGCATGGCAGTCTTAAGCTCAGGCTTGAGGCTGGGGCACCCAGGGCTCTCTGAACACTGCCGGGGTGGCCACAACCATGATGGTCACTGTGCCTCACCTTTTGGGCGGCTACCGTTTTCTTTAGCCTGCCACAGTCTTTGACTGCTCTTTATGCTGCGAAAGAGGCAACCCGCTGTCAGAATTCCTCTTTGGCAGGAGCCGTTCTGCCTCTTGAAGGCAGGAATGGGTCTTTCTCCTTTCTTTCCTGGGCTCTGAACGCCTCTGGGGGTGTCCACCCCGAGTTTCAGGATGCTCCGAGTGAGTGCGGAGCAGTGCATGTGAGTGTGCGTGTGTGAGTGTGATGCGGGGCTGGGGGCAGGTGTCAGCAGTGCTCATCATATGCTCAATGCTGCCTGTGACCCCATGGTGGGCTGTCTCCCAGCGATGCTGCTTACCCGCCCCCCCCCACCCCCCTTGTGCCTCTGATACATGCTCCGAGAGCAGCCCAGACCTTGAAGGTTCTGGGTGGCGTCACTCATCTGGAGTTCAGTAGTTAAATTTCAAGGAAAGCCCAGAATTCTTTTCCCCAAGGACATGGGACCATCTTCCCCGCACTGCCTGCAACCTTTCTCTGTGCCTGGGCCTGTGTTTACATGTGGAGTTCCTGGGAAGGCAGGCCTGGTGGAGGCTCTGAGAGGGGATGACTTCCAGTCCCCAAGGCCAGACCATGACTCATGGATGGAGAGTAGGGACTGGAGAAATTTGGGGAGAAGAAAGTCTCACCTCCAGTGGTCATCACATAGATTTTTTTGAGCGCTGGTTGCAGGCCAGCCCGGTGCTAAGTCTTTGCACTGATGTCTCAAAGCACCAATGGCCACACATGCTATGGGAAGGAGAACCAAGGCACGGAGGGGCTGATCTCTTGCCATTCCCACTGCGGGCCAGCAGCCTTCCCAGGGCCTGGGACTTTGTGTTGAACCCCTCCCACTGCTTCTCCAAGTCTGATTCTGGGGCTTGGGGCTTCCTCCCTGTGTGTCAAAAATGAGGGTTGCTGGACCTTGCCCAGACTAAATGAATCAGACTCTGGGAAGAGGCCCAGGAGCCAGCATTTTGGCCTCTAAGATCCATGAGTCTGGGCTCCCTAGAAAGTTCTTGGTAACATAACTTCCAACTAAGGAGCTGGTTGAAGGAGGAGGCAGAGCAGGGAAGGGCTCCCCTCTTGGGTTTACTTGTGTACAGCTTGGGAGAGCAGGAGGAGGCTGGGATGCCAGCAGACTCTTCCCTACACCCCACCCCTGTGGTGGGTGGGGTGGGAGGGCTGGAGAAGCATTTGAATGGATGAGAGAGAGGGTATTTGGGGGTGAGGAATACAGTGAGGGGCGACCACAAAAGCAAGCGGGACTTGGAGGTCCAACACCAGGCTAGACTTTAGTGTGTTCTTTTTCAGAAGGAAGTGGGGAGTCCCTGGGAAGGTTTTCCAGCCAAGGAAGAACCTTGCCTGGGGTTCAGGAAGAAGACTGGGCTGTGAGAGGACAGACTGGAGGGAGAATGGAGCTTCTGCCACAGTCCTGGGAATGGAGGATGACCTGCCCCATAGCTGTAGGGAGAGGGAGTGGCTAGTGATGTCCTGGGACTTGGGCCTGGGGAGGGAAAGGAGACCCCACTTGAAGCCAAGGAGGGGGATGAGACCCTTTGGGGCAAGGGAACTTTGAGGTAAGTCTGAAATGTGGGGCAGGAGGAGATGGGGGGCTGGAGAGACACCATAATAAGGAGTTAGGCTATAAGTCAGCACGCTGGAGCCCAGGGGCAGGGAGACGGGGGTTGGGGGCGGAGCGTGGGGACAGGGGGGCAGGGTGTGAGACCCAGACCAGTCGCAATTCACCTCTGAGACTCCGTTTTCTCTTTTGTAAATGGGTTGTTGTGGGGGCTCCGTGGGGACTCCGTCACGGTGCTCCTGGGAGTGTCGCGTTAAACACTTGGAAACAACCGCCCTCGTTTGGGGGGGTGTGGGGACCCCAGATGAGGGTGTCCGGGTCCGCCGCTGCGGGGAGAGCACCGCCCCCTGGTGGCGGTCCCTTTCGGGACAGCTGGGCCACCGGCAGGCGGGGCGACGGGGAGGGCTACTTGAGGGCCGGCTGCCGTCTGTCCGCCAGTCTTCTGGCTCCTGGCGCCGCGTCTGTTCGTCGGTCTCAGCCGCCCACCCCGCGCCTCGATGTCGCCAGGCGCTAACAGCATGGTAGGGGAACGCGATCGCGGTGGCTGGACGGGGCACGTGGCGGGCCGGAGGGCTTGGGCGCGGACCTGGGAAGAGCGCAGAGGGTCTCCCCGGGATCCCTCTCTGATGGGGATCGGAGGGCCCCGTCGAGGCGCCCCACTTCGCGGGGAATTCGCAGCCTCCGGGTTATTCTTGTCTTTTCCCGGACACCGGGGCGGCGACCCTTCGCTGTGGCTCAGGGATTCCCTCTAAAACCCTGGTGGGCGCCTGCGCGCGGACCGCTTGGCTCCCGTCCCTCCAGGCTCCCGGCCGGGCTCCAGCGGAGCAGGCGGGCAGCCGTGCAGGGTAGGGGGGGTGGGGTGGGGCAGGTGAACCGCCTGGGTGAGTGAAAATACCCCTCCATTCTAGAATGCGGGGATCGGGTGTGGGACTGGCAAGGAGGTTGGGAGAGACTCCAGGGTGGAGACTCTGGTGACGAGGAAGATAGCCAGGATTAAGAATTCTTGGGGTCTGGGAGGGAAAAGGACCTAGAAAGAAAGTTGGAAGGTGGCTGCACAGGTACATGGGCGCCAAGCTCCTACTGAGAAGAGGTAATGGAGCTGAAGGGATGCGAAGCGGGTTCAGGAAAGGAGCCTGAAAGTCCCGGGTTGCTCAGAGGGGAGGGGTGGTGGTGCAGGTGGGCTTGGCAAAAGGGCTAAGGAGGACAGTCCCCAACACCTGGCTTGTCCCACCAAACCACCTGCCCAGCCAAATCGTATTTCAGTCCCTGCCCCATCTCCGGTGGACTCTTCTCCGGTGGACTCTTTTTTTTTTTTTTTTAAGATTTTATTTTATTTTTTAAAGAATTATTTATTTGAGAGATAGAGGAGGGAGGGGGACCAGAGGGAGAGAGAGAATCCTGACAGATTCCCTGCTGAGCGCAGAGCCTGACACAGAGCTTGATCTCAAGACCCTGAGATCATGACCAAAGGCCAAATCAAGAGTCAGTAGATTAACGAATGAGCGGCCTAGGGGCCCCTAAGGTTTTATTTTTAAGTAATCTCCACACCCAACATCTGGCTCCAACTCACAACCCCCAGATCAAAAGCTGACCAATTGAGCCCGCCAGGTGCCCCTCCCTTGGACTGTTCTTCCCTTTCCATGTGGGAAGTAAGGATAAAGTTACTATGCATTGATATTCCACACCTGAAATGTGCCAGGTACACCCTGAGAACTTTATATGTGTTTTCACATTTAATCTTCACAGAAATAAGGAGGTAAGCTTTGTGGACACCCCCATTTACAGATGTGAAGACTGAGGCACCAGGAGGAAACGTCACAGCTAGAGTATAGCAGAGTTGGCATTTGAACCCCTAGGCCAGTGTGTTTAGCTCCATGGCCTGGGTCCTTAACCGCTATATCCCACAGACTGGCAGAGATGGGGACCAAACAATGGAGAGGGAACCTCAGAACTGGCAGTCAAGGTTGTCAAATATTTTAACTTTTAACAGTGCAGCTGATAGGAAAGAGAAACAAGGACCAACTTTTGGGTTAGTGTTCTCGTCTTTAGTCCTTTTACCCCTTGGCTTGATCCCCATGGTAGACTTGGTCCTCACTGCAAGATGGCTCATAACCAAGCCTTCTGTGTGTCAGGCCGGCCCCACATTAGTATCTTTTGTAGATTAAACTGCCTGGATCCTTGAAATAAGGAAACAGAGAGGTTCCCATATAGATGGACATACAGCCCAGAATTAGGGAGGCTGGATTTGAATCCCTTGTTCTTAAAACTGTTCTGATAAGATCGGGTACTGTATGTTGTGCCCATTTTCCAGATGCCCAAAACTGAGTCCCTTTTCCGAAGTCCAAGGCTTGAAAGGGGACAGACCCAAGGGGACACTGCTGCTGCAAAGCTTAATCCCCAGAGGACTCATCCTTAATTCAAAGACTTTGGTGGATTATGACATTTATAACTGAGTTCGGCTTTTTTTTTTTTTTTTTTTTTAAGATTTTGTTTATTTGACAGAGAGACAGAGACAGTAAGAGAGAGAACACAAGGGGTGGGGGGGAGAGGAAGAAGCAGGCTTCCCGGTGAGCAGAGAGCCCGATGCAGGGCTTGATCCCAGGACCCTGGGGTCGTGACCTGAGCTGAAGGCAGCCACTTAACAACTGAGCCACCCACGTGTCCCTGAGTCCTGCTTTTTATCATTTTTAAGATGTACTTTTTTTTTTTTTAAAGATTTTTATTTATTTGACACAGAGAGAGAGAGAGCACAGTAGGGGGAACAGCAGGCAGAGGGAGAGGGGGAGAAGCAGACTCCCCGCTGAGCAGGGAACCTGATGTGGGGCTTAGTCTCAGGACCCTGGGATGATGACCTGAGCCAAAGGCAGCTGCTCAACTGACTGAGCCACCCAGGCGCCCAAGATGTATGTTTTTACATCTCTGAAATTGTTATACACCTTGCAATGAATGATAGAGTTTTTTTATTTCTCTAAAATACCTAAAATGATGTTCCTCTTAGTGTCACTGGTCCCTTGGGTTTAATGAGTTCCCAGCGATCTTTGAGTGACTTTTCTGAGTGTCTCTCCATTCTGTTCCACAGGCTCCTCTCTGCTTTAATTGCTCCAGTCTCCCTGGAGACATGTACCCACGGGATTCAAGGAGCCTGGTGCTCTGCAATGGCAGTAGGGCCTCGAGGCTCCCCGACCCGGAGGACTTGAACCTCACCGATGAGGAACTGAGACTCAAGTACCTGGGACCCCAGCAGACAGAGCTGTTTGTGCCCATCTGTGTCACGTACCTGCTGATCTTCGTGGTGGGCGCCGTGGGCAATGGGCTGACTTGCACGGTCATCCTGCGTCACAAGAACATGCGTACCCCCACGAACTACTACCTCTTCAGCCTGGCTGTGTCTGACCTGCTGGTGCTGTTGGTGGGCCTGCCCCTGGAGCTCTATGAGATGTGGTGCAACTACCCCTTCCTGCTGGGCGCCGGGGGCTGCTACTTCCGCACGCTGCTCTTTGAGACGGTCTGCCTGGCCTCTGTG
Source organism: Meles meles (assembly GCF_922984935.1). Lineage (NCBI taxonomy): Eukaryota > Metazoa > Chordata > Mammalia > Carnivora > Mustelidae > Meles > Meles meles. Next base: position 39,989,961 of record NC_060074.1, on the reverse strand, counting down.
CTCAATGTCACGGCCCTGAGCGTGGAGCGCTATGTGGCCGTGGTGCACCCGCTGCAGGCCAGGTCCATGATGACTCGGGTCCACGTGCGCCGCGTGCTTGGGGCCATCTGGGGCCTCGCTGTGCTTTGTTCTCTGCCCAACACCAGCCTGCATGGCATCCAGCAGCTGGAATTGCCCTGCCGGGGCACGGTGCCCCACTCGGCCACATGCACCTTGGTCCAGCCGCGGGCCCTCTACAACCTGGTCGTGCAGATCACCACCCTGTTCTTCTTCTGCCTGCCCATGGCCACCATCAGCGTGCTCTACCTGCTCATCGGGCTCCGGCTGCGGCGTGAGAGATTGCTGCTGCTCAGACGGGAGGCCGGGGGCAGGGCCAGGTCCAGTGACAGCGGCAGGTTTCAGCGGTCACAGGATCGGGGCCGGACACAGGTGACCAAGATGCTGTGTAAGTGTTGCTGCTGGGAAGAGAGGCTGAGCTGGGCCCTGGGTATGAAGCTAGAGCTTCCAGGACCCCGGGGCTGAGTGTCTGGGTTTATGATGGAGGCTGAATGTGAGGTTTGGGGTTGCCGCCCCTGCCCCCCCCACCCCATCCTGTGTGTATGCACGTGTGTGTGCAATTACTCTGTGAGAAACTCATAACAAAGATAAATGGCAGGATGGCCACATGATTTGTGGGGCCCAATGCAAAAGGCACATTTGGGGTCCCTTGTTCAAAAATTGCTGGGACTGTCCAGACAGCAATAGTGCAGCATTAAACAAAGCCCAGGGTCCTTCTCAGCTCGGAGGCCCATGCGGGTGCACAGGTGGCACACCCATGAAGTTGGCACGGACTCCTGGAACCCAACCACGGACCACGCAGAGACACGTGACTGCATTCCAGGATGGCAGAGCCGTTTGTGGGAGCTGGCCCTGCCAGGTCTCTCATCTTTGCTCCTAAACGTATCTTGGCTCTGTCCTTCCCTAGAGCAGCCTGGGACACCCTGCTGTGGGCACAGAGAGTTCCTCTTCCTTGAGTAACTACCCTTTTCCCTTAGTGGCTGTTGAATAGTCCCCAGGAAGGATTCTGATTGGTGGGCTTAGGTCCTAGCTGGTCCCCAGGCCAGAGTGGCAGGGTGCTGTGGTTTGCAGACCCCACAGGCTCACATGCTGGGGTCTGAGGGGGACAAAGTTCCCAAAAGAAGGGGAGCAAGGTGCTGGATGGGTGAGATGATACATTTCACACTTGCTATATCTGTGGTTCCTGGAGGACCATGGCAATGACCCCTGTCTCACAGAGACTCATCAGGACGTGTGTTTGTGAGGGTGAGTGTGCAGAGTACAGGAGAGTCAGGGCAGAAGTGTGAATTGGGGCAGGCCAGCTGGGTTGAGGCTCTGGGTCTTACTGTGGTCTGGGTCTGGCTCTTTTCCCAAAACAGAGGCCCCTGGGGAAGCCAGACAAAATGATACTAAGTCAGTCCTTGATTTCCTCCCCATCCTGCCCCCCACCCTAGGGGACCTGAATCTGGTAGATGGAGGGAGCCAGGACAAGACAGAGGTAGGGAGACCTTGGTCAAAGCCATGGGATGATAGCCGGCTAACTGGGACTGTCCCATTCCCAGAGAGAGAGACCCACTTCTCTTGTCCCTCAGGAACAGTGTCCCAGAACCCAAGGCCACTTGAGCAGCTTCTGAAAATGGGACCTGACCCCAGAGTTCCAAGCCTGCCTCTCAGCTGTGCCCTGTGAAGTCCGCACTGCAGACGACCTGCCCCCTGCCCCCTGCCCGCTCTTCCTCTTCCCCCTACTCCCTTGTTCTGCAGGGACCGAGTCTGCTCAGCTGGGATGGCTCTCACCCTGGGAAGCTGGGGTGTTTTCTGGGACTTGCTGCTGACCTGGGGCTTGCTGCTGGCCTGGGGTTCTGGCTTTCTTCTCTCCCGCCTCCCTCCCTCCTTCCCCCAGCTTCACTTTCTGAGGGCCTAGTGTACACCAGGTGACGGGCTAGAGATGTTGTTTATAACATCCTTGTGGAAATCGCGGGTAATAAGGAAAAACCGTGCTGGGGTGTGGTGGGGAAGGCACTGCAGGGGAAGACAGGCAGGAAGAGAAGTAAACACAAGCAATAGGAGACAAAAATCAAGGCAAGCCCAACAACAGAGACCCTAGGAAGGGCATGGCTGGTTGACGCCATAGCTCTGGGAAGCTGGGTGACCTCTTAGCTAAGAGCCATCTAGTTGCAGACTCTGTGATGGGAGAGCCAGATGGGGCCTTCTTGGCTCAGGCGTCCTCACCTGGTCTGTCTGACTGTGGCTGGGGGTAGGGCACACACCCGCTGCTCAGGCAGTGACAGTAGTGGGACCAGCCTCTCTGAAGGGGTGCTGAGGCTAAGGCAGGCAACTTTCCAGAACCTTCCAGATGGACCATGGGCATGGGTGGCATGGTGAGAGTGGGCAGACTACCCTGAAGCCTGGGGAAGGCAGTCTGGCAGGCACCCAAGTCTTCCCTCTGTGCCCCCCACAGTTGTGCTGGTCGTGGTGTTTGGGATCTGCTGGGCCCCTTTCCACGCTGACCGCCTCATGTGGAGTTTTGTATCCCAGTGGACCGAGGGCCTGCACCTGGCCTTCCAGTACGTGCATGTTATCTCCGGAGTCTTCTTCTATCTCAGCTCGGCCATTAACCCCGTGCTGTACAACGTCATGTCAAGCCGCTTCAGGGAGACTTTCCAGGAAGCCCTGTGCTTGGGGACCCGGTGCCGCTACCACAGACCCCGCCACAACTCCCACAGCCTCAGCAGGGTGACCATGGGCAGCACCCTGTGTGACCTGGGCTCCCTGGGCAGCAGGGCCCAGCTGCAGACTGAGAATGGGGGCCTCTAGGGGCTGCAAGAGACCGACCCCTTCTGAGTGGAGCCTGGGAGCAGCTTCACCCAGAGAGGCCAGAGAGCCACGCGCCGTTTCGGGAGCCACCCTTGCCCTCCTCTGCCGGGATGTCTTTATGACCTGTCCCCCTCTGGATCCCGTCCCTACTTCAGCCGATAACCTTGGACTGGCCCCTCAGCGACTCCTACCCCCACCCAAGTTTTTGGAAAGGAAATAAGGTTGCCCTCTGCCTTCCAGAGTCCTAGGCCCACAGGTGAGATTGTTCCTCTACAGAAACAAGGCAGCTGGTTGATGGGCAGGGCAAGCTTCCATCTGGGGTCTCACCTACCCCCACCCCTGGTTTCTGAAATGTGTTCAGGGGGCCCCACTTTCCTTCCCATTTCTCATTGAGATTCTGCAGGTTTTGGCCTGTTTGGGCTCTGTCTAGCTCTTGGCCTGTCCCCGGGACCCCAGCCACCCTGACCCTCTGTGGTCCCCCCTGCCACTCATTCGGCTCAGGGTCTCCACCTGGAGGGGTGGCTGGGCGGCGGGGATGCTAGGGATCCAGGGGATCTCCTTCCCATCTCAGCCCTGCTGCCACCACCTTGCCACCTGGCCTCACCTTCCCCAGCCTTTGTCCCTTGTTTGCAAAATAAAAGAGGCCCTGGCATTTGAGAGGGTCCCACTTGGCACTTTACCTGTGGTTTTCTGTGTGCAAAAATCACATCTTGTAACAAGGCTGCTGGAAAACCTAAACTCAGCAAGGCAGAAATTGCTCTCAACGTCCTCACCATCCCCCTAACTCCTGCTCCCTCCCTGACCTCTCTATCCCCTCCAACCCCCAAGTCACCTGCCATGAGAGCCATTCAGGGCCTATTCTTGGCTTCTCACGGACTGTGGGCCAGTGCCTGCCCCCCTGCCCCGCCCCCGCCCGCCGCCTCTGTCCTTGCCTCCAGGTGAGCTGGTTTGGGGGTCTGAGGTGAGCAGAACCCTGGGCCTGATGGACCAGAGGATTCCGGAGGCAAGAGACATGGGCCCACCAAGGGCAAGGAGTGACCCTGTGAGGTGAGAAGAGAGACAGGGATGGGTAGGTCACCTCCTGAAACAAAGCCCCATCCCAAAGGCTTGGGGGCTGACGTAGTGCTCACTCAGGACCCCTGGGTGAAGGAGGTTCGCACTGTAGGTCTGTTGTCCCGGTTCCCCCTACAGACAGACGCTCCCTAGCTCAGGCCCCGGGACCCCCTGCCTGTGAAGTGGTGGCATTGCCCATGGTGGTGGACAGAGTTCTGGAGTTCTGAAATTCAATTATAAAAATATCAAATTCTCTTTGTAGAAAACTTGGGAAGTACCAGTAAGCAAAAATGAAAACAATTTGAAATAATTACAAACCACCCTTGCTGGGGGCTGGCAGGAGGGGGAGATGGGGAGTTGTTTAATGTGTACAGGGTTTGTTTGGCAAGATGAAAAAAATTCTGTGTGAATGCACTTCTGCTGAACCAGACCCTTAATGCTGAACGGGACACTTCAGTGGTTACAATGGCAAGTTTTATGTTACGTGGATTTTACTGTAATTTTTTAAAAGAAAGGATTAAGTCTGGAGGAAAAGAAAAAAGTTGAATACCACCCAGAGATAGCTTCCTTCTTCTACAACAGCCACTGTATGGAAGATGGATGGGGACATGTGAAAAGGAACAGAGCAGCAAGTGGCCTCCGAAGTGAGCTCCCGGAGCCCTGGGGCGGCAAGCGGGGAGCAGCCAGACCTCCGACTCCAGCCGGAGCTTGCAGTTGTCCCCAGAGACTAATCGTGGGCTCCCGGGGGGCCTCTCTGTTAGAGATGACTCATGGGGGGCGCCTGGGTGGCTCAGTGGGTTAAAGCCTCTGCCTTTGCCTCAGGTCATGATCCCAGGGTACTGGGATCGAGCCCCACATTGGGCTCTCTGCTCAGCAGGGAGCCTGTTTCCCCCTCTCTCTCTGTGCCTGCCTCTCTGCCTACTTGTGATCTCTGTCTGTTAAATAAATAAAATAAATAAATAAAGAGATGACTCATGGGCCTGAGGAGCCTGGGTCAGGGTGCGTCTTGGGGGGCCTGCTACGTGCCGAGGGGCACTGGGCTTACTGGGGAAAGAGGGGACGTGAGCTGTCAGAAGGCATGGCTCCCTTTAGTGTACACGGACGCCCATCTCTCAAGCGTCTCCCCAGAATGTCAGCGGATAGGTCCCTTTTGTCACAGGTCACCAGTTACTGTGGAAGGTGGAAGCCGCGGCTCTGGGCTCAGCCCTGGGGAAAAAGAGAAGGAGGTGGAAAGGTCAGTCCGCTGACTCCTGGAAGCACAGTCCCCTGCAGCATGTCCCTGAGCGCCCAGTGCTGCTCCCAGGCCCGGAGTCCCCCTCCCTTCCTAAGCATTTGGTGCATCTGGGGCTCGAGACTTTTCCCCCCCTGGCTGCGGTCACCCACATCCCTCTTCTTCCCGGGTTCAAGAGCTGGGCTCTCTCTACTTCCTGTCTCTTCTGCTCTTGCCCTTCTTCTGGGTGGCATTGGATATCCCACACGGGTGTCCCACTGCTGCCCTGGTTTCTGCCCTTGATCTTTCCTGCAGCTCCCGAGGCCTCTCCTCCAGCCGCCCTTTGGGTGCCGAGGTTGCATCCTCACTCCCAGGACCTCCAGGAGCTTTTCCATTTCTGGAAGTGTGAACTCTTGACCATGACTGCCTCCTTCCTGCTCCGTGGCTCCTATGACAGATTTATCCTTCACTCTCAACCAGCCTTCCTCATTCTCCTGGACTCTGCTGTCTCCCTGTCTATCCTCGCCTCCTTTCTGATGGGTCCTCTGTCCCACGGTCCATCACACACCACCTTCTCGACCAGTATCTCTGAGGGCCAGGGTGACCATACTGGAATCATTCTTCTCAGGAAAAAGAAAAAAAAAAAAAAGGTTTCTTTGGGAATTCAGAGTCCCAAGATTAGTCTCAACAAACAGCAGCATCTGTCCATACTTCCTCCTGCTAAGTGTCTGCTCAGAGAACGTACACACACAGCACTTCACATCTACTCTGAGGTCATCAGCTGGTATTTCTAAACTAGTCCTGACGTCTGCGGGCCCTCCTCGTTTTGTATACTTCTTAGAGTCTTCCTTCCTTCCCCACGTGCCTTCTAATGGATCCGCCAAGTTTTTTGTCCCAGGTTTTCTTTCTAGAGAGGAGTTGCCTTCTGGGGACCCCCAGATATTTGTACTCCATTCCCGTTGTGTGTGTTCGTGTGCAAGGGGCAGGAATCCCTCAGTGTGTGACTCTCGCTGGAGACCAGACCCAGGCTCCCACTACAGAAGCTGAAAGCCATCCAGACACTCTCCACCCCTGATGTCACCTGTGGCCCACGACTTGCACTCAGGCAGCTGAGTGATCCAACATGGGACTCCTCATCCGGAGTTAGTAATACCGAGACCCATGACAATGGGGACAGATGTGCCCAGGACCACAGTGCTAATGGCACTGTCCTGTCAGGGCTGTCCCTGGGCCTCCTGCCACCCAGCCTCCCTCAGTTTCTGCCCATTTTCTCTGCCAGGTTTTCCAGCCTTCCTGTTGATGTTCTGAGCTGTGGAGAGCTTTTCAATAAATTCCTTTTCTGCTTGAGTTGGCCAGAGTCGTTTGCTGCTGTTCACAAACAAGAACCTCAACAGATTCATCTGTTCACTGGTTTGAAGGTTGTGCATTCTGTTCGTTCTACTAGTGGTTATTGATATTTCTAAGATGAGCTGATTATCATTGATTATCATGATTATCATTGATTATCACGATTATCAATTATCATTGATTTGTTAAAATCCCAACAACAGTCTGGAGTACTTCATGATCATTGTCATTCTATCTCGCTGGTTTTTAAAAAATTAATTAATTAATTAATTTTGACAGAGAAATCACAAGTAGGCACGGAGGTAGGCAGAGAGGGAGGGGGAAGCAGACTCCCTGCTGAGCAGAGAGCCCGACGATGCAGGGCTTGATCCCAGGACCCGAGATCATTACCGGAGCCAAAGGCAGAGGCTTAACCCACTGAGCCACCCAGGCGCCCCTATCTCGCTATTTTTAAAACTACCTTTTTTTTTTAAAGATTTTATTTATTGGGGCACCTGGGTGGCTCAGTGGGTTAAAGCCTCTGCCTTTGGCTCAGGTCAGGCTCTCAGGGTCCTGGTCCAACATCGGGCTCTCTGCTCAGCAGGGAGCTTGCTTCCCCGACTCCCCCCCCCCACCCCCGCCTGCCTCTCTGCCTACTTGTGACCTCTCTCTCTCTGTCAAGTAAATAAAATCTTTTTGGCAGTTTGATTCCTATCATTTCCCCACACATATCCCTTGCCCCCATAATGAATAATGGATGTTTTCAATCATTTGCTTTACAAAACAAACTGCCTAGAACCATCAGGTAGAAAATCAATGGTTATAATGGATGATGAAGCTGAAAACAAACTGTCAGATTGGTTTTTAACATCACTAAAGCAGGACAACAAGATGTTAAATGCCCCCTACAGGGAGGCAAAAGAACTACATGCCACCAATCATGAATTCTTCCTGCAAAAAACCCCCGAGCTTTAATCTAATGGAGGCTCCAGATCTAACTACCAGTTTACAAGAACACTGAGGACGGACGAATATGTTCAAGATACCTTGAAGGGGTCAGCCAAATCCAGAATAAGGACAAATTCTACAGGACAAATGACTTGGTTTCTTCAATAAATAGCATTTAAAAGAGGTTCTCTACTTCCACCTCGGTGGCAGCAACTTCTCCCTAGACACGTCTCCAAAGACAAGAGAAACAAAAGCAAAAATGAACTATCCAGGACATCATCAAGATAAAAAGCTTCTGCACAGCGAAGGAAACAGTTGACAAACCAAAAGACAACTGACAAAATGGGAGAAGATATTTGCAAATGTCTTATCAGATAAAGGGCTAAGTATCCAAAATCTAGAAAGGACTTACTGAACCCAACACCCAAAAAAACAAATAGTCTAGTCAAAGAATGGGCAGAAGACATGAACAGACATTTTTCCAAAGAAGACATTCAAATGGCCATCAGACACATGAAAAAGTGTTGCACAGAACTTGCCATCAGGGAAATACAAATTAAAACCACACTGAGATACCCCCTCACACCAGTCAGAATGGCTAAAATTAAGTCAGGAAACGACAGGTGTTGACGAGGATGTGGAGAAAGGGGAACGCTCCTACATTGTTGGTGAGAATGCTTGCTGGTGCAGACCCTCTGGAAAACAGTATGGAGGTTCCTTAAAAAATTGAAAATAGAGCTACCCTACGACCCAGCAATTGCACTACTAGGTATTTACCCAAAGGATACAAACACAATGATCTGAAGGGGCACCTGCACGCCAGTGTTTATAACAACAATGTCCACAATAGCCAAACTATGGAAAGAGCCCAAATGTTCATTGACAGATAAATGGATAAAGAAGATGTGGTATATATACACAGTGAAATATTACTCAGCCATCAAAATGTGACATTCTGGGGTGCCTGGGTGGCTCAGTCAGTTGGGCAGCTGCCTTTGACTCAGGCCATGATTCCAGGGTCCTGGGATCAAGTCTTGCATCAGGCTTCCTGCTCAGTGGGGAGCCTGCTTCTCTCTCTCCCTCTGCCTGCTGCTCCCCCTACTTGTGCTCTTTCTCTCTCTCTCTAATAAATAAATAAACTCTTAAAAAAATAAAATCTTCCCATTTGCAACAATGTGGATAGAACTAGAGGGCATTATGCTAACTGAAATAAGTCAGAGAAAGACAAATATCATACGACTTCACTAATATGTGAAATTTAAGAAACAAAACAGAGGATCAGATGGGAAGGGAGGGAAAAATAAGGCAAAATCAGAGAGGGAGACAAACCATAGAGACTCTTAACTATAGGAAACAAGCTGAGGGTTGCTGGAGGGGAGGTGGGTGGTGGAATGGGGTAACTGGGTGATGGGTATTAAGGAGGACATGTGATGTAATGAGCACTGGGTGTTCTATGCAACTGATGAATCTCTGCACTCTACCTTGAAGCTAATAATACATTGTATGTTAATTAAGAAGCTAATAATACATTGTATGTTAATTAAGTGAATTTAAATAAAAGCTTTAATAAAAAGTTTCTCTATCATATATATATTTAAAGATTTTATTTATTAGAGAGAGAGAGAGGAGGAAGAGGGGGAGAGGGAGAGAAGCAGATTCCCTGCTGAGTGCAGAGCCAGCCATGGAACTGGACATGGGGCTCAATGCAGGGCTCATTCTCATGACCCTGAGATCACGACCTGAGCCTAAATCAAGAGTTGGACACTTAACTTCCTGAACCACACAGGTGCCCCCTATCATATATATTTTTAAGTTTATTTATAATCTCTACACCAAATGTGGGGCTTGAACTCATGACCCTAAGATCAAGAGTTGCCTGTTCTTCTGACTGAGCCAGCCAGGCACCCTGAGGTTCTCTATTATAGATTTTAAATGATTTAAGACATATTAACCAAATGTAATATGTGGAAATTTTTGAAATTTTTTTTTTGAAATTTTTGAATTCTAGTTCAAGAAAACTTAAGGTAAAAAGACATTTTTGAGAAAGGAAATTGAACACAGACTAGCTATTAGATGGCATCAAGCCAATAGCACTTTACCATACATAATAAAGTGTTTATAGGTGGAATGATAGGATGCCTAGGATTCACATTAAAATATTCAAGAAAAAAAAAAGGGAGAGGAGAAAAGTGAGGCAAGGAATAGTTTGAAATAAATTGGCAAAAATACTGAAGTTTTGAGCGCCTGCATGGCTCAATAGGTTAAGCGTCTGCCCTTGGCTTAGGTCATGATCCTGCGGTCCTGGGATCAAGCCCCACATCAGGCTCTCTGCTCCACAGGGAGTCTGCCTCTCCCTCTGCCCCTCCTTCCATTCTTTCTCTCAATCTCTCTCTCAAATAATAAATAAAATCTTTAAAAAAACCGAGGTTTAAAAAATAAATATTGGGGTGCCTGGGTGGCTCTGGGTTAAAGCCTCTGCCTTTGGTTCAGGTCATGATCCCAGGGTCCTGGGATCAAGCCCGCATTAGGTTGTCTGCTCAGCAGGGAGCCGGCTCCCCCCCCTCCCCCGAGCCCCCGCTGCCTACTTGTGATCTCTGTCAAATAAAATCTTTTTAAAAAATTTTTTTAAAGATTTTATTTATTTATTTGACAGACAGGTCACAAGTAGGCAGAGAGGCAGGCAGAGAGAGAGAGGAGTAAACAGGCTCCCCGCCGAGCAGAGAGCCTGATGCAGGGCTTGATTCCAGGACCCTGGGATCATGACCTGAGCCGAAGGCAGAGGCTTTAAATCACTGAGCCACCCAGGTGCCCCCAAATAAATAAAATCTTAAAAAAAATATATTGATGTTTTCAAGCTGGGTGATGGGTAAAGTGGATTCATTTTTTAGTCTACTTAGTGTATGTTTGGAAGTGTCCATAATAAAATTCTTTTTAAGTTTGCAATAAAGATTCACATATTTGTCTGTGAGTGTGACTGCTTCTCTAGGCTAGCTACCTGTAAGTGGAATTCCTAAATGTAAGGAATGAGAATTTTTACCTTGACTGGAAATTTCTCTCCTGGTATTTGTAATAAGAGGATTGAGGACAAATTACCCCCAAATATGGTACCTTGGCATACTGAATATTTTCAACTAAAGGAATTTGACACAAAGCAGGTGCAGAAAGGACTCTGACCTTCCCTGAGGCAGGTCATAGGCTCCCATGTGAGAGGTGCCCTCCCTATACCCAAAGGAAAGGAGCACCATTTTCTCCAAGACACGGAGAGGATTCTGAACCAACAGGCCTTGCTGTTTCCTCCAGTTTACTACACTGAGCTCATATTCCTTTGTCCCATCCCATGTTCCATAAGTCTTTACTCTTCATCAAACAGCATAAAAACACTCAGGCTTACCTCCTTCTTCAGGTGATCTCCTTTTGAAGGCTCCTATATTACATAAAACTTATGATAAGTTCACATGCTTTTCTCTTGTTAATTTCTTTTGTTACAGGCCCCCAGCCCAGAACTTAGAGGGGGTAGACCCCCCAAAAAAATCCTTCCCTACAGTAGCAATTTGCAAGTTTCCCACAATCCCAAAATACTTGTTTGATGTTTTAATTTCTGTTAATCTGACAGATACAAATAGTATATTATGTTATTTATATTTTTACAAAGATCATTTGAGAGAGAGTATACAGGATGGGGGAAGGGTCAGAGGAGGAGGGAAAGAGAATCTCAAGCAGACTCGCCACCCAGTTTGGGACCCCACTAGGGTTCCATCTTACAATTCTGAGATCATGACTTGAGCGGAAATCGATCAGATGCTTAACCAACTGAGCCACCCAGGTGCCTCAGTATCTTATCATTTTAAATTGTATTTGCCTGATAGTTGTATAGTTGAGCATTTTTCAGACCTTTACGTGCTACTTAAATTTCTCTGGAAAATTGCTTTTCATATTCTTTGCCCATTTTTGTCTTATACTGATTTATAGTTATTTCATATTCTGATACTAAGCTTTTGTTATGTATGTCATAAATATCTTTCCAATTTATTCCTTATATTTTAATTTTTTTAAAGATTTTATTTATTTACTTGACAGACAGAGATCACAAGTAGGCAGAGAGGCAGGCAGAGAGAGAGGAAGGGAAGCAGGCTCCCCGCTGAGCAGAAAGCCGGATGTGGGGCTCTATTCCAACACCCTGGGATCATGACCTGAGCCGAAGGCAGACCACTGAGCCACCCAGGCGCCCCTATTCCTTATATTTTAAATTTGTTTGCAGACATTCTTGCACCCAGAAGTTTTAAATTGTAATGTCAAATAAGTCTTAATTTCATTTACAGATTTTGCTCTTTGTTCCTTAGGAATGACATTCAAGTCCCAAGCTCTTATTACTGATTAAAAAACAATGATTATTTTTTAAATTTTAAGTAAACTCTAGCCCGTGGGGCTGGAATTCACTACCCAGAGACTAAGAGCCTCATGCTTTAGAGACTGAGCCAGCCAGGCACCCCTCTTATTACTGATTTTAATAAGAATGCTTCATAATTTGTAATCAAAAGTTTCATTTTTACAGATAAGACTTTATTTCAAATGACATGGTTTTTCTTCCTTCAGTCTGTTAGTTTGACCTATTTCTTTACCTTAAAACATCCTTGCACTCCAGAGTTAAAACCTACTGTCAATATTTTTTTTTTACTACACTGCTTGATTCAATTTGCTCAAATTGCTAATATTTTACTTGAACCTTGCATCTTTATGCATAAGTGAAATGGGCTTCTGCTGTCTTTTGAGTTGTCATTGATTGGTTTACTTCGGTAAGTCCTTAGTGAGGTACCAAATCTAAAATATGTAGGCAAAATGTTTTCCCGGTTCTCCTTCCTTCCAGTTTAGGACTTTTCTGAAGCTAGGACCAGCCCTCCCCACTCTCAACATACACACATATCCTAAGGCACCCTTTTACAATCCTAGTATGAGGATAATTCCTAGCATTTTGATCCTGCTGCCGGGCTTGCCGGTACTAAGGGTGATTGAAAGAGCACATTAGTGATGGTTTTAGCTCAAAGAAATATTAATTAGTAATTGAGGATGTCGGTCAATAGCTGTGAGGTTCCCTCTCTGTGAGCCTCGATTTCCTTACATGGAAAACAAAATCATTAAAACATCCAAGACAAGTTTAGAGACGTGCATAAAATGTGTGGAAAGCAACAATGCCTGAGACAACACAGGTGCTAACGACTCTGGCTATCACCGTCCCCGCTGTCACTGCTTCCGCTACAACGGCAGACGCGGGCGGGCGGCGAAGGCGCGGTGCCCACGGTCAGCAGCCCGACCCCCTAAGCCTTACTGCCGGGTCCTGGTCTCTGCTCTGACCGCGTTAGAAGACCCGTGTCTCCCTCGCGGCTGAAAATGAGAGGAATCCCACCCGCCCCACTGAGCGGGTGGCGGCCCAACCGCGTTCACCCACGCGAACGCCGGGAACCTATCTAGCCTCGCTCGCGAACCCGCGATGAGTGGCTGCTTTTACGACTGTTATTCACTTTCTCCAGGCCCACCAACAAAGGTGTGCGGACACAAGTGGCTGCCGACAATTTCCCTAAGTTATGGGAGGGAACTGCACCTGCCCGCCCGCCCGCCAACCCGGGCCGAACTGTACGCGGCGAGGGAAACGAGACAAGTCGACTAAAATGTCCGCCCTGTGCGCAGGCGTAGCACTGGCGGCCCTGGCTCGAGGCCCCGCCCCCAAGCTCGCGCTTGTCCTGTCCCTCCTCGGGTTTGAAGCTCGGGATTGGCCCAGAGGCGTTTGGGGCTCTGATTGGTCGAAGTGGAGACACGAGGGCTCCCTCTCCTTCCGGAGTTTGTGTGTGTTGCACGGACCTCAATGGCCAGTCGCGGTTGGGAGGGCGCTCTCGACGTGTTGGCGCCTCCGGGCTACTGCGGGCTGCTGCGGGCACCACTGGGACTTCGCGCCCCAGTCTGCAGAGCGCGGTGGCTCTGGGTGGGCGGGGCCGTACACCCACTGTCCCCTCTCCAGGCGGGACGAGGCTGTGCTAACGGGTTACTTTGAGAAGTGGCGGTTCTAGGTTCTGATGTCAGACTCCTTATTTGGGCAGTATATTTGGATGGCTCAGAAATGGGCGCCGCTCCGCTTAACCCCGAGTTCTCAGTCTGGAAAGGTAAAGACACTTGAATTGTAGGTAGTGATCTTTTAGCCGTAAGGGGGCTTTATTTTGGCTCTGTGTGCTTTCCTTTGAGCCGCTGGTAGTGGAATCAATTTTTTAAAAACCTCGAAATTATTTGAAAACGCGTGTTGAAGGGAACAGAAAGAGGGAAAGGGAGGAAGTCTTGCAAACTTGCCTAATACTTGGAGGAGTTAACCATTTCTAGACCGTGGCAAAAGGCAAGGTATAGGGCATCTGACCTACAAATAAATGCCAAAAATTATCTTTTTCTATGCATTTTGATATTCACTAGTGTGAGTAAAAGATTCCATATGAAAGTAACTTTAGGGTGAGGTTTGCCATGTCTATGACAAATAAAAACTTATTCCAGATACTAGAGGAAAAATACGCATAGTGTGGAATGTTGAAGGCCTTGTGATGACCCCAGTGGTGGTGTTCACTTTAAGCAGGGAAAAGGTCCAGGTAAATTGAAGAAAATGAGTCTTTTTCCTAAGGAGATAAAGGTGGGGAAGGTGAGACCCTGTAAAAGGACAGTGACTGTAGAGATGAGGTAATTGTGTATATACAGTGCGGAGCAGAATGACTTACTAATGTCAACAACCAAAATCCAGAGTAAAACAGTTGAACTGCCTTGTTTAATCTTAAGAGTGGTATTGTGAACAGTTTCTGACTTACTTTCACAAGTCCACCCTACCTAGACTCAATACCAAATTCTGACCCAGTCATTTTTAGGGGGAAAAAAATCGCAGACCTCTCCCATGAACATAGATTCAAAAATTCCAAACGAAGTGGTGGCAAATTAAATACCAGTGTCAACTGAAAAGAAGAGTACATTGTGAGAAGTGAGGTTTGTTTTGGGGGAATGCAGAAATATTTTTTGTTTGAAAAGTGGTATTGGTTGCCCAGAAGCACTGGTTTGATAGAAAATCTCTTGATTCTTTTTTTTTTTTTTTTAAGATTTATTTACTTGACAGAGATCACAAGGAGGCAGAGAGGCTGGCAGAGAGAGAGGGGGAAGCAGGCTCCCCACCGAGCAGAGAGCCCGATGCGGGGCTCGATCCCAGGACCCTGGAACCATGACCCGAGCCGAAGGCAGAGGCCCAACCCACTGAGCCACCCAGGCGCCCCCAAAATCTCTTTATTCTTAAAATTGCTTCATTAAATTCCGTTAGTTTGTGTGCCTGCCAGACATCTGTGTTTCCAGATTTATTTGGATAAATATTTAGGTCCCTACTATGTTCTCTGTTTCTGGTTGGGAGCCTCTGTGTGAGTATTTGAATATGGATAGGTTTAAGTTGACTCCTAAAAGAATTGAGGTGGATGAGTGGGTACACAGCCTATGGTAATAGGTGACAGAGAAGGGATTATACAGGGTTTTGCTGAATCCAAAGCCCCTACCCCTTCCTGATTCATTTTTTTTGTACCCCCCCCACCACCACCCCCACCCGCCACCGCCCCCAAGCAACTTGTTTTGAAAGACAGGCAGCCACTTGTATAATAGAAACTTTATTCAACCCTATTCAGGCTAGTAGTTGTTGTGTGTTTTTTTTTTTTAAGGATTTTTATTTATTTGACAGAGAGATCACAAATAGGCAGAGAGGCAGGCAGAGAGAGGGGGAAGCAGGCTCCCCGCTAAGCAGAGAGCCCGATGCGGGACTCGATCCCAGGACCCCGAGATCAGGACCTGAGCTGAAGGCAGAGGCTTTAATCCACTGAGCCACCCAGGCGCCCAGGCTAGTAGTTGTTTTAATCAATCAAAGGTAGATTATCCATACATACCTTTTGATTTTAATGTAAAACATGTTAAATGTGGGGGTGCTTGGGTAGCTCAGTTAAGCGTCTGCCTTCAGCTCAGGGCGTGATACCGGGGTCCTGGGATTGAGTGCCGAGTTGGAGGACTGCTTTGCTCTCTCTCGCTGTCAAATAAATAAAAATCCTAAGGAAAAAAAAAGTTAAATGTCTATTCATTTATGAATATTTTGTGTGGGACTAAGGCCTTGTTTTTGACTTTGGATTCAGTGTTGGAATAGTTTGTCTCCCAGTACAAAGTACTCCCGTAAGTGCAGCTTCTGTAATTTGAAATCTGTTTCTTTTTTTCTTTTTAAGTTTTTATTTAGGTAGTCTCTGTATCCAACGTGGGGCTGAACTCACAACCCTGAGATCAAGAGTTGTATTCTTTTCCAACTGAGCCAGGCAGGCACCCCAAAGTTTGTTTCTTTAAAGCAAAGCAAAACCTTAAAAACTGCTGGTAAAGTAATTTCAATACTCCTACATTTTTACCATTTTTTCCCATCCTTTTATGTTTGCTCACCCACACCTAATTTAACTACAGTTTGTGTGTGTTTTTTTTTTTTTAAAGATTTTTTATTTATTTGACAGAGAGAGATCGCAAGCAGGCAGAGAGGTAGGCAGAGAGAGAGAGAGAGGGGAGGAAGCAGGCTCCCTGCCGAGCAGAGAGCCTGATGCGGGGCTCGATCCCAGGACCCTGAGATCATGACCTGAGCTGAAGGCAGAGGCTTAACACACTGAGCCACCCAGGTGCCTCTTAACTTACTTTTTGCATTGATTTGATTGGTTCATATCATTTTATTATGTAATCGAAACTGCAAATACGACAGTCAAATATGGATTGGGAACAAACACCATCGATGCTTATTGGGGATGTACTTTAGCCTACGACAACAGACATGACCAGGTGTTCTGTGAGTACCATAGAGGAACCTGCTAGCCACACCTGCTTGGCATTTCATGGACCTCAAGTTAGTAAGTCCTGTTTGGAATGGAGACTGTCATTTAATCTAGCCATAGATCTAGGTTTGTATGTTTTGGTTAAGTAGACATAGTTAGACACAGTTATGAGAATATCTATTGTATTGTAATGTTCACTATACACTGCATTAGTTTATGTAGCAATAAGCCAGAAAATTCTTGGTGAATGCAACTTTTGCTTTAGAACTCAGACTCTTATTCTTGGAAGAAAACGGGAGTAGTCACGTTATATCCTCCCTAGGCTGATATGCATATGATGTGGTTCTGGACTGTTCACAGTGGTCACCCTTGGTCATTCCCTTTAAAAGTGTGATTGATTGATTTTTAAAAAGATTTTATTTATTTATTTATTTGTCAGAGAGAGCACAAGCAGGGGAAGCTGCAGCCAGAGGACGAAGCAGGTTCCTTGCTGACCAAGGAGCCCAAAGCAGGACTTGATCCCAGGACCCTGAGATCATGACCTGAGCCAAAGGCAGACGCTTAATGGACTGAGGCACCCAGGCATCCGTAAAATGTGATTCCTATAACAGTTTTCTCTGATCAGTGCAGCATATAGAAGTATGCTCACAGTTAGATGAACTTTTAGGGTATTCAGACCCTAAAATTGGCTCATCGAAATTATTTTGTTAAAACCCTCATCTCTTCGGATGTCTGGCTGGCTCAGTTGGAAAAGCATGCTACTTTTTTTTTTTTTTTAAGATTTTATTTATTTACTTGACAGAGAGAGATCACAAGTAGGCAGAGAGGCAGGTGGGGAGCGGGGGAAGCAGGCTCCCCGCCTAGCAGAGAGCCTGATATGGGGCTTGATCCCAGGACCCTGAGGCCATGACCTGAGCTGAAGGCAGATGCTTAACCCACTGAGCCACCCAGGTGCCCCAGATTAGGGCCTACTCTAAGGATCCCATTTTAACTTAATTGCTTCTTTAAAAGCCTGTCTCCAAGTACAGTAACATTCTTAGATACTGTGGATTAATACTTTGACATATGGATTTTAGTGGGATATAGTTCAGCTTATAACACCAGTAATGCCTTCCCTCCATTGTGACATTGTTCCTAGTTAACACTGGCAAGGTGAAGACATTTGTTTTATAGTTCTTAATTTTGTCCTTCTGTGTATGGTGAGAAATCATTCAATGTTTTGCTAAAATTTTAATCTTAAAAAAAAAAGATTGATTTATTTGAGAGAGAGATTGCGTGTGCTTGCACGTGAGTGTGAGGGGAGGGGCAGATGGAGAGAGAGAAAAACTCAAGCAGATTCCATGCTGAGTGTAGAGCCCAATGAGGGGTTTGACCTCACGATCCTGAGATCATGACCTCAGTCAAAACTAAGAGTCAGATGCTTAACTGACTATGCCACCCAGGCGCCCCTAACATTTTTATCTTTAGTTTTATAGTACCATACCCAGTTATCAGTAGCTGTGGGTTGGAATTGATGGTACAATTAGGAAGCATGAGGCCCAATCTTTGAGGCTTGGCTCTCACTCCTCTGTTTGTTCCAGGTGCCTGTTGTGGGGGGCTTTTCACTTAGTGTTTATTTGTATGTGAAGAGTTGGCACTCCGGGGGTGCCTGGCTGGCCAGTTGGTGGAGCGCGTGACTCTCGATCTCAGGTTTGTGATTTCAACCCCCACGGTAGGCGTAGAGATTACTTAAAAATAAAATCTTAAAACAAAAACAAAAGCAAACAAACAGAAAAACAAAACAAAGAGTTGGCCGTCTAGTGGCGTGTGGAACCACCCAAACAGTAGTTGACTTGGTATATTTTCCTAGGCCAGTAGTTTTGGAAACTTCTAGAAACCTAGTTCCTTCCCTCTAAAGGGTTTGATAGCTCTAAGTGTAGTCTAGGATTTTTTTTTTCTTTTCCTATTTCTTTAGACAAGCTTGCTAGGTGATGCTGGGAGCTCTCTTACTACATGCTGAGAAACTCGTCTCCGAGAGCTCAGCGTAGACACTGACACACGTGCGTGAATGAATCGTGTACTTGCTGACCGTACAGCATGGTGGTAACCTCGTGGGCTCAGGGAAGATGAACTTTCAGTGTTGCTGCTTCTCCTCTCCAAGTTGTCACCCTTCAGAAGAGCGGTGAGAAGATGACTACTGCTCCAGAGAAGAAAGGAGAGGAAAAAAGTCTGTGGTGCCGTGTTTGCTGAGAAACCAGTAGCACCACACAGGAAGGCGGCCACATGGGCCCTATTGCCAAAAGACAGAAGTGCCAAGTTCAAGGACGATGAGAAGTGGGAGTTATGAGGAGGAAGAAGATAAGAATGCTGAGTTGGGCCGGGATGAGGAAGGTGAGGAATCGTCTTCCGGGGGCAGCCCTTCCACATCGCTGCTCGAGGGGTTCTGGGAAGTTCCCACCCTGCAGAAAGTTGCCTTGGCAGTCCCTGGCTGACTTTTCCGGCATGGCCTCGTGGATGCGGAATCTCAGTGGACCTTTGACCTCTGCTGTCCACGCGACCAGCATCAAAGTTTTCTTTGACTGTGACCCATTGACTGGTTCTGTCTTGGGTCCATATGAGCCATGTAGGTTAGTGATCCCCCAAACATAATTGTACGTGATTTTTTGTCTTGACAGAGTCTGTACTGCTACCAAAGAAGTAATTTTTAATATTTTTATTTAAATATAATAGCAGACATTTAAAATTATTTCAAAATAAGTGGTTAAAGTGGCAAGTGGCATTGAATTTTTTCCTTTGGCTCGTGTATTATAGTCAGATTTACAAGCATTTCTCTGAAAGAAGAATTTGTTATGCTCATTCTTTTTTTTTTTAAAGATTTAATTTATTTATTTGATAGCGATCACAAGTAGGCAGATGGAGAGGGGAAAGCAGGCTCCCTGCTGAGCAGAGAGCCCGATGCGGGGCTCGATCCCAGGACCCTGAGATCATGACCTGAGCCGAAGGCAGAGGCTTAAACCACTGAGCCAACCAGGCGCCCCCAGGTGCTCATTCTTAAAAGTCTGGAGGGCAGTAATTGATCAGGTGGGTCTTCATTTAGATTCTGAAAAAGATGTGTATTCTACACGGGCCAAAGGAAGAACAGTTCCTTCCTTTGGGGGAGATGAGCAGGACAACAACAGTGATGACAAAGGCTGTGAGGAAGAGGAGGAGGAGGAAGGCCAGAACGACCTAAATCCGTTCAGTTGAGGGCTGGTCCATATCAAGGAATGGGAGTTGTAAGGGAAGTCCTTGAGCAGGGGCTGTGGGATTTCTTTTAGGAACCTGAAGAACGTTCTAATTGATCTTTGAATGCTTTTAAAAGTACTCTGACAGACCTAAGCCATAGGTCTTGTGAAGAGAAGGCACTGCCGTAGGTATGATACTTGTGGATGGAGTTAAAGCTCCCAGTTTACTCATGAGTGGTACAAACAGATATAAAGTACAATATTCTGGCTTTTGCCCACAGAGCCTGTCAAAAAACACCTGGTAAATGGAAAGAAGGAGATGGCCAAAAAGAAGTCTTCCCCTGAAACCAAAAGACAGAAATTGGAAGGTAACTTCTTTGCTGTGTTTTAAGGCACGAGACAAAACACAGAGAAATTCATACTAATAGAATAGGCGTTGTGTAGGTACGATATTTGGGACACAGTAAAAGCCCAAGTGGAAAACGAGGGGATTTTTACTGCCGTTTGGCATTAAACAATGCCAGAATTTCAGTGGAATTTTCTTTTAGCGTCATTGTTTCTGAACTGTTTGAGTTCTTTTTTTTTCTTTCTTTTTTAAAATTTTACCTTCTTAGATGGCTGCTGGTGGCAAATATCGGTCCTGAATCACTTCTGCTTTTTTGCCCAGTTGTGTTATCTCTTTCTCACTTCTTTTGTATCAGAAGAGTATTTCCGGGGTGTGAGCATATTCTATAGTACTCAGACCGTCTTGGTAAAAACAAAAAGATAATAATAATAGTAAACATTCATTGAGCACCCACTGTACCGGGCATTGTTCTTCGTTCCTTATTTAGATGAATTCATGGAATCTGTGAAGACAGCCCTCAGTGGTAATTATTGACATCGTCCCCATTTCACGATGGAGAATATTTAGGCACAGAGAAGTTAAGTGACGTGCCCAATATCACACAGTTAGAAAATGGCAGAGCTAGGATTTGAGCCCAGCACTTTGGGCTCAGAGCCTCTGCCACTGCTTTCGTCAGCTGTGTTTTTTGTGTTAACTGTATTTTATAATATTGTTGCAATTTCAGTAAATAAGATTTCCATTTGCATTTAAAAAGTCTTCTAGTATTAGCACTTGGGTTTGCTAACACATTCTTCATTAGGAGTGATTTTTTTTTTTTTTTAAAGGAGTGATATTTTTGTTCCTACTCACACGTGCAGATGGCTCTTTCTTCAAACAAAAAATTCCAAACCTTATAATTTTAAGCTTCATTTTCTATAGCGTTTAGTTAAATTCAGTCAGTTGCTGAGCAGAAAAGTGGTAAGGATTTCAGTAGGTGAATTTGCACTGACTTTTAGTCCTTGCTCTAGAACAGGGTTTCTTGATTTTGGCGCTATTGACACCAGATAATTCTTTGTTGTGGGGGACCATCAAGTGGATTGCAGGCTATGTAACAGCAGGCCTGGATTCTACCCATGGCATTCTAGACGCACTCTCTAGCCCTTCTCAGACTCACTCAGGGGTGAGAACCACTCCTCTCTGGTTACTTTATGGCATTTGTGTTGCTAGTAGCTGGAGCCTTGGTTTTAACTTGTGAATGACTCACTGCTGATTTCTACTTTCATATCTAGTAAGACTAGCCAACCCGAAGTCATGTGCCTTTTGATCTTACCTATGAGTTTTTTTCCTTTTCTTTTACATCTCTGTAGGAAGTTCGGTTATGAATTTTAAATTTGCTAATGACCAGGGAAGAGCCTTGAGACTTAGTGAGACAAACGTCCTTGGATATGAAATTAAATTGAGAAAACCGAAAAGAAGGATGTAAGAAAGGTATGCAAACAAGTTAATTTGTTGATAGATACCTGTGTATTTAGCCGACTCTGGGTCAGGAATGAGTCTCGGATTCTTACTCTGTGCAAGTAGTCTGTTACCACTGGGTCACCTCCTTGCACAGCGCAAACTTTGCATACATTACTCTCGCCCTCTGTGCTGGAGCTGCATGGCTCACCTCCCCTGTCATAATGTTCTTTGTCTCCAGGACTCATTCCCTGGCTACCTGCAGCTCATCCATAGAATCTCAGCTTAAGGGTCACTTCCTCAGGATCAGAAAAAGTTCCCCTTACTTCCAGACTAGGTTAAGTCATTTTGGGGCAGGGGAAGGGTGCTTGGGGGAACTTTTTTTTTTTTTTTTTGAGAGAGAGAAAGTGTGTGTGAGTGTGGAGGGGCAGAGGGAGAAGGAGAGAAAGAATCTTTAAACAGGTTCCACGCTGAGCGTGGAGCCCAACATGGGGCTCAGTCCCAAAACTCTGAGATCAGGACCTCAGCTGAAATAAAGAGTTGGATGCTTAATCGACTGAGCCACCCAGGTGCCCCTCTTCTTCTTTTTTTTCCACTTTATCTATTTATTTTAAGTAATCTTTCCACCCACCATGGGACTCAAACTCGACCTGGAGATCAAGAGTCTCATGTTCATCTGTCTGAGCCAGCCAGGTGCCCCTAGCTTAAGTCTTTACTGGGTGTTCTCATTTCCCTTTTTACTTTTCCTTCTTGGCACTCACCAGAGTTTGTAATTATATGACTATTTGCTTAATAGCCTTTCCCCCAACAAGACCACTTTCCTGAGAGTAGAGGCCAAGTCTGTATTTTCGTAGAGCATGTAGCACGAACTTTGGATACTTCATTAGATCTGAACTTGGACTAAAAATACTCTTTTGTGTTATGTAGATCAGAATGTCGGAACACTTTTGATCAAGAAACTGCCTGACAAAGTCACTCAACATGAGTTAAAATAAGTGTTTAAGGATGCCTTTCAAGTCAGATTGGTGAGCAAGGATGGGACAAATAAAAGGTGCGTTTTGTACCTATGTTGAAAAAGAATATATTTCTACTGGATTCAGACATAACAGAATTTTATTACATTCTCCTTAACCACTTAAGTCTGATTTTAAAGAAGGAAAAAGTAGTTATCCAACTTTTCTACCAGCAGGCATAAAAAAACTAAAGGGGGGGGGATCATAACTGGACAGCCAGAAGCTTCTAGAAAACTGTAATGGTGTCACTGAGAAATGAAGACTTACTCTACGAAGTTCAAGATTGAAGATTAAAAGAATTCAGCCATTCTTCTCTCACCAGGGTTGATTCTAGTAAAACAACACACTTGCTAACTTGCCTGGACAGATACCAAAACAGAGCATTGAATTGGTCTATTAGAACTATGTCGTAACAATTAATGGAACACTAGCACTATGTAGCAAGGCTTTGGTAGAGTAAGAGGGAGAATGTGGTAAAATTAGAAAGGATGGAGTGGGATGTATTTTGAAGAAGTTTTCTTTTCTTTCTTTTTTAAAAATATTGTACTTTTAAGTAATCTCCACACCCAACATGGGGCTCAAACTCACAACCCCAAATCAAGAGTTGCACACTGCACTACCTGAGCCAGCCAGGCACCCCTATTTTGAAGGAATTCTTAATGAGGTGCAGCTTGGATATCAAGGATTTCAGATACATTTGAGTGAAAATTGTTGGTGTAGGTGAACCCTAAAATAATATATGCCCGTATATTCTAAATAACGTAATCCCTAGAAAAGAATCCTGCCAATTCAGAAAACAAGCCTGAGAGGATAAATGGCATATTGTTAGCAATTTGCTATTGCCAGTGTTTCCGGTGAGGAGATTTGGGAGCTCTCTGCTGTACGGGTAGTCAGCACCACTGGAAAACGAGAAAACAAAAAATTGCCGCCAAAACCATAGAATTTCTCTAATGTTAATTAAGTTTGGATTACATATATTTAAGTCTTTAGAATTACTCCTTTACATGAGGAATTATTACAAAGGGGAGTTAGGAGATGCCAGGGAATCCATGACCATATTAAATAAAGCCTAATACCTATGTCAGAAGTGAATGTGGTGCATTCTTCAAGAATATTCTTACTCAACAGATCCTTACTCCATATCTTTCAGCAAAGCAAGTTACAGGTTCATCAAGGATTACAATGAAAAGATGAAAGAGGGAGACATAGAGATTGTTTTGTTTTGTTTGTTTTTAATAATCTGCCAGAGGGGGAGGCCTGTTAAGTGTGACAAATCCTGGAAGTCCTAAAAGAACAGGTAAATTTGACTGCATAAATATAAAATACTTCTACATGAGGGAGAAAAATCCCATAAGCAAAGTTGAAAAACAAGTGATAAACCAGGAAAAAAAAATTCATGATTTCTATAAAAACTGACGCTCCCTGGTGCTCTAGTGGTTAGTATTCGGTGCTCTCTATCAAAATTGAGGGCTAATTTATTGAAAGAGAAAGTGCATCTCACAAATCAGAAAGACCCAACAGGGGCGCCTGAGTTGTGCAGTTGGTTGAACGTCTGACTCTTTGTTTCAGCTCATGTCATGATCTTGGGGTTGTGGGATCAAACCCCAAGTCAGGCTCTGAGCTCAGCATGGAGTCTGCTTAAGATTTTCTCTCTCTCTCCCTCTGCCAGTCCCACTCATGTTCTTTCTGTGTCTCTCTTCAAAATAAATAAGTAAATCTCAAAAAAAAAAGAAAAGAAAAAGACTAACAACCCAGGAAAAATAGTGGCAAATTATAAACAAGTAGGTCACAGAAAAGGAATTTTCTTTTGAACATAAGAAAAGATACTTATCCTCACTCATACTAAAAGAATTAT
Organism: Meles meles; assembly: GCF_922984935.1. Taxonomy (NCBI): domain Eukaryota; kingdom Metazoa; phylum Chordata; class Mammalia; order Carnivora; family Mustelidae; genus Meles; species Meles meles. The sequence goes on along the minus strand of NC_060074.1, from coordinate 39,965,877 downwards.
AAATTAAAATGCAATTTTAATTAATTTATTTAGATGTAACATTTTACCTATTAGATATTAACAATCAAAAAGTTATTCCAGCGGTGCCTGGGTGGCTCAGTGGGTTAAAGCCTCTGCTTTCGGATTGGGTCGTGGTCCCAGGGTCCTGGGATCAAGCCCCGCATCGGGCTCTCTGCTCAGCGGGGAGCCTGCTTCCTCCTCCTCTCTGCCTGCCTCTCTGCCTACTTGTGATCTCTATCTGTCAAATAAATAAATAAATTCTTTAAAAAAAAAGTTATTCCACAGTATCGAAGAGGGTTGGAGAAACTGGCGTGCTTGGACGTTTTTGGTGGAAGGGAAATTGCTGAAGTCTCTGTAGAGATGAGTTAGTATCTATCAGTTGTGTTGATTGTACCATTTTATGGGGCAGTTGCAATCCTAAGAATTTATCCCACAGATAGACAAGTGTGACATAATATATTACAGAGTTGGCTGATGCAAAATTAGAATTAGCCTGAATATCTATCAATAGAAAACTGGCTAAAATTTTCTGGTAGGTCAAAAAGACATTATACCATGCAGTTGTAAAAAGAAGTGAGACATCACTTTGTGTGCTGATGGGAAATAAACTCCAATATAAAGGCAAAATATAGAACAGTGTGTATATGATATTCTCTTTTTTATGTAAAAACATAACGGAGGACAAATCTACACAAAAATGAACTCAAAATAGATCAAAGACCTAAATGTAAGAGCTGAAACAAAACTATGGTGAAAACACAGGAGTAAATCCTTGTGATCTTAGGTTAGGGTGTCATGCAGGCAGTGAAAGATTGACAAGTTGGGCTTTATCAAAATTAAAAACATTTGTACTTCAAAGGACACTACACAAAAATCAAAACAACTCTGCAGACTGGGAAAAAATATGGCAAATTGTGTATCTGATGAGAGCCTTGGTTCGGAATATGTGAAGAACTCTCACAGCTCAGTCTTAAGGCTACCCAATTGAAAAATGGGCGAAAAGCTTGAATGGGCATTGCTCCAAACAAAGTATATGAATGGCCAATAAGAACATGAAAAGATGCTCCAGGAGTTGGTAAGGAAATGCAAGTCAAAACCATGATGTGATTCTCACTTCCCACCCATCAGAGTGGCTGATGATGAGGGAGGCAGACAATAGCATGTGTTGGCAAGGTGAAGGGGACATTGGAACCCACATTCATTGCCAGTGGGAACGTAAAACAAAATAGTGCAGTTGCTGGGGAAAACGGTTCAGCAGTTTCTCAAAATGTTAAATAGAGAGTTGCCATATGGTGCGGTAATTCTACTACCCAGTGTGAACGTAATGAAAACCTATAGCCACTCACTTCTACACGTGTTCAGATCACCTTCATTCGTAATAGCCGAAAAGTGGAAACAACCCCAAATGTCCACCAGCTGATGGATGGATAAATAAAATGTGTCATTTCCGTACAAGGTGACATTATCCTGCCATAAAAAGGAATGACGTACTGACACATGCTACATCTTGGATGAGTCTGGAAAACATCAGGCCAAGTGAAAGAAGGCAGGCACAAAAGATTGCACATTCATGTGATCCCATTTTTCCGAAATGTCCAGAATGGGCGAGTAGCATGGTAGTTGGGCCAGGCCATGGAAATGAGTTGGAGGGAATGAGGAGGGACTGCTGATGGATACTTTGGGAGAGGATAAAAATATTCTAAAATTAGATCGTGGTGATGGTTATAGAATTCTGTAAACATACTAGAAATCATTATACACTTTGTTTTTATTTTGTTTAAAGATTTCATTTTTAAGTAATGGCTACACCCAGTGTGGGACTTGAACTCACAACCCCGAGATCAAGAGTTGCATGCTCCACCGACTGAGCCTGCCAGGAGTCCCTCACTGTACACGTTAACTAGATGCATTTTATGATATGTAAATTACATCTCAGGCAAACTTTGAAAGGTAGAGTGTGTATGTGTGTACATTTATATGTATGGCGTGTTGCCTGTAAGGATAGAAATTGGGCAGAAGGCACACTTTACCGTATTCTTTTCTCCCTTTTGCAATGCAATCCTGCATGTGTATCACTAATTCAGAAGATGAAAGGACTAAATGTTGACTCTCTGTTCTTCTCTCCCCCCCACCATCTCCACAACTGCAGGATTGCATATGTTGATTTCAAGTCACAGGCTGATGCAGAAAGAGCCTTGGACTAGAAGCAAGGAGCAGAGGTCAGTGGGCTTGCCATAGTTCTGGGCCACGCTGGAGAGAAAAGCCAAGGCCAAGAAGGGAGAGGCGAGATGCACAGCACATAGAGAAGTAAGGGATGTTAACGTGCTGTAGACCGAGGCTTGCCAGGGTTGTCAGCAGGGTCCCCCAGAGAGGGGCTTGCAGGGGGAGAGGGACACTTCCATACAATGTCTCCCTGTATCAAAAATGTTTAAGTCATGCTCCTATCAAGCGAATGAGTAGTGTCCTAGTTAACTGTAACCACAAAATCTGCAAAAACATGGCACTTTGAGGTCCATCAGCTTAGCTCCCCTTCTTGGGTACCCTCTATGATTCTGTTTGGACAGGTTCTTAAACCTGTGGCTTTAGAATTCGAGATTTAATTCTCTTCAAGTAGAGTTTTTGTCTCCTTTAAACCAGAGATCCCAAACCAGTGTCCCTAAGCTGCCTAATTTGATGGGTAGATGCAGTATATATAATATTTTCAGGAAAAAAAAAATCTATTATGAATCATGAAATTTCACATTGGTAGTGTCCCTCGTCTGCCTAATCTGATGGGTAGACGTCGTAGCTTATCTAGCATTTACAGGAAAAAACCCCAATCTATTACTAATATTTTTAAGAATCAAGGACTTTCAGGTAGAAATCTGGATTTCCAGCTTCTTTTGCTCGGGCCTCAAAATCGATGGCCTGGGGCTGCGTTCCTGCGTGTCTGCTGTCGTCTGCACAAGGACAATCAGAGATTTCTTCTTAGTCGTGCCCTACAGCCCCCAAGCCCCCACAATTTACTCAGTTCTCCCCTACTTCGAAGGAGTGAGCTGCACGCTTCCGCTTTGCAGAAATAGTCTCTACGTTTCTCTTGCAAAGTACTTTTCTATCCGTAAAGGTGACATTTTAATATTTCTTATGTGTTTGTGTCTTCCAAAAGTGGGAAAACAAAAGCTAGAACAAGAAAGCCACGTGTGTCAAGAAAAATAGGCGTGAGCTTATTTCTTTGGGAGGTCAAGAATGTTCCTACGTGTTTAATATGCAAAGTGTGCCTGTGTTGATGGAATTGAACCTCAGACGCCATTATGAAACAACCCACAGTAGGAACCACGATGGATATACCCAAAAGATGTGTGCTAAAAAACTTTAATGAACTGAAAAAAAGACTGAAATTTCAACAAGACTTACTTTTGAATGTTAATAAAATAAACACCATGACTAAGAAATGCAGTTATATGTTAAGTGAGAAAATTGCCCAGGCATCGAAACCTTTAACAGATGGTCTAAGTTTTTTTTAAGTTTTTTAAAAAAATTTATTTGACAGAGATCACAAGTTGGCGGGGGTGGGGGGGTGGGGTGGGGTGGGAAGTAGGCTCCCTGCTGAGCAGGGAGCCTGATGCAGGGCTCGATCCCAGGACCCTGAGATCATGACCTGAGCCAAAGGCAGAGGCTTAACCCACTGAGCCACCAAGGCACCCCCAGATGGTAAGTTTATAAAGGAATGTCTGTTGAGTGCCGCGGAACAGAGACAAGCATTTGCCAGTCTAAGACTAAGTGGTAATACTGTTAAGCAGCATGTTGACAGGCTCATGAAAGGGGATGGAGATAATGCCCCCCCCCCCCAGTTGGCTATATTTATTTGTGCTGTTGATGACGCTTTCGATGGGACGGAAGACCTTTTGGATGTGGTTCCCATGACAGGGACCATGTCAGGAAATGACTGACTTGTCTGTATTGAGGAAGGTCTTAAAAAATTTAACGTAGCCTGGTCACAGTTAGTAAGCATTAGCACAGATGGCAATTTGGCACTGGTCGGTGTTGAGCAACTTGTTACGAAACTTAAAGCTAAAGTGTCCAGGCTCTGCAAAGACAAAGAACTGAAGTCCATGCATGGCCTCATTCTCCAGCAATCACTTTGTGCTAGGAAGTTAAAAATGGATCATGTCGTGGACATAGTGATTCACACCATAACCTAGGTCTGTTCCCATGGCTCAGACCACAGAAAGTTCAGTGCTTTGTTCAATGACTTAGATGCTCAGTATGGAAGCCTGTCATTCTCCATGGGACATAAGTGGCTGACTTGTGGCATGGTGCTCAGGTGGTTTTTCAAACTGTTGGAAGAAATTGATTTTTTCATGTCTTCTAAAGGAAAATCGGTTCCTCAGCTCACCAGCAAAGATTGGGTCTAAGACTTAGTCTTTCTGGTTGACATTATGACTTGCCTAAACATGTTGGAGATTTCCTGCAAAGGCGCTCACAAGTAGTTACACAGATGTACGATTCAGTTCTCTCCTTCCTGATGAAACTGTGTCTTTGGGAAGCTCATTTGGCAAGGAACAAGCTGGCCCACTTCCCTACACTGAAATTAGTTTCTGAAAATGAAAGAGATGGCCTGAACTGTATTTCCTGAATTAGGGAGTTGAGACTGGATCCCAGAAACGGTTCTCCGATTTCAAACTTAACGAAAACCAACTGATGTCGTTCAGCTCACCTTTCTCGATCAACATTAATAATGTGAAAGAAGAGCTACAAATGGAAGTTCTTTTTTTTTTTTTTCAAAGATTTTATTTATTTGACACAGAGAGACACAGTGAGAGAGGGAACACAAGCAAGGGGAGTGGGAGAGGGAGAAGCAGGCTCCCTGCAAAGAGCACCATGCAAGGCTCGATGCGGGGCTTGATGTGGGGCTTGATTCGGGGCTCGATCTCAGGACTCAGGGATCATGACCCAAGCCGAAGGCTGATGCTTAACTACTGAGCCACCCAGGCGCCCCCAATGGAAATTCTTGAATTGTAGGGCAACACACGACTGAGGACGAAATACGATGGTGTTGGGATCCCAGAATTCTACAAGTATCTTCGGTACGGTTACCCTAAATATAAAAACCACTATGCAAAGATTCTGTCCATGTTCAGAAGTACCTATGTTTGTGAGCAGCTTCTTTCTGTAATGAAACAGCATAAAACTAAATATTGCTCCTGGTTAAAGGACTCAGAGGTGAATTCCCTGCTGCACGTCACCGTGCAAGATTCCCAGCCTGACCTTGCTTGACACCTTGGGGCTTAAGAAGGGAATATCAGGTGTCAGGTTTCAAATCTAAGGACAAAAATATTAGGAAACTTTAAATATTATTTCTACTTCCAAATTATATTTGTTCAGTGTGAAATTTGAGGTACAATCTCTGGGATCCTGTTTGTTTGTTTGTTTTTAAAGATTTTATTTATTTGAGAGAGAGAGTGAGAGCATGAGAGGGGGAAGGTGAGAGGGAGAGGTAGACTCACCACAGAGCTGGGAGCCTGATGTGGGACTCAATCCTGGGACTCCAGGATCATGACCTGAGCCGAAGGCAGTGGTTTAACCAACTGAGCCACTCAGGTGCCCCTGGGATCCTGTGTTTGTATTTGTCAAATACGAAATAAAGTTTGATAATACCTTGGCAGTTTCTTTTTCCTATACTTGGCCTTTCTAGCCCTTAGAGCCATTCAAGTAGATAAACCTCTGCTCTAAAAGCAACCACACCTTTCCTAAAGGCACTCATGAGCCAGGGATGTGAACCAGGGAGGCAGCTGGATGAATGGGATGTTGAGATGCCTCTCACAGCTCTGTCCCCAAGGATGACAGACCTGCCACTCTGATCTTAGGACTCAGGCCAGGATAACCACCGCCGCCCTGGACAGCATGGGGTCAGCATAGCCAGCGCTCACCCCTGGGCTTCTCTTTTGGTGTTTCCATTTTGGATTTACACATTTTGAAATTTCCACATTGGTGGTCAACATTAGGACAAGTTGTGGCTGGCCCCAGAGCCATTCTGCCTCCGGCAGGTGGGGATGGGTCACCCTGAGGGGGATGCAGAAGGAGGCCCATAGCTACCTTCAGAGTCTTAAAGAGCTCCGTGATCTGAAAGGTGTTTTTCCACTGTGAAACTGGGACATGACTCTCACTGTCACAGAAACTGTAGCTTAAAAAATCAGTCCAGTTATAAAAGTGATATATACTTATTGTAGCACATTTGGAAACTATACAGAAATAGGAAAATCTATAATCTCAACAACCAGAGGTTATCCTTATAAATATTTAGGTATGTTTGTTTCTTTCAATTTCTTATGAATTATTTTATATGGTCAAATGCATTAAATCTGAATCATTTTGTAATCTGCTGCCCTCCTCCCCTCCTCCCCCACTTAACAGTGAGATCCTGGGGTGCCTGGCTGGCACTGTCAAGTTGAGCAAGAAACTCTTCATCTTGGGGTTGTAAGTTTGAGCCCCACATTGGGTATAGAGATTACTTAAAAATAAAAAATAAAATCTTAAAAACAAAACCAGGGAAATCCTAAATACCGGTCAGTCTTCCAAGCTCAGGGTGAGTATATTTGATTGCATCAGGTGTGTACTGATGGGCCTTTGCCGACCAGCGTGAGTTCTCTTGGCATCATAAAAGCCATAGGCTTGATGTCCAGGTGTGGGATCTCTTTTCTGTTCTGCCAGGTTCTGAGAAGGCCAGAGAAAAACCCTGCTGTCCGGGGAAGGAGAGGAAGAGTGCATTGATGACACTCAGGACAGCCTTTTTGGACAGAGGTTCTGAGACCATTAATGAGTGTGAAGAAGCCCCACTTTTTAGATCTGACCTTAATCTCTGCAGCATTTGATGCCACCGCCCACCCCTTCCCTCCCTTGAAATCTCATTCCCATTTTCTCCTTCCTCTGTGAATTCTTCTTCTCAGGCCCTCTGCTTCCTCTGTCCCTTAAATGTTGATTTTCCTCCTATGACTTTTTCTTCCTACTGCTTACCAGTGACTTTGAATCTTTTTGAGTGGAAGGGGACAGGGAAGGTCAATCAGGGCTCTCTTCAAGCAGCAGTTAAGATACACCAACCCTCTTCCAAGAATTATGCACATGTGTACCTACACCTGTGTTTTTATTACACTTTCAGGAAGTCCCCAGACCCTAGAAGCCCACATTGGGAACATCAAGTCCCATGGCTTAATTATGTGCAAGTCTTCCATCATGGAATCTCCAGCCCCGCACTTCCTTCTTCTTCTTTTTATTTTTTAAATTTCCTGTGTTATTTATTTATTTATTTAGAAAGATTTTATTTATTTATTTGACAGAGAGAGAGAGATCACAAGTAGGCAGAGAGGCAGGCAGAGAGAGGAGGAAACAGGCTCCCCGCTGAGCAGAGAGCCTGATGCGGGGCTCGATCCCAGGACCCTGGGATCATGACCTGAGCCGAAGGCAGAGGCTTTAGCCCACTGAGCCACTCAGGCGCCCCTTTCTTTCTTTTCTTTCTTTTTTTTTTTTTTTAAGTTTATTTATTTGAGAGAGAGAGTGAGCAGGCAGGAGGGGCAGAGGGAAGAGAGAGAATCTCAAGCAGACTCCATGTTGAGTGCAGAATGCGACACGGGACTTGATCTCACAACCCCAAGATCATGACCTGAGCCAAAACCAAGAATCAACTGCTCAACCAACTGAGCCACCCAGGTGCCCTGGCTCTTCCTTCTAAATGCCAGCCTGGAAACTGCTAGACCTCTCCACTGGGATGTCCCATAGGCCTTTCTCAATGTATGGTGTTGATGATTGAATTCATCATTTCTCTCCCCAACTACTAAATCAATTCACCCCTGGTTTTCTTTATTTTAGTGAATGATACCATCGTCCACCCAGTTCTGGCTCAAGCAGAACCCTGACGGTCATCTTGGACTCCTTCTTCTTACTCATTTCCCATTTCTATGTAGTTGAAAAATCTTGTTGATTATACTACTTAACTAAGGTTTCAAATCTTCCCACTTCTCTACAATCCTATTTGTAGTGAACACTCTTCTAACTGGGACCATCATAACCTCTTGCTTGAATTTCTACAAAAACCCCAAAATGGTCACCCTTCTTCTAGTGTCTCCTTCTACAACTCTCTGCCTTCAAAGCATTCTCCACCCAATAGAGTGACCAAAAAATAGGGCAAAACTAAAAGCTCAAATTAGGTCCCGTTACTCCCCTGCTTAACATTCTCTGCTACTTCCCTTCATCATTTATAATAAAACCCCAACTCCTCTAACACGACGACAAAAAAAAAAAAAAAAAACAATTTAAAAATGGGCAAAGGATTTGAATCGGCATTTCTCTGAAGACATACAAATGGCCAATACACACATGAAAAGATGCTCAGCATCACTGATCAATAGGGATATGCAAATGAGATACCAACCACCTCACACTCAGTAGGTGGCGACTATCACCCTTGTTCACAATAGCTAAAGCGTGGACACAACCCAGGGATCTCCCCGCAGATGAATGGTTAATCTACTTGTGGTATAAACATACGACGGAATATGATTCAGCCTTAAGAAAGAAGACAATTCTTACACATGCTGACACATGCTAAAACATGCATGAACCTTGAGAACATTATGCTGATTGAAATAAGCCAGGCGCAAAACAAACATACAGGATGTTTCCACTTATATGAGATACTTAGCATAGTCAGAATCCCAGAAACAGAAAGAATGTTGGTTGCCGGGTCTGTGGGAGGGGGGATGCGAACTTCATGTTTTTTTGTTTGTTTGTTTTTGTTTTTTTTTTAAGATTTTATTTACTTATTTGACAGACAGAGATCACAAGTAGGCAGAGAGGCAGTCAGGGAGAGAAGGGGAAGCAGGATCCCCGCTGAGCAGAGAGCCTGACTTGGGGCTCGATCCCAGGACCCTAGGATCATGACCTAAACCGAAGGCAGAGGCTTTAACCCACTGAGCCACCCAGGCACCCCTGTGAACTTCATGTTTAACAGGTATAGAGTTAGCTTTACAAGATGAAAAGGGTTCTGGAGATTATTGGTGGTAGTAGTTGCCCACCATGATGAATATATTTCATACCATTGAATTATACACTTAAGAAATAATTAAGGTGGTCAATGTTGTTATGTGTAGTTTACCCAGTTATAAAAATTTTAAAAAAAAAGGAAAAAAAACACCACCAAGCTCCTCACCTACCATGGGATTACAAAGCCATATGTAATAGGAGGTCACCAGTCTCCCTGATCTCTTACCCACTTTGCCTGATACTTGCCTTCTTTCTGTGCCTTGAGTCCTTGGACAGAGCTGTTTCTGGAATATTTCTCTCCAAGTCTTCTGACCAGGCAGGTCAGAGCTTCAGTGTTGCCTCCTCAGAGAAGCCTCTCCTGACCCACCTTAGAAGAACCACCTCCCCAGTCAACCCTTCTCTCTCCTCTTTTGTTTCCACTTACATGATATCCTTACCCCAAAACGTTGTATCCTTCTGGGTATATCATATCAGGAGGCATGTGATGGCCATTTGTCCCATTCCTGGGGATGTAACTTGGATCATTTGCTTAAGATGGTTTTGGTCAGGTTCCTTCACTGTAAGATTACTTGTTTATAAGTTCTCTCATGGAGAGATACTAAGAGACTCTCTAAATATCCTGTTCCTTATCCTACTTTCCTCTAGTAATTTTAGCATCTATTGCTGATTCTTGCCAGAAACAATTATTACTAGGGTGTCTGCCAAATGGCAGTTTTCAGTTTTCCTCATTCTACCTTGATTGGTTGGAATTCTGTGGGGAAGACTTTTCTCTTCACCCTCACTTATTTTTTTTCTTCATTCATCAAGCATTTATATCTGTGTGGACTCACAGATTCTTGTTTTATTCTGTAGTTTCTCTTTCTATGGTTTATAATCCATTATGACCGTTATTTATTTGTCTGTCAGATTGTCCCGGATTTGGCATGGAAGCCTATTCAACTTGCCTCCTATGCCCATTGACACGGGTCCACATGTCCCTGTTAGGATTTGAACCCTTCCTTACCTTCTAGCACCACAAAATGTGGGAGCCTCATCTTGTAACTTCCTTGCTGGAGCCCTGAGGATATGGCTATTCCCCAAGAAGCCTTGGTGCCTCTCACTGCGGAAAGGCAGAAGACACCAAGACCTGGGGGCCAGGTGAGGGCATTGGTATTGGGCATTAGGATTTTCAGACTCTCTCAGTGGACAGTCAGGAAATAGACGTACGTCTGAGTGAAATAAGTCAAGCAGAGAGAGTCAAGTATGATATGGTTTCATTCATTGGTGGAGCATAACAAATAACATGGAGGACATGGGGAGATGGAGAGGAGAAGGGAGTTGAGGGAAATTGGAAGGGGGAGATGAACCATGAGAGACTATGGACTCTGAAAAACAACCTGAGGGTTTTGAAGGGGCGGGGGGTGGGAGGTTGGGGAACAAGGTGGTGGGTAATAGGGAGGGCACGTACTGCATGGAGCACTGGGTGTGGTGCAAAAACAATGAATATTGTTAGGTTGAAAAGAAATTTTTTAAAAAGTGAAAAAAAAAAAAAGGAAATAGACGTACATACGCATGGGTACCTACCAAAAGCTATTTGTTTGTTTGTTTGTTTAAGATTTTATTTATTTATTTGACAGACAGAGATCACAAGTAGGCAGAGAGGCAGGCAGAGAGAGAGGAGGAAGCAGGCTCCCTGCGCAGCAGAGAGCCCGATGTGGGGCTCAATCCCAGGACCCTGGGATCATGACCTGAGCTGAAGGCAGAGGCTTTAACCCACTGAGCCACCCAGGTGCCCCTACCAAAAGCTATTTGGACACGTCTATCTGTGTTTTGAAAACGGTAAGTTCACAATGATGCCCCTCTCCTTCCAGTCCAACCCACAGTGTTTATTCTAGCTGACCCCTCTCTGTATTTATAACTGATTTTTCTGATAGTGAGAAATCTGGCTTTCATCACAGTATATTTACTTATCTCTTTAATGCTGGAATACACATATTTTCTGAATTTATTTTTTTTAAAGATTTTATTTTAAAAAGATTTTATTGATCTATTAGAGGGAGAGAGAGACTGTATGTGAGTGCAAGAAAGAGCAGGGAGGAGCAGAGAGAGAGAGGGAACAGCAGAGTACAGAGTGCAGAGCCTGACGGGGTTCAGTCCCAGGGCCCTGAGATCATGACCTGAGCCAAAATCAAGATCAAGAGTCAGACGGTTAAAAAAAAAAGGGGTGGGGCACCTGAATGGCTCTGTAGGTTGGGTCTCTGCATTCCTCCAGGTCATGATCTCAAAGTCCTGGGATTGAGCCCCACATGAGGCTCTCTGCTCGGCGGGGAGACTGCTTCACCCCCTTCTCTCAGCCTGCCTACTTGTGATCTCTCTCTGTCAAATAAATAAATAATATCTAAAAAAAAAAAAAAAGAAAAGAAAGAAAGAGTCAAATGCTTAACCAACGAAGCTACCCAGGTGCCCCCAAAAGATTTTATTTTTTGAAAACTTTTTAAAAAAGATTTTATTTATGTATTTGACAGAGGGAGATAGAGCACAAGCAAGGGGAACAGCAGAGGGAGAAGCAGGCTCCCTACTGAGTAAGGAGCCTGATGCAGGGACTTTATCCCAGGACCCGGGGCCCATGACCTGAGCCAAAGGCAGACGCCCAACCACTGAGTCACTCAGGTGCTCCAGAATATTTTATTTTTAAGTAATTTGTATACCCAACATGGGGCTTGAACTTATAACCCTAGGCTGAAGAATTCCGTGCCCTCCCTACTGAGCCAGCCAGGCACCCCCAATATTTTTAAAATTTCTAACACACACTTCTCTGAAAAATAACCTACTACTTAGAGTACAATACTGTACAGTTTTTCTCCTTTAGTCTTAGAGTATATGGTCAACAAACTCTTTTCTAAAGTTGCTTGGGTGACTTTCCCCCCTGTCTTCGGGGCTATCATTCATTTATAGTCCACTTGGGGCTGTTTGTTCCTGTTTATATTCCTCTTCAGGTCATCTCCACTCCCCCTCTTCCCCAGTTCCTTGTGGATTAAAAAAATGTGTTCAGAAGGATGAGATGTAGTCATGATCTTAAAAGTCAGAACCATACAGCTGTGTCCAGAGAAGGCCTCCCCAGGCCTCCTGTTCTCTCGTCTTCATACTCCGGTTGTCTGCCGTGTAACCAGTCTCAGTGTCTGCTTTAGCTCTACTGTTTTTCTTTTTGCACGCCATGTATTTTCTGGCTCCCCTTCTTTACATGGGAGGGAGCCTATTACAGATCCCTTTTGCACTTTGCTTTTTACACTTAACCGGTTTCTCGGAAATCACCAGTGGGCATTTTGCGCTATTATACTGTGGTGCCACTTACCCACCCACAGTGTCATTTCATCAAGTTCACTGTCAGTTTGTGAAGTTGTTGAATAGTCTTGCCTCTGGCACAGGAGAAACAGCACCGACTGTTTGGGGGAAGTGCAAGGCCCTGAGGAGGGGAGGCAGAGGGAGGGGAAGCTGGAGAGACAGGCAGATGCAAGACTGGCTGACTGCCCCCGCCCAGGTGCTTGCAGTATTGGGGGGTCCATACTGGCAGACTGGACTAAGGCAGGGCCAGGGCGGGAAGACAGGGAGACCAGCCAGAGGGATTCCTGCTGGGGTGTGGGTGGGCAGGGCCTGAAAGGAGGCCTTACAGGAGGGGACAGAGGAGGGTGACTTCTGGATATGGAGGGACGCCAGACAAAGTCAAAGATGCCTCCCAGACTTCTAGCTTGGTGACCAGTGGGGAGAATGAGGGCAGAGGAGCTGGTTTGAGGGATCCCGAGGGGCCTCAGTGGTCAGCGGTGGGTGTCCTCAGCAGAGACTGGTGTTTTCAGCTATGGCTGTGCCTGGAACACCAAAAAATAAGATTCAGCAGTGGGAGTGGCCTGCTGGTAAATGAAAGAAGCCAGACCCCAAAGGCTACCTGCTGTATGGTTCCATTTCTGTGACCTTCTGGAAAGGCAAAACCATAGAGACAGAGTAGAGCAGGGGTTGTGGGGGCTGGGAGTGAGGGGAGATGGACTATAAAAGGGCGTGAGGGAAACTTTGGGGGGCAGACATTTTTCTGTCTGGATTATACTGTGACTGTACGTGTTTACTAAAGCTCTTTGAATTGTACGCCCCAAAAGGTTGAGTTTTACTGTATGTAAATTACACCTCCGTAGGTGACTTTTTGAAAAAATGAAAGCAGCCCAGGGGACACTGATGGCTGTGAAGCAGTGAGGAGGGACCCAGGGGAGAATGAGGTTAGTCCTGAGACTGGAATAGAGTCAGATTCCAAAGGGTCAAGTAAGATAAGACCCAGAAGGTTTCCAGCAGCTGTAACAACCAGGAGGCCATGGATGACCTCACCAGAGAGATTTATTTTTTTCCCCATGTAGGGTCCCCATCCTCGCCCTGTAGGGCTCTTGTCCTTTTTAAACTTCCCAGTAGATGGTGAATGGCTGCAAGCAAGCACAATCAGGAGCCCCAAGAAGGCGAGGAAAGGCCCAACAAAGGGGGGGACCCAGCACACTCCTGAGAAATAGCAGTGATGATGATCCCCGAGGCAGTATGAGTTCTGCCAACAGCACGACAATTGTGGGGCCAAGTGCAAAATGAAAATGCAGGGCTCCTATTTAACAGTTGTTAAGGATTTCAAGACAGCAACTAGCAGAGCATGGAACCAATCCCAGTGCCCTTCAAAATATGGGCCACACACCCATGGAGCTGGCCCTGCTGCCATCTGAAAGTCCGGGTTCCCAAGAAAATACAGCAGCTATAAGATGTGCTGGAGAAACCGGCCACTGTCTCTCCAAAGAACAGGCTCACGGCTTGGCCAGAAGCAGGATGTGTCTTGGTGCTGACACCTGCTGGCCACATCATGCCACTGCGCCTCCCTTAGGAGAGCTGGACCTTGGAGGGTGGGAACGGTGGCTCTAGTGACCAGGTGACCTAGCCCTTCCTTTCACTGAAGAGAAAACATCCCCAGTGGGCATTCTGCCCAAGGTCACACCAGCCACAGCACCCAAGTGATGATGGTAGCATTTAACTGTTACATTTAAGCCTCTCAGTTCTTTAAAATCCCAAAGTAGAGATGATACCCCTCATCGATTAGTAAATGAAAGTAAGAATTTGAGTTTTCAGCTACTGTGGTTGTCTCCCATGACCCTTCTCTGTTGTCTTAGTCCCCTGATCACTTTTGAGGGTACCCACTGGTCCAAGTGCTTACCCACCTGGGCCCAGGTGGCCCAGGCGCACACAGATCAGTATCGTCCCATTACAGGGCCACAGGGTGGGCCTCCAATCCCAGGCCGGTGGAGATGAATTTTTTTTTTTGGCTGGGGCTGCTGGAAAAAATGTTTTCTAGTGCCTTCTGGACCCTAGGGTATATAGACATGAGGCTCATTGCTTGACTGCTACAAAAGACACTTTGCCACCATGATTAAAGGTACCACCATGATGAAAGCTGACATGGAAAGCTGATAGGAAAAGAAAGACAAAAAAAGCAGATACTGGATGCCATTTCTGAGCTGCTGGATCAAGCCAGTCCTGAAGTACTGAGAGTCAGGGTACCCAGGAATTTGTTGTGCTGAGAGCCAATGAATCCCCTGGATATTTAAACAATTTTGAGCAGCTGCTTGCAATGAAAGTTGTCTAATCCCTATCTGCCTCTCCAGCCCCATCTGCTGTAGGTTCTCTTCCTCTCCTCTTGATCAGGAGTCTTCAAGTCCCTCAGTCTCCCTTGAGTCCTCAGCATGGCACTAGCCCTCTCTCTCCAGGGCCTTTATACATGCTATTGTCCTATCCAGGCCACTCTCTCCTCACCTACCTGGCTGATAGATCCCACAAGCCCTTAAGGTCTCAGTCTAGATGACATCTCCTCAAAGAGGCTCTTCCTAATTCTAATTCATTCCAGAAACATTTGTTGAGCTCCCGCTCTGCCAGGCACCAAGCTAGGCCCAGCACCCCGTGGCAGCTCTGGAGATGCTGATGATTTTAGCGGAGGCAGCATGAATCAAAGGCTCATGCTTGGGGCACCTGGGTGGCTCAGTGGGTTAAAGCCTCTGCCTTTGGCTCAGGTCATGATCCCAGGCTCCTGGGATCAAACCCCGCATATGGCTCTCTGCTCAGCAGGGAGCCTGCTTCCCTCTCTCTCTCTCTGTCTGCCTCTCTGCCTACTTGTGATCTCTATCTGTCAAATAAATAAATAAAATCTAAAAAAAAAAAAAAAAAGGCTCATGCTCATGTCCCCAGACAAAGAGGAAACAGATCTGGACCAGGAAACAAGAGTGTGGCTAGGAGAGTCTGGAGATTTCATAGAAATCTGGAGCTGGAGAGCAGAGTTGGGGGGCTGAGAGTGGATTTTACTGTCATGGGAGTGTCAACGTGGTGAGGAGGGTTAGGATTCTAGACATGTTGTGAAGGGAGTCAACAGGACTTCCACGTTTGCCAAGCTCCCTTCTGGTTTAGCTCCCATTGTCGGTTGACAAACAATACAGTCCTGGTCCAGTGAGAGCTGTAGTTCTCCTTGAAGGTTCATGTATTTTTTTTTTAAGATTTTATTTATTTATTTGAGAGAGAGAGCTTGAGAGCACGGAGGGTCAGAGAAGCAGACCCCTTGCTGAGCAGGAAGCCCAATGCAGGACTCATCCTGGGATTCCTGGATCCGCTTGTCAATTTCTACAAAAATAGCTGGAACTGCTTTTTAATAGCTGGCATTTTGGTAAGGATTGTATTGAATCTGTATATCAGTTTGGGAAGAATTGCCTTCTTAATAAAACTAAGTCTTCTAATCAATAAACACAGGGTTTCTTTTTTTTTTTTAAGACTATGTTTATTTATTTAACAGACAAAGATCACAAGTAGGCAGAGAGGCAGGCAGAGAGAGAGAGAGGAGGAAGCAGGTTCCCCACTGAGTAGAGAGCCCGATGCGGGGCTCAATCCCAGGACTCTGGGATCATGACCTGAGCTGAAGGCAGAGGCTTTAACCCACTGAGCCACCCAGGTGCCCCAACACAGGGTTACTTTTAATGTTGCTTTGTAGTTTTCAGTGTACAATCTTACCCTACTTTTGTTAAACTTACTCCTAAGTGGTTTCTTTTTCTTTTGAAGATTTTATTTATTTATTCATGAGATACAGAGAGAGGCATAGCAGAAGGAGAAGCAGACCTTCCGCTGAGCAAGGAGCCCAAAGTGGGACTCGATCCCAGGACCCCGGGATCATGACCTGAGCTAAAGGCAGACACTTAACTGACTGAGTCACCCAGGCGCCCATGTTTTATTTTTCTTCATGTCAGTGTAAACAGAATTGTTTTCTTAATTCCATTTTTGATTGGGGTGCCTACGTGGCTCTGTTGGTTAAGCATCTGAATCTGGGTTTCGGCGTAGGTCATAATCTCAGGATTGTGAGACTGAACCCTGTGTTGGGTTCCTCACTTAGCACAGAGCCTGCTTAAAATTCTTTCCCTTGGGGCGCCTAGGTGGCTTAGTTGCTAAGTGTCTGCCTTTGGCTCGGGTAATGATTCCAGGGTCTGTTCAGTGAGAAGCCTGCTTCTCCCTCTCCCACTCCCGCTGCTTGTGTCCCCTCTCTCACTGTGTCTCTCTCTGTCAAATAAATAAATAAAATCTTAAAAAAAAAAAAAGATTCTCTCCTTTTCCTCCTGCCCTCTACTCTGTCAGCCCATGCACTCTCTGTTTCAAAAAATGGTTAATTCCACTTCTTTTTTTAAAAAATATTTTATTTATTTAACAGACAGAGATCACAAGTAGGCAGAGAGGCAGGCACAGAGAGAGAAGGGGAAGCAGGCTCCCCGCTGAGCAAAGAGCCCAATGCAGGGCTCGATCCGAGGACCCTGAGATCCTGACCTGAGCCGAAGGCAGAGGCTTTACCCACTGAGCCACCCAGGTGCCACTGTAATTCCACTTCTGATTGTTCATTGTTATTTTACAGAAATAAAATGGATTTTTGCACACTTACATCTTATAATCTTGCTGAACTTTTCTTTAGCTCTAATAGTTTTGGGGGGAATCCTGTTGGATTTTCTATATATCACATATTATCATCTGCAAGTAGAGGTAGTTTTATTTCTTCCTTTTCAAATCAGATGCTTTTCTTACCCCTATTACCTTGGATCAAAACTCCAATACCATGTTGATAGAAGTGGTGAGAGTAGACATCGTTGTCTTGTTTCTCTTAAGCGGAAAAAGCTTTCAGTCTTTCACCATTGAGTGTGATGTTAGCGGTGGAGATTTCTAGGTGGCTCAAGTAGTTACCTGTGCAGGATAGAGGAATAGGAACCAGGAAATTTTTTTATTTTTTGGTTTCTTGAATGTATTTCTTCTTTAAAAAATCAAATTATCTTTTTAAGGCGGCTTAAAAAGTGGCTCAGTTGGTTAAGTGACTGCCTTCGACTCGGGTCATGACCCCAGGGTCCTGGAATCAAATCCCGCATCAGGCACCTGGCTCAGCGGGGAGCCTACTTCTCCCTCTGACCCTCTCCCCTCTCATGCTCTTTCTCACTCTTTCTCTCTCTCAAATAAATAAGTAAAATCTTCAAAAAATAATAAAAAATTAAATTATCTTTTTAAAAATTGTGGTAAAATAAACATGAAATAGAATTTACCATTTTAAACATTAAATGTATGGTTCAGTAGTGTTAAGTATATTAACTTGTTGTACAACCAAACTCTGGAAGTTTTGCATCTTGCAAAACTGAAATTCTATACTTATCAAACAGTAAGTCTTATTTTATTTTATTTTTAAAAATTTTTTAGTTTTTATTAACATAAAATATATTATTAGCCCCAGTGGTACAGGTTTGTGAATCGCCAGGTTTACACACTTCACAGCACTCACCATAGCACATACCCTCCCCAATGTCCATAACCCCACCTCCCTCCCCCTACCGCCCTCCTCCTAGCAACCCTCAGTTTGTTTTGTGACATTAAGAGTCTCTTATGGTTTGTCTCCTTCCTGATCCCATCTTGTTTCATTTATTCTTTTCCTACCCCCCAAACCTCCCATGTTGCCTCTCAACTTCCTCAAATCAGGGAGATCATATGATAATTGTCTTTCTCTGATTGAGTAAGTCTTTTAAAAAAAAAGATTTTATTTATCTATTTGACAGAGAGAGAGAGCAAGAGAGGGAACACAAGCAGGGGGAGTGGGAGAGGGAGAAGCAAGCTCCCCATGGAGCCGATGTGGGGCTCAATCCCAGGACTCTGAGATTGTGACCTGAGCTGAAGGCAGATGTTGAAAGACCGAGCTACCCAGGTGCCACGTGTGCATCTCAAACAATAACTCTCTATTTCCCCCCACCTCCCAGCTTTTGGTAATGGCCATGCTATTTTCTGATTCTATGAGTTTACTCCGGATAACTCATGTAAGTGAAAACATACAGTATTTATCTTTTTCTGACTCTCCTATTTCACTTAACATAATGTCTCCAACACTCATCACGTTGTAGCATGGGTTAGAATTTCCTTTCTTTTTTAGAGCCTCAATAATATTCCCACTATAGGTATATATATGTGTGTGTGTGTGTATATACCACATTTTGTTTATCCATTCACTTGAAACATTTCTTTAACATTTATTTGAGATAGAGAGAGCATGAGCAGGAGGAAGGGCAGAAACAAACTCTCCACTGAGTGGGGACCCCTGACTTGGGGCATGATCCCACGACCCTGAGATTATGACCTGAACTGAAATGAGACACTTAAGCAGTCAGACACTTAACTGACTAAGCCACCCAGGTGCCTCATCTGTTCACTTGTTCATGGACATTTGGGACATTTTGGCTCTTGTGAATAATAGCCAGACATGATTATTGAACATGAGTGTGCAAATGTCTTTGAGACCCTGTTTCAACTCTTTGGATATATACCCAGAAGTGGTATTGCTGGATCATATGGTAATTCTATTTTAATTTTTTAAAAACATTTTATTTATTTGACGGGGAGAGAGAGAAAGCGCACAAGCAGGGGGAGTGGCAGGCAGAGGGAGAGGGAGAAGTAGGTTCTCCGCCAAGTAGGGAGCCCAATGGGGCTCAATCCCAGGACCCTGGAATCCTGACCTGAGCTGAAAGCAGATGCTTAACCAACTGAGCCATCCAGGCACCCCTCTATTTTAATTTTTTCAGGAATCATCACACTGTTTTCCATAGCAGCTGCACCATTTTACATTTCCACCAATAGTGTACAAGGGTGCCTGTTTCTCCATGTCCTCTTTAAAAAAAACAAAAAACAAAAAAACACCTTTTTTTTTTTTTTAAAGTGTGAGGTGTAAATTATCTCTTTAAAGTTCAGGTTTCCTAATCTACAAAGCTGAGGTCTAGACCCTCATCTACTTTCAACTTTACTTTTTTTTTTTTTTTTAAGATTTTATTTATTTATTTGACAGAGAGATCACAAGTAGACAGAGAGGCAGGCAGAGAGAGAGAGAGAGAGGGAAGCAAGCTCCCTGCTGAGTGGAGAGCCTGATGCGGGACTCGATCCCAGGACCCTGAGATCATGACCTGAGCCGAAGGCAGCGGCTTAACCCACTGAGCCACCCAGGCGCCCTCAACTTTACTTTTTTTTTTTTAAGATTTTATTTATTTATTTGAGAGAGAGAGTGAGAGAGCGGCAGGAGGGGGAGAAGCAGGCTCCCTGCTCAGCAGGGAGCCTGATGCGGGGCTTGATTCCAGAACTCTGGTATCATGACCTGAGCCAAAGGCAGAGGCTTAACCAGCTGAGCCATCCAGACACCCTGTGAACCTTACAGTTCAATCATTTGACAGGGCAGGGCCCTAATTCCAGGAGGACAACCAGAGGACTGGACAGGGACAGAGGCTGAGGCCAAGCCAGGGACAGCGGAGAATCAGGAGGGAGAGTACCTGGCTGGGAAGGGTGCCACTGGTCTGACAAGGTGGGCATGGGCCGGGGTTAGACTGTGGGACCTGGAGGCAGCTGCCTGGTTCTTCGGCATCTGGGGTGTCCAGGGTCTCTGGAGCACCGGTCGGAGTTCTGGGGCTTTCCATGGCGAGTCATGAAGTCCCTCCCGTAGCTCTACAGCATGTGGGTATCATTCGTGGAATCAGTATTTATTGAGAACCAATAAAAGGATGAATCCTTTTAGGGTGAATTGTGCAGAACCCCAAGAAGCTCACTGCTGTAAGCATACTCACCCATATGTGTTGTGACTGGTGTTTTAGGGGCAAAGAAGGGCACTCAACCCAGTCTAACAGGAGGACTCCTGGAAGAGGTGGTTGAGTCCTAAGGGTTCACCAGGAGGCCAGGGATGGGGAGGGTCACCTCAGGCAGGGGCCAGTAGTCCAGTTGGCTGAATCCTGGAGATCATAGCAGGGCACAGGACCATGGGTAGAATGAGGGCAAACAAGGCAGTTTGGTGCAAAATTTAAGGCCAAAACCTCAGTAATCAACATGATATTATAATGCAAGATTTAAAAATCAAAATTGATATAAGAAAATACATGAACGGGGTGCCTGGGTGGCTCAGTCAGTTAAGCATCTGCCTATGGCTCAGAGCACGATCTCAGGGTCCTAGAACCAAGTCCTGCATTGGGCTCCCTGTTCAGCAGGGAGCCTGCCTCTCCCTCTCCCTCTGCCACTCCCTCTGCTTGTGCTCTCTCTCTCTCTCTCTCTGTATCAAATAAATAAGTAAATAAAATCTCTGGGAAAAAAAGAAAAGAAAATATGTGAATGAAATATCAATTTATTTTTATTTTAAAAATTTATTTTTCAAGTAAGCTCCATGCCCTGCATGGGGCCCAACTTGAGACTTGAACTCACCACCCTGAGATCAAGAACTGAGCTGAGACCAAGAGTTGGACACTTAACCTACTGGGCCACCCAGGCACCCCCAAAATACCTCATTTTAAATAAAGATGGGATCAGTAACAGTGCCGTACCAGCCATAGTGGAGCCCGAGGCAAAAGTAATATCAGTATTACCGATCCTGTGTTTTCAGTGGTGGGCTAAGGCACTGGATTTTATCCTGCTCCCTATGAGAAGTCATTGGACTCTTTTAATTAGAAGAATGTATTTGTATCTGTTGATTAAACAAGTGAGGTGGCTACTGTACAGATAAATCAAGATATGGGGCAAGACTGGTGTCAGGGAGGAAGTGATAGGGCTTGAAGAGAGAGAAGCTGTGGGAAGAATGCGGACTGATTACAAAGACCCGTGAAGGCCAGGCCCTGGGGGGCATCAGCTGCTGGAGAGGAGGGAGAGGGTCTGGTCGACCACATGTCTGCTTCTTGGCCGGGAAGGTCGGGAGGGGGGTGAGGGCAGGGGCTGCTGGCTGTGTCCCCTTGTCTGAGCTATGAAAGACTGCCGTTCAGCATGTAGGGAAAACTGACTTCAGTGTGTGGCACTCTACATTTGGAGATTTATAGGACACCAAAGGGTGATGCCTGGCAGGCCAAATGGTTAAGGAGTCTGGAGCCCAGGAGGAAGTTGCTCGTGGAGAGATCCTGGTTTGGGCACCATCAGATGGCCGTCATCCACTGGGGGGTGGAACCATGATGACGGAGTTGTGCAAGATGCGGGAGTATCCACAGAAGGGAGCTGAGGCCATGGGGACACGGAGGTGATCCCAGGAGAGGATGAAAAAGAGGAGGAGGGAGGCAGAGGAGAAGATGTGGTCAAGAGAAAGAAGCCGCAGAGAGGTCCAGAAAGATAAGATCTGAAGTGCCCTTTGGGCTAGCAACCAAGGGGGTACGTAGGGTCCCCCAGAGTGAGGGTCTGGACACCCCTGTAGGGTCTGAGAGTGACTGGTGCAACTTCTCTCAAGGATTCCAGAAGCTTCCTCTCGTGAAGGGTGATAGAAGAGAGGAGGTGTTGAAATGGTAGGGGTGGCTGAGGGAGATCACTGTGATGGGCCCCCAGGAGCGGAGGGGAGGGCTCAGGAGAAAGGGTGTGGTTTTAGAAATGATTCCAGCTTCCCCAGATCCTTGAAGGGGAGCTAGGGACTTGGCTAGGTGTAAATCAGGCTGGAAGAGTGCCCTGGGGAGGTCTGTTTTCCTCTGTGAAGTAGAGGGTAGTATAACAGTCCAGAGGGAAAGGAGGGGGGAAGGGAGGGGCCCCTGGAGAGAAGAGGCTGGTTAGGTGCTGGGGAGGTGGGAGTGAGAGCCATCCCTCCCTGGGAGCTCAGGGAAGGCTTTCTGGGCCCCTGCTGGGAGAAGGATGGTTGTCATTCAGGATTTCTCGGGGGGGGGGGGGGGGGGGGGGGGTGGGGGGGGGGGGGTGGGGGGGGGTGACAGGCCTGGCCGCTGGTGCGGTGGGGAGCTGAGGGCTGGCTCTGGGCTGCAGACACCCCAGGCTTCTGGGCTCAGGCTTCTGGAGTTGAGGCTGTGAATTCCTCTCAAGGCCAGTGGGGTGCCCTGGCTGCCTCCCATCCTTCCTTCCCCTTCCCCTGCCCAGAGCTCTGACCTTCGGCTTTAGGTAGCTGCCCCGGAAGCAGCCCCCAATTCCTCCCCCGTGGCCTTTCAATGGACTAGTCTTCCATGGGACCACAGTCTGAGGGTGGAGGCATCTTTCTGCCTGTGCCTTATGCCCCACTTGGCTTCCCAGCAATTCTGGGCAATTCTGTCAACCAACTCCTTGCTTTAAACTCCCTCTGTTTTAGATACCTGAGGCGATTTTTCTTTGCTGGTTGGAGCCTTACTGGGGCATTGCTTCCTGGAAGTCTGGATCTGGGAACTGGAGTCTGAAGATGCATAGACTTCCTCCAGTGGGCTGTGGGACCATGCTGGTGTGAGGCCCACTGTGGCCGGCTGGGTCTCAAGGGTGCAGAGGTGCCCTTGGGGGCCCAGAGTGGGCCCCTCAGTGCAGAAAGATGTAGTCCATAGTGGGGGGTGACAACAGGGCTGGCAGCGGGGAGAAGAGGTGGCCAGTGGCTCTACAAGACAGTACCAGATGGAGGCCATGGGCTGGTGTCAGAGGCTGTTCAGACTCCCAGTATGAAAATTCGAGGGAAAAAATGAGAGCGATACCCCAGCGGATGTGGTGACCTCACACGCCTCCCCCACCACTCCTCCTCTACAGAGATGTACAGTGCAGTCTCAGCCTGGAGCTCTGAGGGCAGCGGAGAGCAGCAGCAGCCAGGGCAGGGGGGATCACCCTTGGCTGGAGCTGCCACCGGAAACCCCAACCAAAGGCCACACTTGGGAGAACATTGATGGAGATGTGAAAGCCATAACCTTTGACCCCACTGTTCTCCATTTAAGTATTCTACAGGTATAATTAGATATGTGCAAAATAAAGTGTGTAAAAAGTTTATTGACTCTGGCAGTTTGGAGAAGCAACACATAGCAAACAAACCCCAATGCCCAGAAGTAAGGACAAATAGTGAAATAAAGGATCCTTCCACATGAGCAACGCTCTGTAATTATTAAAAAGGACGATGGGGCGCCTGGGTGGCTCAGTGGGTTAAAGCCTCTGCCTTCGGCTCAGGTCATGATCCCAGGGTCTTGGGATCGAGCCCTGCATTGGGCTCTCTGCTCAGCGGGGGGCCTGTTTCCCTTCCTCTCTCTCTGCCTGCCTCTCTGTCGACTTATGATCTCCGTCTGTCAAATAAATAAATAAAATCTTAAAAAAAAAAAAAGGACGAAACAGCTGATGTGGAGTTCCAGGATAAATCTAGTCGATAAAAAAGAAGGGCATATTCCTATGAGTGTACAGAATGTAAATAGCATTTGTGTTCAATATAATAAATACGCACATGTCTAGTTGCAAACGTGATGCCTGAATCTGGAAGTATACGTGAGAGACTGCTGCTGGCACTGTCCTGGGACACGGTGGCCAGGGGACAGGGAGGGAGGAGACCACTGACTGTGTCTCTTTTTGAACTGTTTGTACTTTATACCATGTGTGTGCTTTGCAATACAACAAATGAGTCATTTTTAGAAAATTAAAAAAAAAACCAGGATTTGGAAACAAAATTCCTATGCTTCTGCCACTCTACTCTGCATAGACTCTGTAGTCCTAGTTATAGACCCTGCAGTCATGGTCATCCCTGTACAGGGATAGAGGAGAGCACTGGAATCCTGGCGGCAAAAGAACCACACTGGAGGGAGACTTACTTAAGTTTCTGGGCATTTGGGTAAGCCACCTATGGTTTCCTTTCTAGAATCTCTGATTTAGAACCCCGGAGATTGTGGATCTAAGTCATCTTGGCTTTACTCTTAATACTCAGCCATATCCTTGGCAAAGGGAAAAATAATTCCCGCCTTCGATTCATAGATGAGAAACAGAGAGGCAGAAGGGCACTGAGTGGAGAGGTAGAACCTCCTGTCCCCCCCCCCCCCCATTAGATGCTAGGGCAGGTTCACACTAGTTTCCCCTCCTCCAAGGTC
The DNA here is from genome assembly GCF_922984935.1 of Meles meles. Lineage (NCBI taxonomy): Eukaryota > Metazoa > Chordata > Mammalia > Carnivora > Mustelidae > Meles > Meles meles. Next base: position 39,941,527 of record NC_060074.1, on the reverse strand, counting down.
TAGTGTATTTGGACCTTGCGAGGGAAGTCCACCCTGAAGGACGTCATCTTGTTCAAAGGCATCGTCTGCTCTTCCCTGTTTTGGTTACAAGCAATTTATTTCATCTGGCATTTTACTTACCTTTTATTTATTTTTAGATGCTCTGCATTTGTCTTTTAAATTTCAGCTTTGAGGTACAATTGGCATTTAAAATTGTCGGATATTTAAAGTGGATGTGTCATGGTGATTTTATATATGTAGACACTGAAGGGGTTCCCCCCGTTAGTTAATTGACACATCCATCACCTCAGACACTTATCTCTTCTGTTTTGGTGAGAATGCCGAAGTTCTTTTTTTTTTTTTAAGATTTATTTATTTATTTATTTGACAGAGAGAAATCACAAGTAGCCAGAGAGGCAGGCAGAGAGAGAGAGAGGAGGAAGCAAGCTCCCCGCTGAGCAGAGAGCCCCATGCGGGGCTCGATCCCAGGACCCTGGGATCATGACCTGAGCTGAAGGCAGAGGCTTTAACCCACTGAGCCACCCAGGTGCCCCGAGAATGCTGAAGTTCTACTCTTAGCAAATTTCAATTCTACGGTATTTTTTTTTAAGATTTTATTTATTGATTGATTGATTTGTCATAGAGAGAGAGCACAAGCAGGCAGAGTGGCAGGCAGAGGCAGAGAGAGAAGCAGGCTCCCCACTGAGCAAGGAGCCCAATGCGGGACTCAATTCCAGGACCCTGGGATCATGACCTGAGCTGAAGGCAGATGCTTAATGACTGAGCCACTCAAGCACCCCAGGAGTTAAAGATTTTTTTTTCTTTTCTTAGAATTCCACATATAAGGGACAACATGCAGTATTTGTTTTTGTCTGGTTTATTTCACTTTGCATAATAACCTCTGGGTCCATCCATGTCATCCCAAATGACAGGATGTCTTTCTTTCTTTTGTCTGAATAATATTCCAGTTGTGTGTGTGTGTGTATCATCACATCTTCTTTATCCATTCACCCATTGCTGGACAGTTAGGTTGTTTCCGTATCTTGGCTATGGTGAATAAAGCTTCAATGAACATGGGTGTGCAGATATCTTTCTGAGATCCTGTTTTCATTTCCTTTGGAAATATACCCAGAAGTGGATTGCTGGATCCTATGGTAGCTCTATTTTTTAATTTCTTGAGAAACCTGTATATCATTTTCCATAGCTGCCACACCGATTTACATTCTCTTGGATACCTTTTTTTTTTTTTTAAGATTTTTTTTAAAGCAATCTCTACACCCAACATGGGACTCAAACTCACAACCCTGAGATCAAGAGTTTCATACTCCACCAACTGAGCCAGCCAGGCACCCCAACCTTTGCATGCCTTTAAATTCAATCCTTGGGCATTTAAGAGTGTCCCCTCCTTTTCCCCTACCACTCTGTGCTCATTAAACTCCCATCCTACTCTGTCCCCTTCCTTCTGGAAGACAACCTCCAATTCTCCCAAAAGACAGGAGCTACCATGATTCTGACGCCAACACTCTGTGCAACGAGTGGATGTTTACTAAGCACCTTTCATGCACCAGGCACTGTCTGGGCACTTGGGAGACACTTACTGTGCTAGACTGACAGGTCAGTCTTGCTACCGCCACCCCCCCGGCCCACATTCTTCTGGGATAGACTTACTGGGAACTACACAGGTACTCTTACCTTTAGTCTCAAATTGGTCTGGACCTTTATAAAAGAATCCTTCCTCACTTAATCTGTCCTCTCGTTTTCTTTCTGACCTTCCAAATCTCCCTCTACTGGCTCCTTCTCCACAGGCTATCCCAAAGTTCATCTTCCTCCTTGGACAGCGTCAGTAGAGGGAACATTCCCTCTCCCAAGGGCGCTTTCTCCAAGGGCACCCTGTACTTAGCACCACTGCTCTCCGTCCATGGTCAGAGTGACTTCTACCCCATCACAAGAAAACAAGCCTTGACAGCATCTCCCTCATTTCTCAATACCAAGTCTAGAAAACCCTCTGGGACCTCACCTTATTTGACCTTCTTATGACAGTGAACACTGTTCTTTCTTTCCTTTTTCTTGAAACCCTCTCTTTTCTTGGCTTCTGAAACTACCCTCTCTGGTATGGCTCAGTCAGTTAATTGTTTGACTTTGACTCAGATCATGATCTCAGGGTCCTGGGATGGAGCCCTGCCTTAGCAGGGAGTCTGCTTATCCCTTTCCCTCTGCTCCCACCCCTCACTTGTGCTCTGTTTCTCAAATAAATAAATAAAATCTTAAAAAATAAATAAAAAATTAAACTCCCCTCTCTGGCTCTGCTTTTGCCTCTGATCCTTCTTCAACTTCCAGATATCTCCCACCAGGCCTGGGCTGCTTCCTCTCCTCACTCTGGCTATTCTGGGCGGTCCGCATACAGCCTGTGGCTGTGTTGACCGTCTCTGCAGGACCAATTGCTCTAAGCAGTGGGTATCCCTCATGCACTCAGCATGTCCAACACGGAGCTCATTAGTGCCTTCCAAGACCTGCATCCCTCCTAGGGTCACTCCACTTACATACAAACTCAGCAGATACTGGAAGTAAATTATCCTTTCTCCCTCTTTATCCAAGTCACCAAGTCTGTCAATAGTAACAATGGCTAAAAATTAATTGAGGGCTGGGAGACTTGGGTGGCTCAGTCAGTTGAGCGTCCGACTCTTGATTTTGGCTCAGGTCATAATCTCAGGGTCATGGGATTGAGCCCTACATTGGGCTTCCCACTCAGTGGGGAGTCTCCTCGAGATTCTCTCTCTCCCTCCGCCCCTCCCCCCATTCCCCTGTGTACTCTAAAACGTAAATATTTTTTAATTTTTTAAAAGATGTTATTTATTTATTTGAGAGACAGAGAAAGAGAGTGAGATAGCATGAGCTGGGGGTGGGAGGGGTGGGGGGAGAGGGAGAGTCTGGCTCCCCACTGAGCTGAACAGGGACCCTGAGATCATGACCTGAGCCGAAGGCAGACACTTAACCGACTGAGCCACCGAGGTGCCCCAATAAATAAATCTTCAAAAAAATTAATTCAGGGCTTAGGGCTTATTATGTGCCCTCAAAAAATACATGCAGCATCTTACTTAATATCATAATGACCCAAGAGGTTGGTACTATTATGATCCCCATTTTATAGATGAAGAACCTGGAAAAACAGAGTAGGGTCCTAGCTCCTCTACTTACTAGCTGTGTGACCCTGGACAAGTTAATTTACCTCTAGTAAATTAGTTCTGTAAAATAGAGGAAGCTTCTTGTAAATGAATCAATATGTAAAGAAACTAGAATACTGCTTGGAACATAGTAAAGTGTTATATAAATGTTAAGCATTACTACTTTTCTATCCCAGACTGACTCCAAAGCAAGGGACTTGAACATTAAACAATACTGGATCTCCCAACTACTTCTTTTTTTTTTCCCAACTACTTCTTTTACCTAAATCATTTTTTTTAAGATTTTATTTATTTGACAGACAGAGATCACAAGTAGGCAGAGAGGCAGGCAGAGAGAGGAGGAAGCAGGCTCCATGCTGAGCAGAGAGCCCGACGTGAGGCTCGATCCCAGGACCCTGGGATCATGACCTGAGCTGAGGGCAGAGGCTTTAACCTGCTGAGCCACCCAGGTGCCCCCTAAATCATTTTCATTCATTCATTCATTCATTCAATAAATAATTTTCACCTCTATTTGTGTCTGCTAATGCTTTAGGTGCCAGGAATATAGCAGAGAACAAAAACCTATGTTCTCATGGCTGCGGAGGGAGCAAACAACCAATAAACAGTCAAGAAACATGCCAGGCAGTAATATGTACCTGCAGATGACTCAGGGTGATGTGATAGGGAGTCCCTGGGTGGCATTTTTCATTAGAGTATCAGGGAAAACCTCTTAGGAGGTGATATAAACAGATCTGAACAAGATCTGCCAATGTTTCTAGAATATTTTCACTCGATCATGCCTTACTGCTTATCTCTCCAGCCTCTTCCTATGAGTGCCCTAATCTTACTCTGTGCCAAACTGCTTGAAAATATCAGAGTCTTCGGGTGCTGGTGGTGGCTCAGCCCGTTAAGCATCTGCTTTCTGCTCAGGTCATGATTTAGGGGTCCTGGGATCAAGTTGCTCATTGGGTTCCCTACTAAGCAGGGAGCCTGCTTCTCCCTCTCTCCTTGCCCCTCGCCCCATGTTCTCGCTCTCTGTGTCAAATAAAGTAAAATCTTTAAAAACAAAACAGAAACCAAAAAAACCAAAAACCCACCAGGGTCTTATTCCACCATGCCTTGGCCCATGCCGTTCTTTCTGTCCCCCATAACCCAGGAAGTGTCTCCTGGTCCCCATCTCAGGTTCAGAAAATTAACTTCCTCCAGGGATCTCCACCGGTCAGAAAGCAGGGTGCTGACCCCAGCACTGGCCCCAGCTTCGTCCCTGATCAGGGCCCCCATGAGTAGCTGTGGATTTCCTATATACTCAAGTCCCAGGAGTATGCTAGTTAAGAATTGCAAAATAACTTGATTGCTCACAAGAAAACCCATGGGCCCTTGTTAAAATACAAAATCCTGGTCCCCAGCCCAAACCTCTTTAATTAAAAATCTCCAGAGGTGATTCTGAACAGCAGTTCAATTATGGAAATACTGTCATAGCCGAAGGTATCGGGCATGGTTTTGTAGAAACATTTAAGGTACCAGATGCCCAGGATATGCCCTGGGCAGTCTCTATACTGCAGGAAGTGCTCTGCGTTAAAGTTGGCACGAGTGAAGTTTGCCCACAGTGGGCCCATCAAAGTAATCGGCAGAAGCACAACGCAAAGAACCCTCTGTGCCTCTGCCATTGAGGGAACTTTTCCTTTGGCTCTTTTGACCGACTCCTATCGGTCCTCCTATCACCATTTGGTGATACTGAATTCAGTCACATTTTAATGTATGCTTTAGTTTCAAATAACAAAAAGGGAACTTGTGAGTGGTCAAAGGGTTGGCTCTGTGCTTGGTCAGGTTCCTCTCTCCACCCCAGTTATGACACCTGGCGATCACCAGAAAGTTCTTTCTCTGGGCCGGCTCCTCAATGGGAGAAATACCTAGTGCGTGAGGTTACTTGACATTAAATGTGCTATTTGTGCACCAGCTCAGACATCCGCGACTGTTTTTATTAACGGCTCTCAGGAGGCAGTTTCGGACACGTGGCCCGGGAGAGAGCCACCTGCAGACGGGGAATTTCTGGTCCCTGGTTCGTTGGCGGACAGGGCTGACGTGGGCCTCCGACCAGGGCGCTGTGAACCTTTGCGGTCCCCGAGTTTCCGAAGATCTCGGGCTCATCAGCGGGGAAACGGGGGACGAACGGCTCTCTCCACGGCCGCCGGACGCCTCAGCGTGGAGAGCGGGCCGGAGCCGCGCAGCATCTCCAAGGCCTCCTCAGTCGACAGGACCTCGACATATTCGGGAACCCGAAACCACCCCTAGTCAGCCGCCCGGGGCTCAGGAACAAGCGGCGCCAAAATCTTCAGTGCCACCGCGCAGACGCCGGGAGAGCAGGCCGCGGAGAGGCACTTCAGGAACCGCGCGCCCACTACCCAATCGGCGCCGGCCTTGCACAAAGCGAGACCCGCCCCCAGGGCGCCGCTGCCGAATCCCCTCCCCACTCCCCTGCCCGCCTCGGCCCGCCCTCTCCCGCCTGCGCCCCGCCTCGCGCCGTTCTGGGGTAGAGGCTCCCGATTGGTCCAGGGGATGGACGCAACCTCTGATTGGCCGACACGGAGTCACGAGGGCTCCGTCGTCGCCTTTCCAGAGGCGATTACTGGGCAGGCTCAGTCTTTCGCCTCAGTCTCGAGCTCTAGCTAGCAGCCAAGGGTACGTGCTCCGGGATCTTCTGTACCAGCGGCCGCCATCGACGTCGCTTGGGCTCCTCTAGGCTCCTCTGCGCCACTCGCCCGCCACACACTCTGCCGGCATAAGCCGCCATCATGGTGAAGCTCGCAAAGGTAAGAAGACGGCTTGCGCAAGCATGGACGTCGAGGCCTGCTTTCTGAGGAGCGCGCGCGCGGCGCCGCGAGGAGGAGGGCCTGCGCGCCGTCCCGGGCGCGTTCGAGGGCGCCATGCTGCGGGAAATCTCGCGCGATTAGTGGGAAGTCTCGCGGCCTTTGGCTATTCGGTGGCGAGGTGAAGCGCTTCGGCAGGTTTCGCGGGTGGTTGCTGCGGCGCGGAAAGACTTCGGGACTGAGTGGGGAAGGGGCGCTGGGCCCCTGGATGGAGGGACGATGCCGAACTCTTGCGACGGGCCCAAGCGGGGCCCCGCCTCCTGACGCACGTGCCCCAGTGCGCGGCCCGCCACGTGGGCCGCGCCGCGTGTGTCCCGGCGTCTGCGGAGGGGACCGGGCGGTGAGGTGGGGAGCGGTGGGATTGCTTTAGATGGAGGCTCTGCGGCCCACGGGATGTTGGCCCCGGCCAGTCGAGCCGACAAGAGGTGGGCTGCAGAAGGAGGCTCTTCCTCGTGCTTTCTGTGCCGTGCAGCGCGCACATGGTGACCTGCGGGCTATCCCCACGTGGCTCCGCCGGGCCTGGAAGGGGCGGGGTTGTTAACCCCCGGGAAGAACTTAATGGGAGGACCGAAGGTAGTAGGGTTGAGGTCTGATTTTTTTTTTTTTTTTAAAGTTGTCTAAAAGATCCTCCTCCGAATGTGGATTCAGGCGTTAGTCTGGGACCTGGTGCCAGAATTTACCGGAGGCTTTTTCAGGTGTAGTTCCCTGCCCCCGGTGAAGGGCTATGTGTTGGCCGTTGAAATTAGATTCATGCGTGAGGTCATGGTTGATTTTGCAAGTATAGTTTTAAAAAGCGGATGTGCTTAACGAAGGCAGAAGGAGAATGGACATAATTCGTTGTAGCTGCTTTTTCATTCTTGGGTTTTTGTAAAACCTGTCAGGAATAATGGGGTGGGGGTTGACAGTTTCTGTTTTAACATTGACCTCAGTAATGGGTTTTCATGTTAATTTTTATATCCGGCAGTGGAAAAGACAGGGTTTTAAGAAAGGGAGGTGACTGCTTTTTACTCTGCAGAATGATGGCAAAATATGAATGGTCTGAGATGTACCTGTAATGTGCTAAATATCTCTTTTAGGCTGGTAAAAATCAAAGTGACCCCAAGAAAATGGCTCCTCCCCCAAAAGAGGTAGAAGAAGACAGTGAAGATGAGGAAATGTCAGAAGATGAAGATGATGATAGCAGTGGAGAAGAGGTAATTATATGCAACTTAATGCAGATTTGTGTTCCACTATGAAATGGAGAGTTAAAACAGGGTGTATTGGATGTCTAAAAATAGTGACAAAAGTAAGATTACATTCATTCATCCACGGCCTGCTGAGATGATTGTTTCCCAAGCTCATCCTTGACCTTTTAATAGAGGTAAGTATTTGAATTTGAGAGAAAAGATTGGGAGTCTCCTTTTCATGAGCACTGTGGAGGGCTTGGTGTTAGTGTTGTGTCAAGTTGTGACATTTAGTTTGACTCTGTTAATCTAACATACTAGATGAGTAAAGATCCTGTGACTGTTAACTGTTAAGTGAGTGGCTTTGCTGTGCCTTGTATTCAGGTTTGAGGTTAGCTTTACCAGAATAATAATAATAAGAGTTGTTATTGTTGTAATTATTTTCCCAGCCTCCAAGTAGGATTTAGTCTCTATTCCATTGTCTATGAGTTTTCTGATAACTGTTTACTATACCTCTTGGTGTGGGTTGAGAGTTGCTACCTCTCTGTGTTAACCTGTTACCACTCGTGGCTACTGTTTTCTCACCTGTGAAGACAACTAACTAGTATATTTGTGCTCAGATTTCTTGTGTAGAGTTTAATCAAGGTTTTACTGATAATACATTACCCAGTAAAACTGGCAGTGAGCAAAAAGTATAACTTAGATGTAGTATATTAGATGTAGATAAATGATTTTTATTAAACTTAAGATGCTCACTCTTTGCATTAGTTTTGTAAGGGCTAACTGTCCAGTATATTTGATACTCATTTTCTGGTTTTAAGAGCGAACCTTCAGTGAACTTCATACAACACTGCCCACTGTAGGACCTCTAAATGATTTAGTAGCACTTAACAAGTAGAGCTTTTTATTTGGAAGACTTTAAATTACATCTGTCAACTCACAATTTCTAACAATATGTGAGGTTGGTGCTGTTACCCTTTAAGAGGAGGGAAAAAGTTAAGGCTTAAAGTGAAAAGCCTTGCCTAAGGCTGTCACACTGTGGCAGGTGGGATGCAAGCAGTCTGTTGTCATAGTCCATGTTAGGCTGTGCTGCTTTAAAGATGGGGTTATAATGTATGAGATATTTTAACTGTTAGGAGGCGTTCCTTACGCTTGAGTATTTCACTTGAAGATGAAGGCTGTGATTTCAGGCACATGGAAGGACCCATGTCATGGCCCTGTAGTTTAACATACATCCAGTGCATGTGGTCTGGAGCCAAAACCAGTTCCAGAAGTTATTACTCATTCATGAAACCAAGGCCGTCTTTCTGGGTTTGGAAACAGCCTTATGTTTTGTTTTATTTATTCTTCAGGTTATCATTCCTCAGAAAAAAGGCAAGAAGGCTACCACCACTCCAGCAAAGAAGGTGATGGTTTCCCCAACAAAAAAAGTCACAGTTGCCACACCGGCCAAGAAAGCAGTTGTTACCCCTGGCAAAAAGGCAGCGGCTACACCAGCCAAAAAGACCGTTGCACCTGCCAAAGCAGTAGCAACACCTGGCAAGAAGGGAGCCACACCAGGCAAGGCATTGGTAGCAACCCCTGGAAAGAAAGGAGCAGCCACCCCAGCCAAGGGAGCAAAGAACGGTAAGAATGCGAAGAAGGAAGACAGTGATGAGGAAGAAGACGATGACAGTGAAGAGGAGGACGAGGAAGATGAGGATGAGGATGAAGATGAGGATGAATTTGAGCCAGCGGTGATGAAAGCAGCTGCTGCTGCCCCTGCCTCCGATGATGAGGATGATGAGGAGGAGGAGGAAGATGAAGACGATGAGGAGGATGATGAAGATGAGGATGAAGATGGTGAGGAGTTCTTTCATTAGTTCCTGGGCTACTTTTGTAAGATAGATTGGGGTGAGGTTTTGGCAGTAATGCTGTGTATTCCATGACAATCTGGAGTTAGATGAAAGCCATTCCAGGAGTTTCTGTGGTGTTTGTGGTACACTAGACTTAAGTTACCCAAAATGATTGCCTGCCCCTGAGAAAATGCTTATTAAAATGGCACATTTTGTGAGTATTTAAATGGCAGGTTTTGCTTCCAACCAATCTGTTAATTTCCTTCCATAATTTGTTAAGCACAGTGGTATTAATAGAATTATATTTCCTTTAGATTTTCTTTTTTTTTTTTTAAGATTTTATTTATTTGACAGAGGGAGAGAGATCACAAGTAGGCAAAGCAGAAGGCAGAGAGAGAAGGGGAAGCAGGCTCCCCGCTGGGTAGAGAGCCTGACACGGGGCTCAATCCCAGGACCCTGAGATCATGACCTGGGCTGAAGGCAGAGATATAACCCACTGAGCCACCCAGGCGCCCCTCCTTTAGATTTTCTTAGAACTTATAATGTTTTGGTAGAATTCTCTTGAGTTTTTTACTAAGTTGCATCACTTTCAGACTCTGAAGAAGAAGCTATGGAGACTGCACCAGCCAAAGGGAAGAAAGCCCCTGCAAAAGCTGTTCCTGTGAAGGCCAAGAGCACAGCTGAGGACGAAGATGAAGAGGATGATGATGAGGATGACGATGAGGAGGAGGAGGAGGAGGAAGATGAGGAGGAGGAGGAGGAAGATGAGGAGGAGGAGGAGGAAGAAGAAGGTATTCAAGTTAGATTCTTAAGTACACCCTAAAATTTTTATTTGAAGGAGACAACTTCAGGGCATCTGGCTGGCTCAGTTGGTAGAGCTTGCAACTCTTGACCGTGGAGTCATGAGTTGGAGCCACTTTGGGCACAGAGGTTACATTATCCAAAAAAAGGGAGGCACTTCATTATGTGTGGCTATTGACTGGTAACCAGATTGTTTGAAATCCTGTCCAGAGCCTGTTAAAGAAGCACCTGGAAAACGAAAGAAGGAAATGGCCAAACAGAAAGCAGCTCCTGAAGCCAAGAAGCAGAAAGTAGAAGGTAACTGGGGAATGGGAGATTAGGGAGGGTTAGGACGCCTAATAGCACAAGTGATGAACAACAAAGGGACTTAATACTGAAACCTGATGTGATATTGTGATATCTGATGTGCTCTGTAGAAATGGCATAGTGGAAGTTTAAGTTCTTGCTATACTTTACAGATGGAATAGACTAATTTTGAGTTTATTTTTTGTATAGCTACAGAACCAACTACATCATTCAATCTTTTTGTTGGAAACCTGAACTTCAGCAAATCTGCTCCTGAATTAAAAACAGGCATCAGTGACCTTTTTGCTAAAAATGATCTTGCTGTTGTGGATGTCAGAATTGGTGTGTCTAGGTGAGTATGAGGGAGTTCTACACATTGCTTCTGGGTTTGCAAGTCTTTTAAATATTAGACACAAATGAATTAAGCTACTAGATTATCAAAATATAAAATCCCAAATTGAAGTTTCGAAAATCTCCTTTAAATATTGTTAATGCACTAAATTCTGAATAAGTTGACGCTTATGTTTCTAGAATAATCTAAAAATACTGGAGTTGGGGCACTTGAGTGGCTTAGTCTGCCTTCAGTCATGATCCCAGCATCCTGGGATCCAGTCCTGAATTGGGCTCCCTGCTCAGTGGAGAGTCAGCTGCTTCCTCTGCCTCTTTACCCCATGCTTGAGCATGCGTGCTTGCCTTCTGTCAAATCTTTAAAAAAGAGAAAAAATGGGTAGTGGATTTGAAGAGCTATAATTGTTACTGCTTTTAGATAGGATCTTCTTAGTGCTCAAAACAGGTTCTTTTGACAGTTAATATCAGTTGTTATGAGCAGTATGGTTACTGTGACGTCAAAGGTGAACTCACATCCCTTCCCCATATTTACACTTGCACTGTAGGTGCTTTTTTACTTGTTTGTTTGCTGCCTCAAATTAGTATTACTGCTCTCCAGTATGTGTTCTGTAGTTTGTGTTTTTATGGGGTTTTCCCCCACTCATACTTTTTCACCTTACCACCTTAAAGGAAGTTTGGCTATGTGGATTTTGAATCTGCTGAAGACCTGGAAAAAGCTTTGGAGCTCACTGGTTTGAAAGTCTTTGGCAATGAAATTAAACTAGAAAAACCAAAGGGAAAAGACAGTAAGAAAGGTATGTAAGGCTTCAGGTCATTGTGATAGTGCTCTCTCCTTAGTTTTTAATGGGTATGTATCTGGTCAGGATGTAAGTGGCCAGACTAAGTACTTCAGCTTTCTTCCCTTGGTTTCCTTATAATGTGAGGAGTCAGTGAGTTCAAGTGTTAACATCACTGCTTGCTGGTGATATAAATTCCCAAATCTCAGGTAAGCAAGAAAAGACTTCGATAAAAAAAAGAATTGGTTAAGATAGACAGTTCTTTTCCTCACTGGAACTAGATTAGGTCCCCCAACTACTCTTTCGGTATCCTTTACCTTTTCTCTGTTCACTTGTCTTGTTTTAAAATGTTCATAATTTTTTAATTCAAAAAATACTGAGCACCTGTTTTAGTTTGAACTGTGTTCTAAGTATTGAATATATAATTTGCTTGAATTATGATAGCATTTTGTTGCCACTGCTGCATCTCCATACTGGCAGAGTGCCTTGTGTGTTGTATCTCAGGTTACTTGTTGAAAAGAACTTTTCCATTAGCTGATATTTGTGGGTTAAGGGAATGTCTTTTAGGCCATACGTTTCCAGTTTTTGTCTTTTTTATCTAGATCGAGATGCAAGAACACTTCTGGCTAAAAATCTGCCTTACAAAGTTACTCAGGATGAATTAAAAGAAGTATTTGAAGATGCTGTGGAGATCAGATTAGTCAGCAAGGATGGAAAGAGCAAAGGGTATGTTTTGTGTCTGTGGAATGTTGAGTTTTATTAAAATAATTGCATTTCCCTGGTTTCGTAATTTTGATCTCACTTTCCAAGGCATGTGATTTTTGGCAAATTAACCTTTAATCAGTGCCTCTTTCCTATGTGTACAGTGGAGATAATATACTTAATCCATACCGTGATTTTAAAAGGCGAGCTCATGTATAAAGTATTGTGCAGTGTGCTTAGTTTTAAAAGTAATAGTAGTTATGCAGTGAGGTGGGGTTATCGGGAATAAATTTTCTAGGTATACTTGGCAGTCTTTTGTAGTATGGGAAGAAAGTTTTCATTGGAAAGTAAAACATGGCAAAAAACAAGAACATTTCAGTTTGAAACAATGCTTTAATTGTACTCATTTGAAACAAGGTTCTGTTGCTGAGATTAAAACATTTGTGTTAAAAGAATATGGTTTTTAGGGGTGCCTGGGTAGCTCAGTCGTTAAGCATCTGCGTTCGGCTCAGGTCATGATCCAAGGGTCCTGGGATCAAGCCCTGCTACACGGGAAGCCTGCTTCTCCCTCTCCCACTACCAGCCCGCACCACCCGCTTGTGTTCCCTCTCTTGCTGTGTCTCTCTCTGCCAGATAAATAAAACCTTAAAAAAGAAATAACGGTTTTTAGGGACATCTGGGTGGCTCAGTCATTGGGTGTCTGCTATCAGCTTGGGTGGTAGTTCTAAGGTCCTGGGATCAAGCCCTGTGTTGGGAAGCCTGCTTCTAACTCTCACTCCCTCTGCTTGTGTTTGCGTGCTTGCTCTCTGTCAAATAAAATCTTAAAAAAAAAAAAATACAGTTTTTAAAATCGAGTTTTTCATGATATCCCCCATTGTTGCAGGATTGCTTACATTGAATTTAAGACAGAAGCTGATGCAGAAAAAACCTTGGAAGAAAAGCAGGGAACAGAGATAGATGGGCGATCTATTTCCCTGTACTACACTGGAGAGAAGGGTCAAAGTCAAGACTATAGAGGTGGAAAGAATAGCACTTGGAGTGGTAAGAATTTATAGGATTCTGGGATTGATGGGTTGAAATCTTTGTATTTTAAGTTAACTAATCAGATGTAGAAAAATATCAAACAAGTTATGCCTCTATTTGTAATAATTCAGTGTCTTGAGTGAGAGCTGTACGAAGTCATTTTGCATAAGAACATAGATGAGCTTCCTTCGTGTGTATGCTTTTTACTTCAGCTTAGTGTGTACTGATAAATTAGAATCTAGGAAGATGTAGACAAGTAGCGTTTATGTCTCCAGGTAACAGGACTGAAACAGTGCATGATTAGTGCTCAGTCTGAGTAATAGGTGGAAGTCCACCTGTGTCACTGTTTAACTCTTCCGAGGTGTGGAAGGTATTGTAGCTGTGACTAAACTGGTGACCATTGCTTCAGAGTCTTCATTTGTTGTTTTTTGTAGGTGAATCAAAAACGCTGGTTTTAAGCAACCTTTCTTACAGTGCAACAGAAGAGACCCTTCAGGAAGTATTTGAGAAGGCAACTTTTATTAAAGTGCCCCAGAACCAGAATGGCAAATCTAAAGGGTAAAATAACTAGTATCTGTAGGTTACCCATTAATGTGCTTGAAGAATGTCTTGCATAGCTCTAAAAAGGGGGGTAAAATTACTGTTTTTCCTGGCTGTTACTGGAAGCTGAATCGTCTTAGCTCCACAAATTTGTATAAAGAGCATCATTTAGTATCTCCTTGAGGTAAAAGGCTTGGTGGTGGTAGATGACAGCATAGGAGCCATGTGCTTGGTGACTTGATGTAAGTATTGATTGTTTGTCCTCAGGTATGCATTTATAGAATTTGCTTCATTTGAAGATGCTAAAGAAGCTTTAAATTCCTGTAATAAAAGGGAAATTGAGGGCAGAGCAATCAGACTGGAGTTGCAAGGACCCAGAGGATCACCCAATGCCAGAAGCCGTGAGTTATATTTAATAGGGTATGGTGTTGTGGGTCAGCAGTTCTTGGTGTGTTGCTATATTGGAGTGTTTTGTTTTTTGGGGGGTTTTTTGGGCCCAATTTAGAGATGAACGTTTTTGTTTATCTCTTGTTGCTGAGTGAAGGATACTGGATATGATGACTGATTATCTGAGAAAATAATTGATGAAATCTCAAGAAAATTCCTCTAGATAGTCAAGTTCTGATCCAGCTGTCTTCTCCAAGCAGCACATCTGCCCTGGTTACTGCCCTGTGTGATCATTGTAAAAAGCTTCCTGCTTAGGGATTGCTCTCTGTCTGGTTTGCATTGCTTCTTCTGCTTTCCATAAAGGATCTGAGACAGGATCTCAGCTGCTCTGGTAATCAGTGTAAGTTTAAGATGATGCTTGATGTAGGTCTTTTGTTTTAATTCACGAGTTTACTAAGTTGCTTTTACCTGCTTTTCTTTCAAATAGCCTTTAAGTGAAGGGCTTGCATCTGCTAAGATGAGCATTCTTGGCCAGTAGTCTCATACTGGACAATATTGAAAGCCAGCATCTGGTAATTGTGAATTGTGGCTTTAGGTAAAATGTACAATTTTTCTTCCGTAGAGCCGTCCAAAACTTTGTTTGTCAAAGGTCTGTCTGAGGATACCACAGAAGAAACATTAAAGGAGTCATTTGATGGCTCTGTTCGGGCAAGGATAGTCACTGACCGGGAGACTGGGTCCTCCAAAGGGTAAGCTAAGCAGGGAATGTTCAGCGTCTGCTAAGTGGAGACCTCCCATGTGGCAGATCTTCTCATTGAGCTCCTTTCTGTCGATCGGTGGCAGTTTATGGATTCGCACGAGAAGAAAAGACAATTCACAGTTAGCATTATTTTACCTTCTGTCTTCTCAGAGGTACATTTTGCTGTTTTGTGAGACATTTCTGAGGTTCAAACAGTAAAACCAGTTTCCGCCTTCTGGGGTAGCTCCTATTACTGGCGTCTTTCTCCGTTGATCACATCTGTTTCTTATGGGATCATTGTCCATCATGTGAGGTTAATCTGGGCACTTGATCAGTAGGTCTTCTGTAATGGGCAATTTTGTTTGGCCTTTTAGGTTTGGTTTTGTAGACTTCAACAGTGAGGAAGATGCCAAAGCTGCCAAGGAGGCCATGGAAGATGGTGAAATTGATGGAAACAAAGTTACTTTGGACTGGGCCAAGCCTAAGGGTGAAGGTGGCTTTGGAGGCCGCGGTGGAGGCCGAGGTGGCTTTGGAGGCCGAGGTGGTGGCAGAGGTGGCCGAGGTGGATTTGGTGGCAGAGGCCGGGGAGGCTTTGGAGGTAAGGAAGCTGGGGGCTTCGTTTTGTATGTACTGGGCACTGTGGCACATGCACTAAAGAATGTGCCCAGAGCCCAGGGTCCCTTGTCTCAATCTCCAGGTTCTCACTGGTCACTCTGGGGAGGGGAGGGTTCCTGGCAGCTTTGCACTTGTTCTTTAATGATGTCTTACCTTCCTATAGGGCGAGGAGGCTTCCGAGGAGGCAGAGGAGGAGGGGGTGACCACAAGCCACAAGGAAAGAAGACGAAGTTTGAATAGTTTCTTCCATCCCTCTGTTTTTCCCTCTTCTGTTTGAAAGAAAAGGACTCTGGGGTTTTTACTCTGTTACCTGATCAATGACAGAGCCTTCTGAGGACATTCCAAGACAGTACAGTCCTGTGGTCTACTTGGAAATTCGTATAGATAACATTTCAAGGGAGATACCCTGTTGGTTTTGACTGGATATTCATATAAACTTTTTAAAGAGATGAGTGATAGAGCTAATCCTTATCTGTAAGTTTTGAATTTATATTGTTTCTTCCCATGTACAAAACCATTTTTTTCCTACAAATAGTTTTGTTTTTGTTTTTTTGCGTTGGGGGGTGTAAAGGAAAGCAGAATGTTTTATCATGGTTTTTGCTTCAGCAACTTTGGGACAAATTAAAAGTCCTAAACTCTGGTGCCAGACTTGTACTTCCTAGAGTGTTTCTCCTGGACTATAGTGAAGGTGGAGCATGGCAAAACCAGCTCTGCCACTCCAGGTCCACCCTGCCACCCCTCCTGGAAGTGCTTGATAAATTGGTTTCAAGTATCCTGGCTACAAGTTGTGGTGAAATGGCTGGTAAGGTGAAATCAAAGGCTTGTTGGAATTCTGCTGTGCCTTATCCTGCTTGTAGGAGGCCTGAGAATATCAGGTATCCTGAAGAAGTCTGGAGAGGGGCCAGGAGCTGATTGGTCAGGCCTCCTGAGGCATGCCGCAGAGAGCGTGGACTCTGGAATTGGCAGTGACTCAATAGAATTTGTGCCAGATGACTGGGCCATGGGGGCTTTGGGACTGTGAGTGAACCTGAAGAGGAAACTACCAGTGGGTGGACCTCATACCTTTTCTAAGTCCTCCAACAACCTCAGGTTAAACTGATGAGAAAGGGCTTTGGTATTAGCCTATGTTCGGTAGTCCCTAATTTAAGTACTCCTTGTTCCCTCTACCTCTAATAAAAGTTAAGGGACATATGAAAGGTCTGTGCCAAGGGATTAACAGGATTACTTAAACAATGCCCCAGATGCTACAGAGCAGAAATCTTTTAACCTAGCCATCCAAATCCAAACACCACATGGACTCTAACCACCCGTTTCCATCAGATGTAGAAGGGGCACCTGGCTAGTGGAGCATTCAGCTCTTAGCTTTAGGGTTTTGAGTTTGAGCCCCACATTAGGTATAGAAATTACTTAAAAATCTTTAAAAAATTATTTTAATTAACCTATAATGTATAATTTACCCCAGGGATACAGGTCTGAATTGTCAGGCTTACACATTTCACAGCACTCAACTATATATCACATACTCTACCCAGTGTCCATAACCCAGCCACCCTCTCCATACCCCCTCCCCCTAGCAACCCTGAGTTTGTTTTGTGAGCTTAAGAGTTTCATGGTTTGTCTCCCTTCTGATCCCATCTTGTTTTCATTTTTTTCTTCTCTACCCCTCCCCAACCCTACCTCTCAAATTCCTCATATCAGGGAGATTGTGATAATTGTCATTCTCTGATTTATTCCACTCAGCGTAATACCCTCTAGTTCCATCCACATTGTTGCAAATGGCAAGATTTCATTTATTTTGATGGCTGCATAGTATCTCATTGTTTAAATATTTTTTAGAAATTACATACATACACATACACACTGGAGAATTGTTTAGGCTTAGAGGGCAGCCTAAAGGAAATCAATGGACAGTTTAGTTTTGTCCTGTTTGAGTTGCATTATGGGGTGAGGAGACCTAAGTTTCACATATCTGTGACCTGAACCAGTCCTGTTGCATGTACTGTGGATGGAGAGGACAGATGGCCGCCTTGGAGGGTGGGCTTGCCAGTGGCAGTTTGGTGCTGCTGTGAAGAAAACCACCCAGCAGAGGCATGTTCTCTGACCAGTCAAACCTAAAAAAATGTTGGCATTCTGTTGCTTTAGAATCAAAAGTTTGAGTTGGAGCACATGGGTTTAAGTCTGTTAGCTCTTAAACTACAGCAAAGATGAGTGGCATTCAAAGTTTTTATCAGTGGCAGGTGAGTGTCCCAGCACTGGACTTGCAGGAAGGCCCCTGAGGCTGATGTTAGGCTCTCTTGAGACCCAGCAAAGGATCATCTAGGGCCTTCGTGGTCCTACAGCCTTTTCTTACGGAGGTGCTTATCCTGGTTGTCTACTCTCATGCTCTCATAGGTCTGCAGGTTTAAGTAAACCTGAAAACGGTATTTGGCCATTAGGAACATGAGTTGGGGTTGCTGTTGGCCAGGCCCAGCACAGCGGTGCCCAGGTACTCTTCAAATGCTGTGAAAGAGGATTTGACTGCCCCAGGCGTCAGATGGGTTTGTCCCTTTCTTGCTGGAGGGAAGGGAAACTTAACTCCCACCATTAAGAGTTGCTCTTCTATGTATATTTCTTAATTTGAGAGAGTACAGAGGAAGGGGAAGAAGCCAATTCCCTTGATGAGCAGAGAGCCAGTCCTGCGGTTTGATTCCAGGGCCCAAGATCATGACCTGAGCTTAAGTCAGATGCTTAACCAACTGAACCACCTATGTATACTTTTTAAATTTTATTTTTAGATGTTATTTGTTTGACAGCGAGGGAGGGAACACAAGCAGTGAGAGTGGGAGAGGGAGAAGCAGGCTTCCTGCCAAGAAGGGAGACCGATGCGGGGCTCAATCCCAGGACCTTGGGATCGTGACCTGAGCCAAAGGCAGATGCTGACGACTGAGCCACCAGGTGTCCCAATATACTTTTAATAAAAGAGTGAATGTTCTGGGGCGCCTGGGTGGCTCAGTGGGTGAAGCCTCTGCCTTCGGCTTGGGTCATGGTCTCAGGGTCCTGGGATCAAGCCCCATGTCCAGCTCCCTGCTCGGCGGGGAAACTGCTTTCTCCTCTCTCTGCCTGCTTGTGATCTGTCAAATGGATAAATAAAATCTTAAAAAAAAAAAAAAAAAAAAAGAATGTTCCTGACACTGCCTGGGGTGTACCAGACATTTTCCTCAGCCCCTCTATAAACCTGCTGTGGGCAGAAAATTAAGGTTCGTTCTCATTTTCTGCTACTTAGTTCATCACCATTAAGGAAGGGTGACAGTCCAGCCCTGTTACTGCCGGTAGTTCCAGAGGTGGTCTGACTTGGGTGGAATGGAAGGGAGATTGGAGGGTTGTCGGTAGCCCTGAAAGGCAAAAGAGGAACCTTCAGCTTTCTATACAGGGACGAGAATCCTTCAAATAAACGTTTTAATCCTAAACCTCCCTGACAACTGGTTTTGGATTTCGTTGGTTGGGGGAGGATTTTGCAGCCATTTTAGAAAAGCATGTTCCCTTTAGCAAATGGTTGTCGCTGCTTTTGTCATCCTTCCAGCAGGTGGCAGCACATCCACAAGGATGTGGAACCCTGAGGGTTCGTTTCAGGCCAATGTGTTTTTGACTTCAAACTTACTCGGGTTAAGTGCTGAGGCTTGGGCATCTTCAAGGAAGTCCACTTAGCACACTTGAGAGATGCTATAGAATCAACAGACAACTCCATTTTATTGAACCCTCGTCTTGTGCTCTTTCTCAGCGTTAACCCCATTTTTCTGTGCTTGGTTCACTTAATGATCTCTTTTGGTTTTGTTTCTTTGCTGTAAAGATTTTTATTCATTTATTTAATAGCACAAGCAGGGGGAGTGGCAGGCAGAGGGAGAGAGAGAAGCAGGCTATCCGCAGAGCAGGGGGAACCCGATGAGTCCGGGACTCAATCCCAGGACCCTTGGGTCATGACCGAACAGAAGGCAGATGCTTAACGACTGGGCCACCCAGGTGCCCCTAATGATCTCTTATATCTCAGTCTCTGTCTCCTCTCAGTCTAAAATAGTCCCAAAACTTCTCATTAAAAAAAAAAAAAAAATTGTCCCCTGGGGCGCCTGGGTGGTTTAGTCAGTTAAGTGTCTGCCTTTAGGGTCCTGGATAGAGTCCCATGTTGGGCTCTGCTCAGGAGGAAGCCTGCTTCTCCCTTTCCCTCTTGTCTACTGCTCCCCCTGCTTGTGCATGTGCGTGCACTCGCTCGCTCGCTCTCTCCCTGTCAAATAAATTTAAAAAGATGGTCCTCTGACCTGACCTCCCCACCCAGTTATTTTCATTTCCTTTTATTACCAAACTTTGAGAAGAACCACACTCCTGCCTCCACTCCTTTTTCCCAGCATTGTGGCTTCTGTCCACCTGCTTACCTGCAGTCTCTGATAGATGATCGCTCCTACCATCCTGAAAGTCCCTTCTCCACCCTCAGAAAATGGGCAGGCACAGTAGTGTGGAGGCTTTGTGATACCGGGCTGAGGTGGAGAGGGAAAGAAAAGAACAAAGAGTCCTGGGATTAGATCCTTTCAACAGACTCTGCAATTAATAGCTGTGAGTCAGTGGCTGTCCCCCTCAGGTCAGGTAACCCAGCCACTGAGGGCACAGGCCCAGAGAGTTCCTCTATTACCAATCCATCCACATGGAAACATGAAAGGAACACATAAGTCCCTGCCAAGCTCTGAGTAGAGCGACTTGGTTTTGTTCATTGTTCTGTCTCATGGGCCTAGGACGGTGCCTGACATGCAGTAGGTACTCAGTGATGAACAAAGGAAGCCTGGAGAAACTCTTTCCCCCAGCTGCAGGGAAAGCTGTGATCGCCGGAGATAACCAAGGCCAGATGTTCTTGTTCTTAACATGTATTTTTAAAGTTCTTCACATTTGTGTATAGGGTTTCTGGTAAAGCCTTTGAACCTCTTAGAATAATCTCAAGATTATTTATTTAAAAAAAAAAAAGATTATTTAAAAGAAAAGAGTACAGGGGTGCCAGACTGGCTCAGTCAGGAGCATGTGATTCTCAATCTCAGGGTTGTGAGTTTGAACCCCATGTGGGGTGTAAAGATTACTTTAAAAATCTTGAAAAAAATAAGGATTACAAAAATCTTGAAAAAAATAAGGATTACAAGGGAAACCAATTATATTGAGGTAAAATCATTAAAATTTTTATTTTTATTTTTTTAAAGATTTTATTTACTTGACAGATCACAAGTAGGCAGAGAGGCAGGCAGAAAGAGAGGGAAGCAGGCTCCCTGCTGAGCAGAGAGCCCAGATTCCGGGCTTGATCCCAGGACTCTGGGATCATGACCTGAGTTGAAGGCAAGAGGCTTTAACCCACTGAGTCACCCAGGCATCCCCATTAAAATTTTTTAAGCACAACTTTTGTGATAGAATTTTATGTGTGTTCACTAATGCATTAGATAAGATGTCTTTGCATTTGAAATACAGTTAAGTGGGGTGCCTGGGTGGCTCAGTCTGTTAAGCAGCTGCCTTTGGCTCAGGTCATGATCCTAGGATCCTGGGATCAAGCCCCGAGTTGGGCTCCCTGCTCGGTGGGAGGGAGTCTGCTTCTCCCTCTCCCACTCCCCCTGCTTGCATTCCCTCTCTTGCTGTCTCTCTGTCAAATAAATAAAATCTTTAAAAAAAAATACAGTTAAGTTAGGGAGTTTGGTTCTGGTAATGACGGAGTGGCTTAAAACAGACTGACCTTCCTGTTGATAACAACTATAAACTCTGTACAAAATATAAATCAACTTTTAAAGATGTCGGACAGGGGCACCTGGGTGGCTTGGTGGATTAAGCCTCTGCCTTCAGCTCAGGTCATGATCTCAGGGTCGTGGGATGAGCCCTGCATCCAGCTCTCTGCTCAGCAGGGAGCCTGCTTCCCTCTGCCCCCCACCCCGCGCCCCCCCCCCCGCCCCCGCCGCCTGCATCTCTGACTACTTGTGATCTCTCTCTCTGTGTGTCAAATAAATAAATAAAATCTTTAAAAAAAAAAAGATGTTGGACAAATCATACCAGATAGAAACTGGAGCAGATGTCTGTCATCCTTGAAAGAAGACAGGAGTACTTTGTCTTTCCTGGGATAGTTTTCCTACCCTCTGAGGGTATCCCCAGTTAGCATGACTCCTCAGACATAGTTTAAGCAGAAAGGAGTTCTTACTGCACTGAGGAGTCAGTTTGGAGTTTGAGTCTGGAAATTTTCCTGAAAATACAGGAGACACAGAGCCATAAAATCTGCATACTCAATAGCCTTCAAATTCTTGGCCAAGTCCTAAATCGTCTATGCTTGGGGAAGTATCTCATGAGCCCAGGGGAAAACAGCAGAAAGGTAAAAGAGGAAAGAGCTGGCTACAGATGCCAGCAGCTGCCTGGGGCTAGTGAGAGACAGTTGGGAGTTCAAGTTCTGCCCAGTTAGAAGGTTTTGATGAGCACTTCAAGCTTTTCTTCAAAACTTTGAAGGGCTATACTGTAGAAGTAACAGCCACATCTCAGGCATAAGGACTGAGCCTAGGACTAAGAGCCAAATGCAAAACCAAAATAGGTCCACCCTAACAAAGTCTAAAGCTTGAAACTAAGCCTCCACATTATTAAGGTGCTCTGCTGGGAATTCAGTTGCCTACTAGAACAAAATAGTGTTCAGAGGAGGATAATGGAGTTCAGACTCTACAGAGCAACGTGTCATGTCCAGTAAGAAAAAATTACTAGGGGTGCCTGACTGGTTCTATCTGTAAAGCATGTGGATTTTCATCTCAGGGTTATGAGTTTAAGTCTCATGTTGGGCATAGAGTTAACTTAAAAAAAATTAAGCATGCAATGAAGTATGAAAATGTAGTCCACAATCAAGACAAAGTGTCAATCAGTAAGCACAACTCTCATGTTGAAATTTGTAGGAAGGACTTTAATCATTACAAATATGTTAAATATGTTAACGACTGAGCCACCCAAGTGCTCCAGAAGAAAGGATCAGTTAACCAGAAAACAGATCAATAGAAAATATTGACAGAGTTCAGGACATGCTACCCCAAAACATAACATCTTGACATACTGAATATCTCAAGCTGAAGGAATTTGAGAAACAGCAGATGTAAGAAAGACTCTGTGGGGGCGCCGGGGTGGCTCAGTGGGTTAAAGCCTCTGCCTTTCGCTCAGGTCATGATCCCAGGGTCCTGGGATCGAGCCCCGCATCAGGCTCTCTGCTTGGCAGGGAGCCTGCTTCCTCCTCTCTCTCTCTCTCTGCCTGTCTCTCTCCCTACTTGTGATCTCTATCTGTCAAATAAATAAATAAAATCTTAAAAAAAAAAAAAAAGACTCTGTGACCTTCCCTGAAGCAGGTCATAGACCCCCAAGTGCAAGGTGCCCTCCCTGTAGCTAGAGGAAAGGAGCACCTTTATCTCTGAAGATAGGAACACCAAGAGGAACTTGAAGAACAGGCCTCACTGACTTCCCCAGGTTAATGAACTTAGCTCATACCTTCTTCTTGGTCCTATCACGTGTTCCCACAACTCTCCACTCATCATTGAACCTAACAAAGACACTCAGTTGACACTACCCCCCACAATATCCAAACTGAAACTCAAAGAGAAAAAATATCGAAGAAAAAAATGAAGAGAGCCCCCATAATGACAGTATCAAATTGCCTAATGTGTAACTGAGTCCATGAGGGAGAGAAGAGAATGAATGGGGCTGAAAAACATCTCTTTGGAAGATAATCCTTGAAAATTTCTAAATTTGATGAGAAACAACCCACAGAGCCAAGAAGGAAGCCACATCTCTGCACATCATAACTGAGTTGTTGAAAAACAAGGAAAAATTTTAATACCGCCAAACAAAAAAGATTACCTGCAAAGGAACCGCTGTAAGAATGATAGCTAAATTCTCATAAGGAAAAATATAAGAGAATAGATTTTTTTTTTAAGATTTATTCATTTATTTTAGAGAGAAAATGTGAGTGAGGGGAGGAGCAGAGGGAGAGAATCTTCAAGCAGACTCCCTGCTGAGCATGGAGCCCAGAGCCCAACAAGGGGCTTGATTCCTTGACCCATGAGATCATGACCTGAGCTAAAACCAAGAGTTGAAAGTTTAACTGACTGAGCTACCCAGGTGCCCCAACAATGAACAGTATCTTTAAAGTGCTAAATGAGAAATATCAATCTAGAATTCTGTATCTACAAAGTATTCTTCAAAAGTGAAAGAGAAATAAGTCACTTTCAAATAAATAGGGATGAGTGCATTCATTAGCACACTTGCAGTTCAAACCACAGGGACACTTGGGTGTCTCAGTCGGTTACATGTCTCATTCAGCTCAGGTCATGATTTCAGGGTCCTGGGATTGAGTCCCATATTGGGTTCCTTGCTCAGTGGGAGGCCTGCTTCAACCTCTGCCTGCCATTCCCCCTGATTGTGCTCTCTCTCTGACAAATGAATAAATAAAATCTTAAAAAAAAAAAGTAGAAACAACCAGTACAATTATTAAAAGTGAATGATAAAACATTTTGGGATGTAGCTAAAGCAGTATTTAGATGGAAATTTATAACTCTAAATGCTTTATAAAAAAAATGGAAAAGAGGTTTAAAATGAATGATCTATGTTTTTAGCTTAAGATAAAAAAGGAAGAGGAAATTATGCTTAAAATATGCAGAAAAAGAAAATAATGAAAATTGATAACAGAAAAATCAAGGTAAACTAGTTCACTGGAAGGATTAAAAGGATTAGGACAATAGGTAGCAAGACTGATAAGAAAAAAGAACTGAAAACACAAATAGCCAATGTCAGGAATGAAAGAGGAAATATCACTACAGATTTTGCAAATATTAAATATGATGAGGGAATATTATGGACAGCTCTGCTCCAATAAGTTTAACAACTTAGCCAAAAGGAACAAACCCTTGAAAACACAACTCTGCAAAACTGACACAAGAAGAAATGGAAAATCTAGGGGTGCCTTGGTGGCTCAGTCATTAAGCATTTGCCTTCTGCTCAGGTCATGATCCCAGGGTCCTGGGATCCAACCCTGCATTGAGCTCCCTGCTCAGTGGAAAGCCTGCTTCTCCTTTTCTCACTCCCCCTGCTTGTGTTCCCTCTCTTGCTGTCTCTGTCAAACAAGTGTAAAAAAAAAAAAACTTAAGAAAAAGAAAGAAGAGGGGCACCTGGGTGGCTCAGTGGGTTGGCCTCTCTGCCTTTGGCTCGGGTCGTGGTCTTGGGGTCCTGGGATCGAGCCCCGCATCAGGCTCTCTGCTCAGTGGGAAGCCTGCTTTCCCCTCTCCCTCTGCCTGCCTCTCTGCCTACTTGTGATCTCTGTCTGTCAAATAAATAGACAAAATCTTTAAAAAAAAAAAAAGAAGGGGCGCCCGGGTGGCTCAGTGGTTTAAGCCGCTGCCTTCGGCTCAGGTCATGATCTCAGGGTCCTGGGATCGAGTCCCACATCGGGCTCTCTGCTCGGCAGGGAGCCTGCTTCCCTCTCACTCTCTCTGCCTGCCTCTCTGCCTACTTGTGATCTCTCTCTGTCAAATAAATAAATAAAATCTTTAAAAAAAAAAAAAGAAGAAGAAATGGAAAATCTTGAATAGCGAGGCCTGCATCTATGAAGACATTGAACTTATCATTTAGGACACTCCCACAAAGAAAACTCTGGGCTCAGACAGCTTTATTAGCCAATTCTATCAAGTGTTTAAGGAAGAAATAACACCAATCTTACACAAACTATTTCAGAAAATAGAGGAGGGAACACTTTCCAGTCTGTTTTATGAGCACGGATACCAAAATATGACAAGGAAATTACAAGGAAAAAAAAGGCTAATGTCCCTCATTAACAAAAACAAAAATTCTTTTAAAATATTAGCAAGCTAAATCTGTCAATATATAAAAATGATAATATGTCATGACTAAGGGGTGTATATCCGCAATTCAAATTTGCTTAATATTTGAAAATTGGTGTAATTCACCACATTATAGAATAAAGGAGAAATACGAATGTCAGAATAAAAATAGGAAAAGCATCTGTCAACATTCAACAATCAATATTCATAATAAACAAAACTCAAGAAACTTAAACTGATGAAGAACACCTATGAAAAACCCACAGCTAGCATCACACTTCATAGTGAAATGTTGAACCTTTTTCCCCCTAAGACAAGGAACACGACAAGGATGTCTGCTCTCACTATTTCTCCTTAACACCATATTGGAAGTCCAGTGCAATAAGCCAAGGGAAAGAAATTCAAAAGCATAAAGTTGGGGAAGGAAGAGTTAAAACTCTTGATTAACATATGATATGATTTGTCTATGTAGCAAAATCCTAAGGAATCTACCAAAATAACTACTAGAGCTAATAAGCAGAATTATAAAGTTTACAAGGACATAAGATTGGTATAAAAATCAGTTCTATTTATAAACAAAGCAGCAAGCAATTGGAAAATAAAAATTTTAAATTAGCATAACTGCATTAAGAAAAAATACTTAGAAATAAATTTTGTGTGTGTATACAGACACATTTTCTTTTATTGTAACAAAGACATTTGTACAATTTTTTTTTTATGTAGACTCCACGCCCAGTGTGGAGCCCAAAGTGGGGCTTGAACTCAGAATCCTGAGATCAAGACCTGAGCTGAGATCAGGAGTTGGATATTTAACTGACGGAACCACCCAGGCACCCTGAGACACTCGTACAATTTTAATTTTTAAAACTGATCATCCTTGGGGCACCTGGGTGGCTCAGTCATTAAGCATCTTCCTTCAACTCAGGTCATGATCTCAGGGTCTGGGATGAAGCCCCCCATCAGGCTCCCTGCTCAGTGGGGAGCTCCCACTCCCCTGCTTGTGTTCCCTCTCTCGCTGTGTCTCACCCTGTCAAATAAATAAAATAAAAAAATCTTTAAAAAAAACAACAACTGGTCATCCTCTTTCCAGTTAAACAAAAAGAAAAGTTTTAAGTAAACAGGAACGAACCCATAATAGAGAATGTCAGTTCCAAGTAAAACCTACAGGTTCTGCTGTTTCTCTTACCAACTGGCAGGGCTCAAGTTATTCTCTGGAGAAAATTTCATTTTATAAGTGTCATTTTAGGGACTCCTGGGTGGCTCAGTCGTTAAGCTTCTGCCTTCGGCTCAGGTCATGATCCCAGGATCCTGGGATGGGGCCCTGCATTGCGCTCCCTGCTCAGAGGGAAGACCGCTTCTCCCTCTCCCACTCCCCCTGCTTCTGTTCCCTCCCGCTGTGTCTCTTTCTGTCAAATAAAAAAATTAGTAGTAAACTAAAAATATTTAAAATTGTTTATATAATTTATATACTATATAACATAATTATATTACATAATCTATATAAATATTTAAAAATATTTAAAAATAAAAGTATTTTTAAAACTAAAATTAAAATAAAACTGTCATTTTAGACTGCAAAGACATCCATTAAACATTACAATTAAACATGCCAAAGGAGAAGTCAAATGTCAAAAATGCCTGCTTAATTCACCGAACCATCTCAAACCCACCTTTTGCTGACCTTTCATAGCCCCATCTCTTTAAAGTTAAACAAATTTTTTTAAACAGGAGAAAGTGGATAGATACATGTCAGTAAATATCACATGTCCATATTCACATGGAAACAGTGTAATTTCTCAGCCCATATACAGAGATAGGGAAAACACTAGAATTCTCTGCACTGCTACCCAGGGTCCTAGCACCCTCCAGCTTCTGGCGAACTCAGGGAGGGGAAGGTGGTTTTGTTTTGTCCCCCCCTCCCGCCCCCGCCCCCGCAAATGGTGGTGTTCATTCCATAAGTTTTTGTTGAGGCAGGAAAGGATGAAAGTGAATTTGGAACAGAAAGGAGTAGAGATTTTTTTCCCAATGTGTTGGGCTCAAGGTTTTTTCCTCCCAAGATAGTTGAGAACCTTTCCTGGTATAAAAGAGACTTCAAAAAACAGGGCAACAGAGGCGCCTCGGTGGCTCAGTAGGTTAGGCCTCTGCCTTTGGCTCAGGTCATGATATCAGGGTCCTGGGATCGAGCCCCACATCGGGCTTTCTGCTCAGCAGGGAGCCTGCTTCCCCCTCTCTCTCTGCCTGCCTCTCTGCTTACTTGTGATCTCTCTCTCTCTGTCAAATAAATAAATAAATAAGTAATCTAACAAAACAAAAAACCAGGGCGACAGAACACAAGTGGGGGTGGGGGAGGGGTGGGGGAGGGGTGGTAAGAAAGACGGCAACTTGCTCCCAGGGACTGGAGAAAACTTAAAAAGGAAGGCTGGAATCTGTGTGTTCCATTACTTCTATTCTCCTTCAACTTCCTCTCCTCCCTCTCCACATCATCTTCATCTTCTTCACCTTCATCCTCATCCCCTTCTTCAGCAATATCTTCCCATCCTTTTTTATCATCATCGCCTTCTTCTCCTTTCTCATCCTCATCGTCCATGTCGCGAGCCATGGAGCACTGTCATGGACCGGTCAGGTATCCTCTCCTACGACCTGTCCGCCCTCGCCTGCGCCTGTGTCTGGGCAGCCACCCGGCGCAGCCGCTCTCGGGCTCCCCACGCTGTCTCTTCCCGTCGGCTTTATTCTGCGCCAGACTCGATCGTTTTGTCAAATCCTTTCCAGATTTCCACTTGACTTCAGTAGGCTTTGAGGGTGGGGCAACACTCATGAAGTCCTTGGAAGGAACTTGGTTTTCGATGTTAGGGTTTTCACCAAAATTAAAATCTATGCTGTAACTGGATTTAATATCTTCAAATTCTGTCCATTCAACTCTTGGCAAACAATGCAGCGCCCGGCCACGATCCTCCCTGAGCCAGGGCAGATGGCCGCCAAAGGTTGTTACCCGCAAAATGTGCGATCCAGGCCATCATCTCCAACCTCGTGGAGAAAATGGTTGGTAGGGTTTGTTATATTTCTGTTCTCCTTTCAAAGGCTCACTGGTTGTGCAGTAAGTGCCTATTGCATTTTGTGCTTTATCCATATGTTCAATTGCTTCTTGCTGTTTTTTTTTTCTGAGGGCTCATGCGCCCCGTCGTGGTTGGTGTTGGTTGCCGAGCCCGAGGTACTGCTCTGGGTTGGGGATAGGGGAGGGGAAGAGGACATACAGAAGGGCATCAACCTGGCTCACTGGCCCATCTCCAAGCCGCCCAGCTCTCTGGCGCCGCCCTGGCGGTCACTACTCACGGCTCCCTCCCTCCCTACCCCCACCGACCGCCCTCCCTCCGGAGCTTCCTCTCTCCCCTCTTCCTCACCGCCAAAATATATTCAGCAAAAGATGAGGAAGACACTGTGGGTAGAAATGAAATAACTAAACTGGAGAGACAAACCAGTTTGTGGGTGAGAAGACGCAATACTGTCAAGATGTCGTCCTCTCCAAATTTATAGACAACCCAATCATCATAATCTCAGCAAACTTTTTAGTAGAAATTGACAAGATGATTTTAAAACTTCTATGGAAATGCAAAGGAGTAGACTAGCCGAAACAATCTCAAAAAATAAAGAAACAAAACTGGGGAACTTACACTGAATGATTTCAAGATTGATTATAAGAGTAATCAAGGCTGTGGGCTCTTGTTGTAAGGATAAATATGGGATCAATGAAACAGAGGAATCATTCCTGAAGTAATCCCTCATAGACACAATTAGTTGTTTTATAATGGTACTTAGGCATTCTATGGGGAAGGGACAGTCTTCTCAACAAACAGTGTTTATTTTTTATTTATTTTTAAAGATTTTATTCATTTATTTGACAGAGCAACAGCCAGAGAGGGAACATAAACAGGGAGAGTGGGAGAGGGAGAAGCAGGCTTCCTGCTGAGCAGGGAGCCCGACTCGGGGCTCAATTCCAGGACACTGGGATCATGACCTGAGAGGAAGGCAGAAGCTTAATGACTGAGCCATCCAGGTGCCCCAAAAAATAGTATTTAGAAAACTAGGTATTCGTATTTTAAATGAACCTTAGGGCACCTGGGTAGCTCAGTTGGTGAAGAGAAGCGATGGGCTCTTGGTTTCAGCTCAGGTCATGATCTCATGAGATCCAGCCACTTGGAAGACTCTGAGCTGAGCATGGAGCCTGCTTCAAAGTCTCTCTCTCTCCCTCTACCCCTCCTCCTCCCCTCAAGCACACGTTCTGTCTCTTTTGAAAAAAAAAAAAAAAAAAAAAGAGGGGTGCCTGGGTGGCTCATTTGTTAAGCTTCTGCCTTCAGCTCAGTTCATGATCCTGGGGTTCTGGGATCGAGCCCCACGTTGGGCTCCCTCCTCTCCTGGAAGCCTGCTTCTCCCTCTCCCATTTCCCCTGCTTGTGTTCCCTCTCTCGCTGTCTCTCTCTCTGTCAAATCTTTAAAAAAAATGAACCTCAACTTTTACTTCACACTATATACAAAAATTGATTCAAGATGGATCACAGACCCTAAATACAAAATGTAAAACTATAAAGCTTCTAGAAGAAAACAAAGGAGACTATCTTTATGATTTAAGGGTAGGAAAAGATTTCTTAGGATACCAAAGGCATTAACTATAAATGGGAAAAAATGCTAAATTGGACTTCATTAAAATTTAAGTATCTGCTCATCAGAAGACACTGTAAAAAAATGAAAAGACAAGCTACAAGTTGGGAGAAAATATTCACCAATGTATTTCTGATAAAGGATTTGCACACATAAAATATAAAAGATATCAGATCCATAAGAAAAAGACAACCCAATAACAGGACTAGTTTTAAACAGACACTGTATAAAAGAAGACATCTGGATTTGGAAGAAAAGCATGTGAAAAAGTGCTCAAAGTCAGGGGGCCTGGGTGGCTCAGTAAGTAAGCCTCTGTCTTCGGCTCAGGTCATGATCTCACAGTCCTAAGATCGAACCCCGAATTGGGTTCTTTGCTTAATGGGGGGCCTGCTTCCCCCCTCTCTCTCTGCCTGTCTACTTGTGATCTTTCTATCAGATAAATAAATAAAATGTTAAAAAAAAGTGCTCAATGTCATTAGTCATCAGAGAAATACAAATCAAGACGACAAGCAGATACCACTACATATCCACCAGCATGGCTAAAATTAAAATGGCTGACAGTCGCAAGTGTTGCCAAGGCTGGAGAGCTGGACCTCTCGTTTACTGCCGATGGACTATAAAATGGTACATCCGTTTTGGAAAGTGGCTGTTTGTTATAAAGTTCAACATCCCGCTACACCAACAGTTTATGGTACTGTAAAGTCAAACATATACCTGCCCTGTGACTCCAATTCCACAGTATCTACTCAGGAGAAATTAAAACATAATAGGTCCACACACACAAGAAAATTGTATGAAAAGGGGCACCTGGGTGGCTCAGTGGATTAAAGCCTCTGCCTTTGGCTCAGGTCATGATCCCAGGGTCCTGGGATCGAGCCCCGTATCGGGCTCTCTGCTCAGAAGGAAGCCTGCTTCCACCTCTCTCTCTGCCTGCCTCTCTGCCTACTTGTGTTTTCTCTCTGTCAAATAAATAAATAAAATCTCAAAAAAAATTGTATGAAAATGTTTGTACCAGCTTTCTTTTTTCTGGTGTAAGTCCTGAAAATCTTGATTTGCATAGATACTTATCTAAGCAACCAGCGCTTGCTTTGCTAGGTGAAGACATGGTTTTCTCGAAGAGTACTAGAATTCTTCAAGGCTCCTTTTGTTAAATTCTACTTGTAAAAAGTATTTTTGTCCTAAGAACAGTGAGTTCATCCTTAGCTGGGTCATAACTCATAAACACATTATCTCAGAGAGGAAAGAATTATGGCTTTATGGCTCGATTTCGATTGAAACTTACAGACTTCGGAAAGAGTTATGAAGTATTTCTGGGAGTTGGCAAATGGCTCTCTGTGAGGAAGTTGGTAGAGCCTTTGTGTCTATATTCTGTCCTGGTAAAACTCTTCCCCAGCTTTTGATCATTTGCAAGGATATTGCTGGCTCTGTTTTCTTCTTCTGTACTGGGCAGCTCAACAAGAAAACTTGTAAATTTTCTAGCAACATTACAAATGTTCATTTTGGGGCGTTGGATAGGAAGACATCTCCCTCATATGGCTAAAAAATAGCTGCTAAGTAAGATAACCCAAGGATAAAATCTTTTCCTTCAAAGGATTTCCAGAAGTGGCGTTGCTTTCTCATTCAGAAAGAGTAAGACTTCCATGGTTAGTTTGAACAAATGCTTTAGGACTTGTCCTTTGACAGCCAGTGAGATGTTTAAACCTTTCATATACAGCTTTCCCATTTCCTGGTAAAGTTTTACAAATGCAGTGATTGCGAGACCTGCTTCTGAAAAAAATTGATGACTTTTATGAATGTTGATAGAACCTCTTGCAGAGATGTGGGGAACGTCTTTATTGTCTGTGCCTGTCTGTGTAAAAGGCATTGAATGACAATGACAATGAAGAGTTTTCTTTATCACTTAGGTTCACAAAATCAGCTTTGCAGGAGGTCCATCTGAGCAGAGAATGAAGCATTTCTTTCCAGGCAAAATGTATCTGGCAAAAGCCCTTTCTACGATTTCCAGAACTGTCGACAGCCTTTGTAGTCTGCATGGGCGACTTGCAAAGTAAGAAAGCACCAGCACACCCATAGGGACCCCAAGCAACTCCCTTGAGAGGTGTCTGTGGTTTCCTCCAGCATGCAAGTCTGTTGTTTCCTCAACGACCTGCTTCCAATGTTAAAAGAAACATCATCTTTTCTAGAACATATCACACCACTTGACAAGGGAATGGCATCCACTCTTTTCCTACTGTTTCTACCCACCCCAATGAAGAAAGTCAGTTCTTTACAATAGATCTCAGTATAGATACAGCGATCGTCATTATTCTTGGATTTCATGTTTGCAAATTCAGCTACTTGCTAAAATTTAGTGTATCCATTCAATGAATAGGAAATGAAAAGGAGCTATTGAGTGCGCCTGGCCAGCTAAGTGGATAGGTCATGTGACCCTTGATACTCAGTTTGTGAGTTCAAGCCCCACGTTCAGTGTAGAGCTTATTTCGGGGGGAAGAAAAGACTGAAAAGGAGCTGTTGATGATAGGAAGCAGATTAGTGGTTGCCTGAAGAGCAGGGAAGGGGAGAGGTATGCAGAGAAGGAAGAAGAGAGAGATTCGATGGGGGTACGAGTGATGGATAAGTCCACTGTCTTGATTGTTGTCATGGTTTGACATGAGTCTGTATGTCACAGCTAGTACCTTATACACTTTCAATACATGAAATTTATTACATGTCAATATACTTCAATAATGATGTGTCTTGGTGGGAATTATACTAAGGGGGGGGCCTAGGTGGCCCAGTTGGGGAAGTGTGTGACTTTTGGGGGAGTGGGCTCAGGTCCCACACTGGGTGTGGAGATTACTTCAAGATAAAATCTTTAAAAAAAAAAAAAAGAATTGTATTAAAACCTGAACATTACTTTGGAGAGATAGACATGGTTCCAATACTCTGTTCTCCACCCCGGAACACGTGTTTCACACTACTAAGAAAAACATTTACATTATTTCACGTGTTTCTTGCATTTATTATTAAGGCTACTCCTAATAATTTTTTTGTTTTTTACTCCTTTTTTTCGCCCCAAATTTTTATTTAAATTCTAGTTACTTAGGGGCACCTGGGTGGATCAGTTGGTTGAAGGTCTGAGTTGGTTTTGGCTCCCATCATGATCTCGGGTTGTGAGATCGAGCCCTGCAACAGGCTTGATGCTCAGCAGGGAGTCTGCTGAAGATTCTCTCCCTCTTCTTCTCCCCCACGCTTTTTCTCTCAAATACATATATAAATCTTTTTTTTTAAGATTTTATTTATTTATTTGACAGACAGAAATCACAAGTAGGCAGAGAAGCAGGCAGAGAGAGAGTAGGAAGCAGTCTCCTCACCAAGCAGAGAACCCAATGCGGGGCTCGATCCCAGGACCCTGAGATCATGACCTGAGCTGAAGGCAGAGGCTTAACCCACTGAGCCATCCAGGTGCCCCAAATCTTTTTTTTTTTTTTTTTTAGATTTTATTTATTTATTTGGCACAGAGAGACACAGCCAGAGAAGGAACAAAAGAAGGGGGAGTGGGAGAGGGAGAAGCAGGCTTTCTGCCGAGCAGGGAGCCTGATGCAGGGCCCCATCCCAGGACCCTGGGATCACGACCTGAGCCAAAGGCAGATGCTTAACGACTCAGCCACCCAGGTACCCCTAAATATACAAATCTTTGAGAAAAATTAAACTCTAGTTAGTTAACATTTTTTTTTTTAATCCTAATATTTTTTTCTGGTTATTTTCATAGGGTCTTTCCCACCATTATATAATCTAATCGATTGTTATTAACACATAAGAAAACACATCTGTTCTTCCTATGAGTGCTGGTCTTGCATTCAAGCCTCTTTGCCCCACTGTCATAAGAAATATTGCACTTGGTTTGGATTTTTTGGAGTAGCCAACTGTATCATCCTCAAATCATATAACCTCCTTTTCACGAGTCATATTTCTCGTGGCTGTTTTACTGTTTCGTGTCTTTTTGCTTCGTGAGCTTCCAGCCCTAGTTAGGTCATGATTGTGGGTGTGCACGAGTGTTTTCCCCTTGATCATGATGAGAAGCACCCTAGTGTTTTACCATTACATAGGATGCAGCTTTTAAGTTGAAATTAACATGTTTTTTCCCTAGATTTTATTTATTTGTCAGAGAGAGGGAAAGAGAGCAAGAGAGAGCACAAGAGGGGCAGCGGCAGGCAGGGGGAGAGGAAGAAGCAGGCTTCCCTCTGAGCAGGGAGACCAATGAGGGGTTTGATCCCAGGATCTTGGGATCATGACCTTAGGCGAAGGCAAACGGTTAACTGACTGAGCCACTCAGGTGTCCCTGAAATTGATGTTTAAAAAAAATCTGTTATGGGGCGCCTGGGTGGCTCAGTGGGTTAAGCTTCTGCCTTTGGCTCAGGTCATGATCTCAGAGTCCTGGGATCTAGCCCCACATCAGGCTCTCTGCTCAGCAGGGAGCTTGCTTCCTCCTCTCTCTCTGCCTACTTGTGATCTTTCTCTCTGTCAAATAAATAAATAAAATCTTTTAAAAATGTAAAAAAAGAAAAGATCTGTTATTAGGGACATTGTCAAGCATATATTAAAGTAGAAAGACTAGAATAATCAACTTTCTAACCCACACCCCCCAGCTTTGTTCACCTTTGTTTCATGTGTCCTTCTTCCTTCTCCCAACTGCTGGAAAATTATGAAACATATTCCCAATATTCCCAATATTATTTCATCCATATTCCTAATTTCCCCAATATTTTGCCCATATATTTCCAACATTATATTGATTTGTCTGAGATATTTCAATTTTTATCTTTGAAAGTTAATGATTCTTTAATAAAAAAAAGTAAGGCTTTTATCACATGGTAGAAATTGAACATAATCCCTGGATATCACCAACCATTCAGTGTTCAGATTTCCTTGATTATGTTTTTTTTTTTTTTTTTTTCACTTGGCTTTAACAAATCTACATTCAAAGGAGCCATACATGGCTCTGGAGTCTCTTTCAATCTGTGAATTTTCCTTCCCTCTTTGCATTTTTCTTGCTGTTTGTTCACTGAAGACATCAAGTAATACGCCCTGCAAAATGAACATCTTCTTGGTTTTGCCAATAACAGCCCTATGGTGTATTTACCATGTTCCTCTGCCCCTCCTATTTCTAGAGAATAGATCAGACTGAGGTTCAAGTTTGGGGGCAAGTGTAGGCAGTGTTCAAGGGCAGGTTGTGGGGACCCAAACTCTGAGAGGGAGACTTTGCTGAAGGAGGTTTACTGGGCGGGGGTCTCAGGCTCAAAGCCTCTGTGGGAGTGGGGGACGCGGGAGGTGACAGAGGAGCCGCTGGGCAGGGATGCAGCTAGGACAGAGGTCTCAACGCCCATGGGAGCTCTGGAGCTGGGACAACACCCAGAGTGTTCTGGAGGGAGGTGATGGGCGGGGCTTTTGTACCCTCTCATTGTCCTGTCTCGGGGCAGGAGTACAACCGAGGGACACCTGCAGGAAGGGATCCAGGTGTCAGCCGCAGACCAGACTGCACTTCAGCGGCTGGGGGAATGCCTGCTGCAGTCCTAAGGGCGAAGCAAACCTGAGCAGCATTTGGATGGACACTCCCTACCGCATCACACGCAGAGACACCCCGCCTGGTTGTCTCTCTTAGGATATCAAGATTAACCAGTGGGGTCAGCTGTTGCTAACCTGCCTGGTCTAGCTATTGTAGGCGGCCCCATCGGCGTTTCCTTAGTTTAGACAGCCGCTGATGATCATATTAGATCCATTTTTTTCTTGACTCACAAAATCATGATATTCTAATTCTACTATTTGTTCCTTATTTATTAGCTGGAAGTCTATAAGTAACTTTTTCTCCCAGACTCTTTGGTTATCCTGAGGTACAGTTCCTGCGGCAGAGACAGAACACATGCTTGATTCTCTCCCTTGATTTTCCAATTAAAACATATCTAGTGGTGCTGGGGCGCCTGGGCGACTCAGTCGGTTAAGCAGCTGCTTTTGACTCAGGCTGTGATGGCAGAGTCCTGGGATCCAGTCCCAGGACAGGCTCCCTGCTCACCTCTGCCTTTCCCCCAGCCCTCAGTGATGTCCTGCTCAGCGGACTGCATTCTCTTCGCCATAAACATCGCTTCCGGCTTAGGCTTATGACACATGCCATCCTCATGAGGATCTCTCCTTGAGTTTTTGCCGGGAATATCACAAAGATACTCATTTTGTTTTGTGTGTGTGTGTGTGTGTGTGTGTGTGTTTTTAAAGATTTTATTTATTTATTTGACAGACAGAGATCACAAGTAGGCAGAGAGGCAGGCAGAGAGAGAGGAGGAAACAGTCTCCCCGCTAAGACAAAGGCAGAGGCTTTAACCCACCGAGCCACCCAGGCGCCCCAAAGGATGAACATTTAGAAAGGGGAGCTTTGTCATCGTGGGTGGAGGCCGGCACAAGGTCACGCATGAGTCTTAAGGAAACATGCATACACATAGGATGTTATGTTAATGACCTTGTGAGCCTTCTTGGGTGGAGATTTGACCTCTTCTTTGGGCAGAGGTAACAGTTGGACAAGAAGGGGCTATGGGCAAGCTCCAAGAGCGGAGAGCTGGAATAAACTGGACGGGGTCTTGGGGTCCTTATCTTGGGTAAGGAATGCAGGGCCTTGCTTACCTCTGGAACAGCACTGGGAGTTTTACCACTGATTGTCTCTGGTATGGTAACGCTATTTCCTGGCCTGGTAGAGACTCTTAGTTTTCGCATTCCTTTTAAATCCTTAACTACTGAGTTTTTGCCTTTTTTTTTTTTTTTTAAGTTTTTTGCCTTTCTTGCAATTCTGACACCTCATAGGAAGTTCTGCAAGAAGGGTGTTTAGGTGAGAAGGGCATACATTACGGGAAATAGCTGGGGGTCTTAAATGACTTCTCTTGTGTCATGAAAGCCTTCTTTTTCTGAGGACACCTAACTCCTTCTGTTTATTTATTATTATTATTTTTTTTTACTTTTGGGAGTGTGATCTGGAAAGACCATCTAAGTCTGAAGCTGCCTGCTAGAGAATCAAATCGACTCAGAGAAAAGAAAAGTTAACAGGGGGGCGCCTGGGTGGCTCAGTGGGTTAAAGCCTCTGCCTTCAGCTCAGGTCATGACCTCAGGATCCTGGGATCGAGCTCCGCATTGGGCTCTCTGCTCAGTGAGGAGCCTGCTTCCGCCTCTCTCTCTGCCTGCCTCTCTACCTACTTGGAATCTCTGTCTGTCTTTAAAAAAAAAAGAAAGAAAGAAAGAAAAGAAAAGAAAAGCTAACAGGTGAAAAAAAAAAAAACCCCACAATCATTTAAGCACCTGGACCGAGCCATGCCTGAAGCTCTAGAGATCTGCTACATCCAGGAAAAGTTCTTTTTTTCTTAACCTAGTTTGCAGCTGGGTTCCTACCACTTACCTACAAACGGACTAGGGGAAGTCTTTGGGGCAAAACTGAAAGAACCATATTCTTCCAGGGACTTGAGAAATCTTACCGTGAGACCCACTCCCCTGGTAAGAGAATAGGATATGAGAAGGGGAGATGTGTCTCAGTTAGGTGCAGATACAGAGGTGCTGGTGTGAAAGCTGCAGGATGGACTGAGAGGTGTGTGTGTGTGTGTGTGTGTGTGTGGAGGGGAGCAGTGACAATCTCCATAAGGGGAAGGATGGACACTGCCTAGTCCACTCTCTCTAGCAGAGACCCAACAGCAGCAACCCTAGCTTGCAGAAGGTCCCCAAGGGAGCCTTCTGGTCCATAGCCTGTCAGCAATGCCCAGGAGTTGCTGGAGAGTCAGAGGCACTCTGTGGCACTGTGGGCACAGGGAGGAGAGTGAATAGCCATGTTTAAGTCAATAAGAGTCTCGAGGAAGACAGCAAGAAAATCCAGCTTTGGTAGAATGGTCCAGAACACCAGCCCTTTGGGGGCCCCAGAGATAAAGTGAAG
Source organism: Meles meles (assembly GCF_922984935.1). Taxonomy (NCBI): domain Eukaryota; kingdom Metazoa; phylum Chordata; class Mammalia; order Carnivora; family Mustelidae; genus Meles; species Meles meles. The sequence continues at coordinate 39,903,876 of NC_060074.1, read as the reverse complement.
GCTGGGTCTTCCCTGGATAAGGACTATTGATCAAGAGGATTTAGGGACAAATGGGAGAGCAAGTACCTGGTAGTTCCAGTTCAGGAGCAGGATGGGGGTTCTTTTTTTTTTTTTTTTTTTTTTTTTTAAGATTTTATTTATTTATTTGACAAAGAGAGAGACAGCAAGAGAGGGTATACAAGCAGGGGGAGTGGGAGAGGGTGAAGCAGGGAGCCTGACGCGAGGCTCAATCCCAGGACCCCGGGATCATGACCTGAGCCAAAGGCAGATCCCCAACAACTGAGCCACCAGGCACCCCATGGGCAGGGCTTCTGACCGTGTGCAGCCTGCAGGAGTCCCAGGCCAGGCAGCTGTGTCCTTTCTGCTGGGTTTGGCAACCAGCTTATACTAACTTCATACAAGGAGTTGGGGAGTTTGTCCTTTGCCATGGCTTACATAGGCTGGAGCGACTTGTTTCTTTGGAGTCTGAAAGAACTTACTGCCCAAAGGATCCCAGAGATTCTGGGAAGTTGATTCTTTGATGATGCTTTCAAGTTCTTCCTCACTTGTGGGAACATAAGGATTTTTGGTTTTTTGAATCTGTTTCTTTTATTACTTTGAACCATAGTTTTCAACAAGATTTAAAAATCTATTCACATATTCCTATGGGAATTGTAATTCTTCTAATTTTACATTATAATCTGCATTAACTACCTCAACTTGCTAATTATATTTGAACTTTCTCACCTTTTATTAAGTTTGGCATAGATCTAATGCTTTTTTTTTTTTTTTTTTTTAAGAATCTACCTTTGGGGGGCGCCTGCATGGCTCAGTGGATTAAAGCCTCTGCCTTGGGCCCTTGTCATGATCTCAGGGTCCTGGGGTCCAGCCACGCATTGGGCTCTCTGCTCAGCGGAGAGCCTGCTTCCTCCTCTCTCTCTCTCTCTGCCTGCCTCTCTGCCTACTTGTGATCTCTGTCTGTCAAATAAATAAATAAAATCTTAAAAAAAAAAAAAAGAATCTACCTTTGGGGCACCTGGGTAGCTCAGTCATTAAGCATCTGCCTTAGGCTCTGGTCTTGATCTAAGAGTCCTGGGATCTAGCGTCAGGCTCTCTGCTCAGCAGGGAGGCTGCTTCCCCACCCCCCTCTGTCTACTTGTGATCTCTGTCATATAAATAAATAAAGTCTTTAATAAATAAATAAATCTTTAAAAAAAACTCTACTTCTGGATTTCTTTATCAATTTTACTGCTTTCACATTCACCAAATTTAACTTTCATCTTTATGATGCCTCTATGATTTCCTTCTGGCTTTGCTTGAGTCTGTTTTACAGTTCCCTCCCTGAAATTTTGAGTTGAAATGTTAGATCAGTTAGGGTTATTATTTTTTTCTTACAAAAGTGAATGCATCAAAAGTTGTTAAATTTTACAGTGTTCAACAGTCACCGCTTTTGGACCAAGTCCTGACACTTAACACCTTTGAATCATAGTGAGATCAGTTGGTATTATCCCATAATGATATGGTATTCCTAATTCAAAACAATCAGCCATTATAGTTTCTATTTTCTCTTTTTTTAATTTTTTAAAGATTACATTTATTTATTTGAGAGAGAGAATGAGCAGTGGGGAGAGGCAGAGGGAGAGACAGACAGACAGACAGACAGACAGAAGGAGACTTCCTGCTGAACAGGGAGCCCAAAGTGGGACTCGATTCAGGATCTGGAGATCATGACCTAAGCCGAAGGCAGACACTTAACCAGCTGAGCCACCCAAGTGCCCCTCTATTTTCTCTTTGGCTTTACAGCTACTTAAGAAAGAGGCTAGGATTGTTGTCATTATTCTTCTTCTCCCCCTGCCTATCCCTTCTTGTCAATATTCTTGTTGTTTGCTTTACTTTTTGTGAGTATTTTCTGGTTTATTTTATCACGGACCTAGCGTTTGGTCTGTCCAATTTCTGCTTTGGAGAAAATTTGGTGTTTTCTTTTATTATTATTATTATTATTATTATTTCTTTATTATGTGTTTTCTTGCCTCTTAATACACATAGGTGGTGAAAGTTTCATGTGCAGAAGGAAGGTAAATGCTGTGCGCGGTACAGAGTTCCGTATGGATCTTTGATTCAATCTTATTCACGAAAATGTGGCATCTTTGATATCTTTAATTTTTGTCCGTTTACTTTATTCTGGGTCGTGTATTTAATCACACTTTTATAAAAAAAATCACACTATTTAGTATGTGACAGACTCTCACTACTTTTGTGTTTTGGGCAACAGCTGGACTGGTGCAGGATGTCCGGGTCCTCTGCTCGTGCCACAGTCAAGGTGTTGGCTGGTTGCATTCTCATCTGAAACTCAGGCTCCCGCCCCAAGCTTATTTCTGTTACTGGCAGAATTCAGCTCCTTGGAGTTGTCGGACCAAAGTCCCTAGTTCCTTGCTGGCTCGCCACCAGGGGCTGCTCTCAGCTTCTGGAAGCTGCCCTCATTCTTGGTCACTTAGCCCTTCCATCTTTAATCTGCAATGGCATCTGGAATCCTCTGCCAGCTTTCAATCACTCTGACTTCTCCTTCTGCCACTGGCCAGGGAAAGCTCCCTGCTTTGAAGGGCTATGGGATTAGATAAGACTCACCTGGATAATCTCCCAGTCTTAAGGTCCACTGGGCCATACGGTGCAACAGAATTAGAGGGGCGATGTCTCATCACAGGCACAGGTTCCTGGGAAGCAGGCAGGTTGTCCGTTGCGGGGGGGGGGGGGGAGGGGAGGGCAGGGTGTGTGTGTGTGTGAGAGAGAGAGAGAGATAGGCATACTGTCCTGCATAATGGCTCTTCATGATACAAGATATATTTTATGAGAAACTTTCCATTTTTCAAGTGCCAAACAGCACAGCTTTAAATTACATAAAACAAATCCAGCAAGAAATGTTAGATCAGGTCTAGGTGAGCGGGGCTGATGGGAGTCCTGCCTTTCACCTGGAGCTGGTTTTGTTAGCTACAGGTGGCTGTCGTGGATGGTCAGCTGTTTGGCGACCTGCCTCTGTCTTCCCAGATCACAGGCCTAGCTTCTGGGGGCAGCAGTGCTGAGCTTTGGCCGCCCAGCAGCTTGAATGCAAATCTCTTGGGATCACCTAGGGTGGCCTGCTTCAGCAAGGGGCCACGACCCTTGTCTCTCCCAGCAGAGCAGCCGGATCAGACAAAGCCTGCCACAGGAGGCCCATGGTGTTTGACTTGAGCTGAATTTTATGTCACTTGCAACCAAACATACCCTGATCAACGCTGGTTATACCCAGTGTTAGCTTTAATATAAAAATTAGAGTACTGCATCCTGTCTGAAAGGGCTCAGACGCTAAAGAATGACAAGGACAGCAAACTCTGCCCTGATTATCCAAGACCTTCGTTCAGACCTCAGAAGGCCCAGGAGGGTGGGGAGGCCAGCCAGCGATTTCCGTCCACCAGGAGGGGCTGCACTCATCTCCTCGGTGGGTAAAGCAAGAGTAAGTCCTCCTTCCCCTGAAAGAGCCTCCCTAAGGTGGCCCGGAGGACCTCAAAGCCACCACGTCTGTCCGGATGTTGGCACACTTCTGCCTCCTCAACTGTGCCTCTCAGCTCGGTGAGACACGCTCATGGGCTCATGGTAGAGAGCCTTGTACAGGGGCGCCCGGGTTAAGTCTGATTCTGGATTTCCGCTCAGAGGGGAGTCAGCTTGTCTCCCTCCCCCTCCGCCCCTAGCCCTGCTCGCAGGCTCGCGCTCTTTTTCTCTAGAATAAACAACTCTTGAAGTTAAAAAAAAAAAAAAAAAGCCTTATACAGATAAGCCAAAAGGAAAGAACAAACCCCAGGGAATCCCACTGCCAGCAAACAATTCCTGTTAAACAGTTTGGTGGGGATTTGGGGTCCCAGTAAGGCAAGTTACAGATTTCCACAAAACCAGCTCCAATCCTCCCTCTCCTCCTATCGTCACGCTCTCCTACGTGGTCAGTAGGGGGCGCTCCCCGCCCTCTCTCGGGACTTTCGGGGAACCGAGGACCCCTTTGGCCCTCCGGCCCCGCCCCGCGCGCTCGGTCCCCGCGGGGCCCCGCCCCGACCAGGATACGAGAGGGAAGGGCGCTGTCCCCCGCCCCCGTCTCCCGTCCCCCACCGCAGCCGAGTCCGCAGGTGCGCCGCGCTAGACCCCCAGGATTCGGCGGATTCTATCACCACTCACCGCCCTCCGCCCCGCCCCGACGGCAAATTGCGACTGTCCCCACTAAAGCCCGGGGCCGTTCAGGGATGGCCTCTGGGGCGCCGATCAGGCTGACGGCCCTCGGACTCCCGCGCCCTCCAGCACCTCCTTCCGGAACCGCGATTACAAGCCCTGGGGGGCAGCTGCCCAGCCTAGGGGCGGGGGCAAGAATTCCAGGCATTCCTGCTAGATTCGGATTAAAACAAAGCCCGAGGAGATTCCTGATAGGTCCCCTGCTGCCCTACAGGGTCAGTAAATCCCTGCCCGGGCCTCGGGTTCCCCGCTGGGCCGCTCGCCCGAGCAGCGGGGGACGTTGTTTAAAACAGTTGGACTCGCGCCCCCTGCGGAGGGTCGCAAGTAACCAGCCTGGGTGCGGGCCTGGACGCGAACATTTTTCAGAACTCCCTGGGGAGCTTTTCCTCAGGGACTTGAGTCGAGCTGTGGGGCTTGCGTCCCGTCGGAAGGGACTGAGCTTTGTGCGTGGCCTCGCCTGCAAGGTGTAAAATTGGTCCCAAGAGGCGAATTTTGTCGTAGAAATACATGCAAAAATGTCATTCCACCCCATTATATGTCTGTGTTCGTTTTGATATAAAAACAATTGTTAAAAGAATCTTCAGAAAGATTTAAATGTTATAATTCGTACTGATATAAAAATGACCTTGAGGTAAAAATGTATCTTATTCACCTGAGGGCAAGCACATGCAACAGCAGGTTCACAGGAGACGTTAAAAAGCACAAATTTATATGGAGTGAAGGAATTAAATTCCAAGCGGAGGCAAAACTGGTTTTTCCACAGGGGGGAGAGAAGTCACTGGCAGCTCCTGGGGCCACCTGTTTCCCTAGCCACCAGAACCTGCAATTTAAAAAAGGTGTAAAATAGCTCATGGAGAATGAACCGGGCTAGGAGCAGACAGATTGGGGGTTGTGCTTTAAAGTTAGTGTAATTTTGAAACAAGTTTTTCTTCGTAATATTTTAAGTAACTATCTGGAAAAAAAAATTTTTTTTCTTTACAGTGCTAATACTGCTGGGCTCCCCCAAATACCAAAATATTAGATTTCAAATCAGTCACTGGATGTAATATGTTTCTACTCTTTGGGTTTGGGGGCAAAAATCCACAAATACACCCAGAAGTTACTCCTGAGGGAAAAAGGAGAGCTTGAAGCTCTTGGGAGACTGTAGGGTGACGGGTTAAGGAGCACAGACTTAAGTTCAAGTCCCGCCCTGTCAGAACGTAGCTGGGGACCCGTCTGGGAGCCTCTGTTTCTTCACTTGACTGTGGCATATAAGGGGGTTCCAGAAGCTTCCCTCCCCGCTGCTCCTCAGCCTGACTGGATAGAGTAAGTCACCTGGAAACAGGCTTTCTTTGTTCAGGCTAGGGTTCTTTGAGTGGTCTGTGGCACCCATGGCTACCCCTCCGCACATCCCTTTGTAAGGCAGAACTGGTGGCTGGGGACAAAGTGGGAACGAACATGAGAGTGGGGACGAAGCTGGTGGATTGTATTCGAAGCCCAGGGCCTTTGAGACCCATCTCCCTGTCAGCCTGCTCCCCAGGATCAGGTTGAGGACGGACTAAAATTTAATGTCATGGTTAAGAGAAGGACCTCTTTGTGTGTGTGAATTGTGGGCCCCTCTACAGCTTGTAAGAACGCGCGGAACTGCGCCGGCCCACGTTCCACAGCGCCACCGTGTGGACAGACAGGCAACAACTGAAGAGGGCGGATCCCAGGCTTTCCGGAGTCGCCGGACTTGTGGACTTGGCACTTTGGAAGCCCTTGAAGTTCAGTAGTTTGGTAGTGAGTGGGCTCCAAGAGGGAGAAAACATAATTTTTCTGAGACCTCCCTGGACTAAAAGACAGACGCTTATAGACCTGTATACCTCCTGTATGCATGGATGATACCCAGGAAAACGGAAAACTCTGTAAAATGGAGGAAGCCACCACTGATGGGTGGATGTTGGGGTGGAGAGAGAGAGAGTGTGTGTGTGTGTGTGTGTGTGTGTGTGTGTGTGTGTGTGTGTGTGTGTGTGTGTGTGTGTGTGTGTGTATACGTGTGTACGTGTGTTGGGGGGGTAGTCACTTATGGGATTTCAGACCCTGCCTTCTGCATTGATGCTTCCCCATCCTCCTCTTCTCCGCATAGAGAGGGAGACCCAAATGGAGATTTCTTTTACAAGGTTCAATGCCCCTTACAAAAGGGTCACATCTAGGGGCACCTGGGTGGCTCAGTGGGTTAAGCCTCTGCCTTCCGCTCAGGTCATGATCTCAGGGTCTGGGATTGAGTCCCACATCAGGCTCTCTGCTCAGCGGGGAGCCTGTTCCCCCACCCCTATCTGCCTGCCTCTCTGCCCAATTGTGATCTCTGTTAAATAAATAAATAAACTCTTAAAAAAAATGGTCACATCTAACAGTTTTCAGAGCTTCTCCTGCATCTGCTGTTTCTTAAAAATAACCAGATCAAGATAATTCTCATGCCACAGAGACATTTTGGAGTGTCATATTCTTTTTTTTTTCTTTTAAGATTATTTATTTATTTATTTGACAGAGATCACAAGTAGGCAGAGAGGCAGGCAGAGAGAGGAGGAAGCAGGCTCTCCGCTGAGCAGTGAGCCCGGTGTGGGACTCGATTCCAGGACCCTGAGATCATGACCTGAGCTGAAGGCAGAGGCTTTAACCCACTGAGCCACCCAGGTGCCCCTTGGAGTGTCATATTCTACTTCAATTTTCTGCTAACGGGGTATAGGAGAGACTCGGACTCCAACACTCAATGAGAAACATTAAAATATATAGGCCTCAGTGAAGGCCTACCCGTGCCACATGTGAAATGCCAGGCAAATTGAGTAAGTTCCATAAAGTGGCCGTTGCCATCATTGTTACTGGGAAGCAAGATTGTTAAGACCCGAAAGGCCTTTGTGTCTGTTTCCCAAAATGATCAGCAGCAGCCCTTAGAAAGGCCGAGGTCACCCTCCTTGGAGGCAGCCAGGTTATACTCCCAGGCAGATGGAGGAAACGAAGGCCAGCTGGGTGGAAGGGTATCCGCAATTTTCCCAGTCACTAACCCCTTCTTTCTTGAAGCCCTGTTCCCAGGGAGAGGAGGCAGAGAGAGTGGTGGGGAGGACTTGGGCTCATGTACCACGTTCCCAGCTGATGTTCCTGGGGCCTGGGACTGGCCGCCTCCCCATGCCCCACAAGAGGGTCTGGGGTCAAGGGCATGTTTCTAGGGTTCCCATCTGATCTTGTTTGTTTCTGGCTCTGGAAGCTGGAATGAGTCCTCAGTGCCTGCAGAAGGCATCCTAAGCCTTAGCCAGAGGAGCCTTTTTACCGGGACAACCCCATCCCTGGCCCTCCCATCTCTACACTGTCCACACCAGGCAGCAGGCGCTTCTCCTGATGTCCCAGTGTTCTCACTCACTTCTGGGCTGTTGCACATGTTCCCGGCCTGGGAACCATCCTTCCTCGTCTACCAGGGGAGTGCTACTCCTCCATTAAGACAGAGGTGAGACGTCAGGCCCAGGGCTGAAGCCTGCTCTCCACCCTGTGCTGGGGGTGCCAGTTACATGGGTCCCCTTCAGAGGGATCCCTGACCTTCCTCCCTCCTTCTGGGGAGCTAATGCCAGCACCCCACCCCTCTGCCAGCTCTGTCAGCCCAGGCCTGGGCCCTGAGATCTGAAATGGACTCAGGAGCAAGGCTGCCCGTGAGGCCGGATGCTGAGGCTGAGGCAGTTTCCATGCTGGGAATGTGCAGTCTCTCTGCTGAGAGCTCCTAGTTCATGGGGCCCAGCTGGAGACAACCCAGTGAGCCCAGAGGAAGGGGGTGCACACCCAGGGCCCCTGTTCCTTGTCCCGTTGCTCTCTCAGGATCAAGTCTGAACACCTTCCTGAAAACCAGAGGGCCTCACAGGCCCTGCCTCCCTCAGGGGCTCCTGTCCCTTCTCACACCGGGGCCCAAACACCCTCCCACGACTCCCCACCCCTGGGGAGGAGCTCTTTTTCGATTCAGCCTTGCACCTGCCTCCTCCAGCCCTTTGTATGAGAAGTCCTTCCTTCTGCCTCCCTGTTCAGCCCTCAGGGCACAGCTGAACCCAGCACTGACCCTGGAGCCCCCCACCATTTAGTCTCAGGCTCCCTTCTGCCCTCTAAGATTATATGAGGACCCAGCCCTTCCTTTTACTTCTCTGAAGGAGACCCAGTGTAGACATCTGGGGGCATCTGCCCTACTCCGTGATGCCTCGAGCTGGGCGCAGGCGGGGAGCTTGCTCACTCCGGCCCCAGTGACTCTTCTGGGATAGCTGTTCTCCCCACGCTGGAGGTAAGCAACTTAGGCCGAGGCTCCCTAGCCATGGCAGTCCCCTGCGACTCCCAGCCCTGGACCCCACTGAACTGCTGTTTCGGTGCTTCTTGTCAAGCTTGTCAACGCTTCCAGGTTGACTGAAGGGACATCAGGGAACCCACCCCCAGCCTGTAACATCAGGCTCCCCGGGAATGCACCGTTAGCCGCCCTGTTTCTCCCCCATACCGCCTCCTCTGGGGGGGCAGCTCTCCAGACTCTGGCCCCTGTGGTGTCTGCTTTAATCCTGGCACCCACAGACCTCTAAAGCCCTTCAAGGTGTCCTTGTGCACCCACCGGCCAAAAGCAAGGAACAAGCTGTGTCTTCAGAAATCTCCGGTAACCCCGGCCCCAGACTCTCTTTGATGGAGATGGTGACAGAAAGTCGCACACCAGAAGAAAACCAGCCCCCTTTTATTGAGAAAATAGAGTTGATCCCTCCATCTTTTCCTCGGTGCCTCCCCACTGATGTGAGGGGGTGTCCTTTGGCACCCGTGCCCAAGTACACCTGAGGGTTCACTCCATCCCTTTACGGGGGCCCACGTTGGTCTGCTCAGGCCCTGGAGAAGTAGGCAGGCAGGGAGGGCAGGGCTCCGGAGGGGGACTGGAACAGGCGTGGGGGTGCCCTGGGTGGAGGGTGAGTGGCCGCGGAGGTGGTATCTTGCTGGAATGAGGGAAGGGAGAGGAGGAACACCACCATCTCCCGAGGCCTGGCACTCTCTCCCTCCAAATTCTTCATAAATAAGACTTCACAGTAATAGAGGAATGTCCATCTCCAGGGCCAAACCGGCTGGTTTCCGGGTGGGGAGCCAGGCCTCGGGGGCACCACACCCGTCCCTCGGAGGGCTGGGCAGCACCGCGACTGCAGGGGCTGGAGCACTGCTCTCTGGCCCTGGGTTGGGGGGTGGGAGGGCGCTGCAGCCCATCAGAGGTTCGGAGCATTGCTGAGGTAGTCAGGGCGGCCAGCCGCGCTTTCAGATGGGGCGGATGGAGCATCACAGGACACAGCCGGGAGCAAACCCTCCTGTGAGCAGAGACGAGCAGCAACTCCAGGCAGGTCTTGTGGTGGTGGTGGTGGTGGTGGTGGTGGTGGTGGCGGGGGAGTTGTTGCCGAAGGTCTTTCCAGCTTCCATCTCCTGGAGGCCCAGGGGCATGGGCTGCAGGGGTGGGGGTCAGGGGAGGGGCCTGTGAGCCTGCACAGGGTTGAGCTTCTCCTGAAAGGGCTGCCTGGGCCCATGGGGGAGACTGAGGCATTTCGCGGGAGGTGGAGAATCTTCTCTGTGAAGATGAGAGGGTCACCCCTGTCCCATCCAGGGCCAGACCTAACCCGGGTACCTGAGCACGGGGGTTCCTTCAGAGGTCACCAGGGCCTCTCCCCAGGTCACAGGGAGCCCAAGAGAGAACCCAGGTTAGGAGGGCTACCAGAGGCCACCCGCCTTGCTCCCAAGATGACCTTCCGCAGGCGGGGAAGGACCACTTTCTGGGTAAGGTCCACGCAGTGAGGGCCCCTTCTGGCTCACCGCGCCCCATCACGCCCAGGGGCCCACAAAGCCCCATGCCCCCCACCCCACCTCCCTGGGGGGGTGGGGAGCAGGGAACCACGATCTTTGCCCCGACATCGCAGCTCCAGCCCCAGGCCGCCGGGGGGCGCTCAAGAACGCGTGGCGTGGCCCCGCCCCTCCGGGGATCTGGCCGCCGTCAGAGCACCTGCAGCTTGCGGGCGCAGGTGAGGTTGCCATGCACCAGCCCCCACATGGCCAGCAGCTCGGCGGGCAGCAGCTTGTGCACCACCAGCATGGAGCGGAAGAAGCAGGGCTCCTTGTTCATGCGGCTGTTGCGGTTCCGGGAGATGCCGAATGTCTTGAAGCCCTCGTGGGCTGTGGGCTGCACGCTCAGCACCTCCAGACACATGCCCAGGAAGACGTCGTCGATGGGGTACAGCTCCAGTGTGTCGCAGGCGCGGTGCAGGCGCCGGGCCAGGCCGCCAGCCATGAGGAAGCCGCCCCCGCCCGCGTACGGCGGGTAGCTGGGCTTGCTGTACAGGACCCCCGGGATGTAGTACTTGTTGTCCTTCTTGCGGATGGGCCGGGCGTGCTGCAGGACATCGCCCACGAACAGGTCCTCCTGCGGCTGCCGGTCGGCCAGAAACTCTAGCAGGTTGGTGGGGTTGACAAAGACGTCGTCGTCGCCCTTGAAGATGAACTGGACGTGGGGGCAGTAGATGTCAAACCACTTGAGGAAGTGAATCTCCTTGAGGGTCAGGTTGAAGAAGCTGTCCAGGAAGTCCCACTGCAGGATGTCGCCGTATAGTCGGTCCTCGTAGGCCAGCAGCTGCTGGTAGTGGGCACGCTCCTCCTGCTTGGAGGCCGTGCCCAGCAGGAAGAGGGTGCGCACAGCGCCGCGGCTCCCCAGCTCCTGCTCCTGGCCCCAGGTCTGGCGGATGGCCTCGCGGCGGTCATGCTGCGTGATGACCGACTTGACCACCACCAGCAGGTAGACAGTGCCGCGGCACTTCTCCGGGTGGTTCAGCAGCATGGGGAAGTAGCGGCAGTGCCGGTAGGTCAGAAACTGCCGGAAATGGGGCTCCAGGCCCTGGAACCAGGGCTGGTGGGTCAGGTTGACGTTGGCTGAGCAGTTAGTGGTGCTGACGTCCCAAGTCTGGGGCCCTCGAGGGGCCATGGGCGTGGGAGCAGCCACATCCTTGGGGTTCTTCCAGAAGCTGTTAGGGTTCACCAGGTGTCCACTCGGGTTCTGGGCCTTCTGTGGCTCCCGGGTGGGCGGTGGGGGCTCTTGCAGAAACTGGTGGGGGGTCAGACTGCGCTGGAATACTGTTACCGCCACAAGCAGGGCCAGGGACAGGCACACGCTCTTGTAGACTGTTTTCTTCCTGGGGGCAGGGTGGGAGGGGGTGGGGAATAGAGGGGTGGGGATAGACGGTGGCATGGAGGAGAGAGGAAAGGATGAGTACCCTGTGACTTGTTGGGAGCTGCAGGGGGGGCACAGATTCAAGTCATGTGACCCCCCCCAGTGGTTAGAGGAGAGGCCTGCTTCCTCTCCCTCCCTGCCCTTCCTCCTTGCCAGGACCCAGGGACCCACATACAAGCAAAATGACTCTGACTGGGTCCCCCTTACAGTTTCCAAACTGTGATTTCTTTTTCCCCCCTCAATGAGGATAACAAGGAGAGAGAGCATTATCTCAGGAGTCCCGCTCCCAGTGGGTGTGTAGTCCGGGGAATGCTGTGAGTCTCTGAGGACGACCTCTGGTGGAGATTTCTGCTTGTTCCCCAACCCCAGCAAGCCACCCTGTTTGCTTTCATTTCCCTGTCCAAACCTGGTGAACCATTGGGGTGAAGCTTTGGGGTGAACCTTGGGCTGGGGGAAACATTGGGAGGGGTAGACACAGGGCTTGCTCTACAGCCGCAGAGCTCAATAACCTGGGGGGACACTGGGGAGAGTCTTTAACATGGGACCCAAAGAAGCCTGTCCCTTCCCCTTCCATCCCATCTGTCCAACCCAGTGCAATACTGCCCACATGGCTGACGGAGGCCTGAGAAGGGGGCAGGCGGCTCCTGGCACGACGGGCACAGGGCCCCTCTGTCTTAACATCCGCTTGGAGAGAGAAGTTCCCCCAGCTCTACACTGGGAAGGGGACACATTCAGATTTTATTTTTCAGGGACCCTCCTTGCCCAGATACCCCCTACCACACCTATTTCAGAAGAAGAAATTAAAGCCTTTTGCAGGAGGTGTTGGCAGACCCAGGGCAGAGGCAGCGGGGAGGGGGGCTCCCGAGGACCCTCTGTCCTCAGCTCAGACTCTGGAGGTGGCCAGGCCTTCGGCTCGGGTCTCTCTTGCTGAGACACAGGGGCTGGGGGCTATTGTGGAAGAGGCAGGCTAGAAGTGTGGCCTCACAGGACCAGGCCAAGAATGAGACAGCCCGGACCCCCAGGGGGGAGCTGAAGGGCCGGGGCTAACAGAAGAAAGAGACTGCAAAGTACGTCACAGGGACTCTGGAGAAGCCTGGGGTGGCCCTCAGGACTGGCTAGTTGAAGGTGCAGGCACCCAGGGCAAGTGAATGTGGAGTCCCCTTGAGCGACATTTCCCCATGGGGTCCCAGGGTTTCCCCATGTATGCGGTTGGGGGAAGACTGGGTCATCCCAGGTGCGGGAGTGGGGGGAGGGGGGAGTTGGAAACGGAGACTCGACCCTCCCAAAGGGGACAGTAGAATATTCCGGGGTCAGGGTCTCCTGGGGGTTTCAGCGAATCACCCCTTCCCCCCAGTTAGGGAGGTCCAGACTGGAGGAAGTGGGGGGGGTCACCCCAGGAGAGGGGGATGCGGCAGAGGTGTCCCTCCGCTCCAGGTCAGTCCACCTGCACCGCCCCACTCCATTTGCAGGACAAAAGTCCCACAGCGAGGAAGGAGAAAGGGAGAGGGGGAGAGGTGGGGGACCGGAGGCTCTAGCTCCCCGGGAGAAAGGAGAGCCTCTCGCGGGTGTGGTAGAGGACAGGGGTCGCCAAGGACTCAGGAGGTCCTCAGAATGGGGGACGGGACCCAGCTTCCCGGAGAGCCCTTGGGTCCCCAAAGCTCGGAGTCCCGGAGTGGGATCCAGGTGCCGAGGGGCCCGGGCCCGGGGGAGCCGAGGGGCGGCCGGCGCGGGCAGGGCGCACCGGCCCCGCGGGATCCCCAGCCCCGTCCGGCTGGTTCGGGCGCCGCGCCCCGCCGGGCATCCCGGCCGCCGCCGCCGAGCCCGTCAGTCCCGGGAAACTGAGGTCAGCCCGGGAGCACCGAGCGCGGCATCATCCTCCGGTCCCCGGGAGCAGCCCGGCGCCCCCCGCGCCCGTGAGTCCCCCTGACCTCGGGGAGAGGGAGCCGGGGGTCCCCGCGCCCCCCCTCCCTGGCCTCCCGCCCGACGGCCCCGCCGGGCCCCCACTCACCACAGAGACATGGCGGCCCGGGCCGGGGCGGCGGCGGAGCGGGGCGCGCGGGTCGCAGCTCTGGGCGCCGCGGCTTGGGGACGGCGGGCGGTGACGGGGACTAGGCGGGCGGGAGCGAAGGCCCGGCCGCGCCCCCGCCGCGACTTTCCTCTTCCCAGCGGCCGGAGGAGGGGCCGGGAGGGGCCGCAGCGGCCCAGGTGCGTTAACCCCTTCGGCGCCCCCGCCCTCTCACCCCTTGGCGGGGCGGCCCGCTGTCCCACCCCTCCGCCACACCTCCCGCCCTCCCCTCTGCGGCCAGTGGCCCATTTCGCGGAGGCGGAACCCGAGGCCCGACCCGCCGTGGCCCAGTCGGAACTTCCGAGCCCGAGAGGGTCGCTTCGGCCCCCGACTACTGGGTTTGCCCCGCGGAGCTTCCCTGTGGTCGTCCGTCCCTCTGGACGCCTGTGAGCCGGGAGACCACTCACCACCCACTTTCCACGGGCCCCCAGGTCCCCACCATCTCCCTCTGGTCCGGTTCAGGACTTTTCTTCGGTAGTGGGGGAGGCAGAGGAGGACAGGGCTTGCTTTTCCCCTTCTGCTTTCCTCTGCCTTCTTCCTTTTCTCCCCTTCCCAGGCAGACCACCCTGCACCCAGCTGTTGGGGACCTTGGGCCAGGTACCTAGGGCTGGTCTACAGGGAAGAGGGACTTGGGGGGAGCAATGTCCCTGGGGAAAGAGGCCCCCAGGAGGCTGGGCTGCCGGTGTCAGGGGCCACAGCTCTGGAAGCCTTCTCTGGAAGCCAGCCCGAGGCCCTCCTCACTACTAAGGGAAGGCCTGCTTGCCTGGCTGCGACCTCCTCTCTTTTCAACCATCAGCAAATATTTCACTCAAACCCTTTTTGTCCCCAGCCTTTATTAATCTGCTTACATGTGTGCCAGACCCAGCCCTTCCTGGGGAGTGGGCTCAAGCAGATGTACAACACAGATGGCCAACCTTGGCCCAGCAGGGTCTGGGGTGATAGGTGTTTCCATCCCGGTGACTTCCAGAATCCTCTAACCAGTAAAAATCTCGGCTGATCTGGCTAGTTGTTCATGTGTCTGTTGTAGTTTTGTTCCAGGTCGAGGTCCCATCACTGAGATGATAGGAGGACCTCAAAAATGCCCAGAGAATTGAAATGGAAGCATTTCACAGTCCAAGAAATAAAAGCTAACATTCATCAAAGAGTTACAATATGCAAAGCCCGATTCTAGGCTCAACCATGAATCACTTAATCCTAGAGGCACATACATTTAATATTCTTACCTTACAGAGGAGGAAATAGAGGTGCCCAGAGTAGAAAAGCCCTGTGGGCCAGGTATCATAGTAAACAAAGCCAGGAGGCCTGCCTGGCTCCAGAGGCAGGCCCTGAGCCCTTGGAGGATGGCAGTGACAGGGAGGTATTTTCCTGTCGAGGGGTGCCTCGGGAGGTCAGGAGGTCCCTGAGTGTAGAGGCTGGTGGTAGAAGCCTAATGAAGCTTCTCCTACTGAGCTGGGCCCCAGGACCCTGAGCCTGAGGCGAGGAGCTTCCTCAATTCTTTTTCTTTTTCTTTTATTTTAAAGATTTTATTATTTGTTTGACAGACAGAGATCACAAGTAGGCAGGGATACAGGCTGTGGGTGGGTGGTGGGGTGGGCGTGGGGGTAAGCAGGCTCCCTGCTGGGCAGAGAGCACCATGTGGGGCCGGACCTAGGACCCTCAGATCATGACCTGAGCGGAAGGCAGAGGCTTTAACCCACTGAGCCACCCAGGCACACCTCCTTAACTCTTTCTTTAAGGCTCAGAGGCCCCTTGGAAGGGGAGGAAAAACCCAAGATGCACTAAGAATTTGCTGGGATGTTGTAAGCTCAGCTCAGGGAAAGTGAAAGTTCTTCTCTGTAGAATTCCAGAGAAAAACCCTGGGGCCAGTGCTCTTTCTAATGGCCCTTTCCAAGTACCAGGGCTGGAGGAAGGTCTGACCAGTAGACAAAAGCCCCCCTTGGCTTGGCTGCCTGCCCCTGAGGGCCACCACACCCCCATAGGCTGCCTATCCCAGCTGGCACCGGCACTCCACTCCACTGCCCAGGTTTCTGGGTTCTCCCCCTTCACCCTGCAAGCGTGGCCTGGAGAGAGGGACAGGGCTGCCTGGCTGGGGTCATCTCAAGGGACCTCAGCACTGACCCCTGACCTGGAAGCTGTGGGGTTTCCTCAGGTGCCAGGAAGGGGCAGACACGGCTACCCCAGGAGGGGGTTTGGAGCCTAGACTGGAGCCTCTAGGGGCCTGGGGGTTGGGTTTGGTCTCTGCATTTCCGGGCTGTCAGTAGGGGCAGGTGGCTTATCCCCTCGAGACCTCAGTTTCCTGCCACTACAGGGTGACGTGGGATGACGCTTGCGAAGTGCATAAATTAGTGTCTCCTACACGGTGGCGTTAGGACAGGTGGGCTGCTGTTGATGTTATTATGATTGTCTACATTTGGCCTAATAGGGGCCCCAGAACCCACCAGGACAAGAAGGTAAAAGGGGGGAAGCCACTAACAGCCAGCTGAGTGTTTACTGGGGGAATTGGGTCCCCTGAGAGGAACTGGTTGTCTTCATGGGCTCATTTGATCTGGGTCTGGGCAAATGGATGAAAATTAAGTACTCGGTCCCTGACTGCGGCATGGGGGTGGGGTACGTGGGGGCCGGGCGGGACCCTGGACCGCTTTCACTGTCACTCTGACAGGTTCCCCCCGCAGGGTGTTCGGCTGGGCCCTGTCCTATCAGGAGCGTCAGGTCTGGCTCCTGCCACCTGTCCTGCCTGCAGGCAGAGCCCAGCGGATTCCTGCTCATTATTATCTCCAGCCCCAGCTGGGGTGGTTGAGTAAGGCCCCTGAGGACGGGGTGGTGGGGCTGGAATCCGGCCCTGCCCAAAAGGGCGGGCCCTCGCATCCCAGGAGGTGGGGAAGGTGGGGGAGGTGGGGTTGGGAGTGGGGAGAGGAGGGTCTGGAGCCTGGAGGGGGGGCGGAGGAACAGGAAGAGTAGCTGGGTAGGCCACCAGCGTCCCAAGCCCTGGTGGATTAGAGGTCCTTGGCACTGGTTATCCCCTCTTCCTCTCAGGCTAACGGGCTGCCCTGGGACAGGGAGCTCTCCTTCTGCCCAGAAGCTCCCCATCCCTCAGTGTCTCCACCTTCCCCACACCTCCTGGGCACTTTCTCTTCCCCTTTCGGTCCCTGCTCCCTTGTTCCTGTCCCCTGTCCCTCTCTCCATCCCTCTCCCCATTTTCTCTTATAGCTGCCCACCACCCCGAGAATGGGTTGGAATCCAGATCCTGATGCTTTGACCCTAACACAGTGTGGGCTTTCACGGGGAAGGAGTGGCCTGGGGGTGGGGGGCTGTGGGGAGACATCTGGAAGGCCAGAGGTTGCCCCGGGTCAGCCTTTGACTGGCCAGAGTGGGGCTGACTGGGGTCCCAGAGCACCTCGATGCCGGATGCCAGGTGTGAGCCGGGTGGTGGCCGAGGGGTAGAGATTAGCTGTTGGCTGTAGTCACGTCAGAGCAGCCCCACCATGTTGGTGAGTGTGGGTCGGAACTCAGTTTGGTATTTAAAGACCCTGAGGAGATGCCTACACTCCAGGGCAGTTACAAGACTTGGGCAGCCATGGCTGGGGCTTCACTGCATGGCCGTCTACACTCTCAGAGGGCCTATTCATTGGCAGTGGAGTGTCAGAAGTCCCTCTTTAGGGAAAAGAGTGTCCCTGAAGATGTGTGCTTGGCAAGAAAGACTGCACAGCCCCCTCTCCCTGAACAAGTCCAGCAACCCAGCAGAGCAGTACCTTGGATCTGGAACTTTCTCTCATTGGTCCTGGATGCCCCACACAATGACCTGACTGGAGGGTTGCCCCGTCTTTGTCCATCACGGCCTCGAATCCACCCAGAGAGAAGCTTTCCCACACAGGACGGAGAGTGGGACTATGGTGGGAAATATGTTTCGTGCTTCTCGGAACTGATGCTTTAAGTGGGGTAGCACTGATTTCATTGTAACCGGCCATCTGGTGAGGAGCTGTAGGGGGAGGCCTGCCATCTACTCCCACCTCTGGTCGTTAGATGCCCCCCACCTCCCCTGCAGAGAATGACCCCCCTGCAGGGCACCCTGGGAAGAACAGCCCAGTCAGGAGGACACAGCACCAAGAAGAGGGAAAGAGACCAAGAGGAAGCTAGCAGAGAGGTGGGAAGATGGAGGAAAGTCTGGGATCTGCTGGCACTGAGCCCTCCCATTCCAGCCCTTTGGTCAGCAGCAGGCAAGGGGCAAAGGAGGGATAGGATGGGGAGGCAGCTATGGAGGAAAGTGGGGACAGAGTGGGGGAGAGGTGACGAATTCACTTTCCCAGTCATGCAGTCGGCAGCTGAGAAAGCAGGGGTGGGTTTGTGAGCTTGGCAAGAGATGGAATGAGTGGCACAGCCTCTGCGGGAGAGACAGTGAGGAGTGTTTAGCCTCAGGCAAGGGGTTCCTGTGCACCCAAGTGCAGGTGCCTGTCAATCCTGATCCAGTGATTATCTAGGGCTCACCGGGTATGAGTGACAGAAGCCCGACTCACAGCAGCTCAAGCAAAAGAAGTGGATTTGCTCCTGTGACAGGAAACCCTTGTCTCTTGCTCTCTCTCATTCTCTCTCCACAACCCATGCCCCTGGATAGTCCACCTATCTCTTGGCTCTTCTACAGCCAGAGGCTCCGTCCATGAGAAGGAGAAGAGCAGGTGTGGTTCCCAGAGGAAATAGGTTTTTTCCTCTGAACTTCTCAATTCCCAGAGAAAGGACTCTTATTGGTCTTGCCTCAGTCACATGGCCAGACCTGGGCTGGTGCTTGTGTCTGGGGGCCTGGGTATGATGACTGGCTAGGTCTGGGTGTTCCCTGTACTGCTTGGGGCAGGGCCCTGAGACTAGCAGCCCCACAGAAGCTCCCTGGAGGGGGCTGATCCCTCAAAGGCTGCTTCTGTGATCAAGAAAGCTGGGGAAGGGACGCTGGGCCAGTCCCCCCACTCATGCCAAATCCCACTGGTCTTTCAAATTGCCCTCCAAAACAAAGCCCTAAGACCAAGAGCCCCAGAAGGAAGAAGAAAGGGGTGGGTGGCTGTGTGGGAAATGTTCCCACATGTTTTCCTGACAAATCTTCTCTCCTGGATGGGAGGTGCCCCCAGGTTGGCCAGTGGAGGGCTGGCCACTCTCTGGCCCTTTTCCTTTGCTTGGGCCTCTGCTGGCTGGTCTGGGGGCGGCCAAGGCCACCCACAGCTTTGGGGGTGTGGGAGCCGGTCGGGTGAAGGTTGGAGCTGGGCAGCTGGAAAGAGGAGCCAGAGTTCAGCAAGGCCCAAGAACAAGGATCTGGGCAGTCTTGGGAGAAGTTGGGGAGGGGAGGCTAGGCAGGACGGGCAGACGCTCTCCCCAGGCCAGTTGGGCCACACCCAGTCTCCCATCAGAAGGGTGTGGGAGACACACATACAAACAAACACACACTTTCGCTCACAGACACAGACAAATGCACACTCATAGCCGAGCAACCCAGGCGTACGGATGACACAGACCCAGGCATGTACACATGCACCCAGGAACACACACACACACATACACATACCACGACACTCATACACACAGACACATTCCTTCAGAAGCATGTGAATTCAGGGACGTGCACACATCACACTCATACTCATACGCACATGAGATGTACGTTCACCCAGAAGATACAGACACCCCCCCACAGAGATTCACATTTCTAGAGATGTGCGAGCACACGCGCGCATACACACACACACACACACACACACACGCCCTTAGACATACCCACGGTCACACATACACAGATACTCAGCACACAGGGAGACATACCTAGAAAGACACATACCTTCACCCACATACGCACACAGGCCCAAGGTTTTCCCCAGGCAGGAGGGGCCTTCCCTGACCACCTCGTCTGCTACCAGCGAAACCCTACCTGACGGCCCCTGGGAACAGGCTCGGGACCAGGCAGGTCCCAGGGTATCCACGAATGGCCTCTTTTGATCTGCCCCAGGGTCCTCAAGTCTGTGCCCATCCTTACCTCCAAGAGCCTCTGGGCACTGCCCACAGGCCCTTGACACCACCCACATCTACCCCCAACCCCTATTCCGGCCATCCTGGCCTTCTCCCATTTACTGAGATCCCAGCCTCCTGCTCAAAGGCATCCCCCCTTCTGAACCGAGTGAATTCCTGTTCATCTTTCAAAACCCAGCTCAAATGTCCCCTCTCTTGGCTGGCATCACATCTGTCTGTCCCTCCTCCATCTGTCCCACCAAACTGAACACGACGAAGAGCAGGAGACAGCCCTGTTTCCCTGGCAGCACTGGGGCGGGGAGGCGAGGCACTGACGCCTATCAGTTGACTAGCCCGGGGAAAGAATCGCTCGCATCGGCCACCTGGAGGAGACCCTGGCAGGGCCGCCTCTTGCCTCAGTCATATTCGGAGGATAACTGGGTGTGTCTCCCCCAGGGAGGCGGGGGCATCCCAGACAGTCGTGCGAAGCCCCAGCCCCGCCCCCGGCACACACGTTGGAATGCACACTGACACGCATTCACACGCAGGTGGGCATCGTGCCCCCTTGTCCTGGGCAGCTGGGCGGCCCCTCCCCCCTGGCCACCAGTGACTCACATCCCCACCCGCCAGGCGGTCTGCTTGGGCACACACAGCCTCCTTTCAGCCCCTCGGCCTCAAACACTAGCTTAGTCTTCCCTCCCCGGCACCTCCCCTTCCCCAGAGCCGGCCTGCCCTCCCAGCCTAGCAGCATGGCCCCACGGGGAGGCCACGCAGAGGCCTCCTTCCTCTCCGGAGCACAGGGCTCCCTGTCTCTCGTCACCCGGCTCCTGTCCAAGCCAGCCTTGAATGGCTGCCTTTTCATGGCCCGGAGCCTGGCCAGGTGCATTCTGGGCAGCCCCGCGCCTGCCTGTGTCTGCTGGGAAGCTGGAGGGCCTGGTGTCCCTACCACTGGGGCAGGAGAGCCAGAGGGGCCGGCGATGCTCGGCTTCCGGTCACAGGCCTCCTCACACTTCCTCCTGGCTGCCCTTTCCCCTGTGCCAAACACTCTAGGCACAGACTGTTCTCTTTCCCATTTTATCGAGGGAACAGCTGAGGCCCAGAAAAAGCTCAGCCTGCTGGTGAACAGTGGAGTCGGACCACAGTCTCGGGGGAAGAGGGTTGGTAACCCAGTGTACCTCATGGGATGGCAAGAGGTGGCCGAGCCAGGCAACCTGAAGGGTTCCTCGAGTCTGCCGCACGTGATGATGGGCACAAAAGTGGTTCTGGGTTTTATGCCCACCACCCTTCCCTTCTTTTGGTGAAAGACGTCCCTGTTTAGTTTTGGGGTGGGCTCGCAACCAGGCTGGGCCAGTCACCGTCCCCGAAGCCTCTTCCTGCCCCAAGGGTGGGCTCAGTCCCAGGGATGGGCCTATGACCTGCACTGGGCCAATGAGGTCTCTCTCTTCGGGAGTTTCGCAGTGGAACGAGGAGAGGGTCACCTACCCTCTGACTGTGGGGATTTTGAGGGTGCGACTCAACATTTTGGGCACCCCATGCCCCCTACACTCATCAGCAGGAGAGGACAAACCACCCACAGAGTGAAACAGAAACAAAGTCTGAGTGGGGCCAGAACCATGGTTCTAGAGGCTTGCTTGTCAGCGAAATTGAGCCCCTCCCTCAAAGATACGCACGCCCTAATCCCCAGAAACTGTGACTCTGGTGGGTAATGACAGGCAAGAAGGATGCAGATGTAAGTTTACAGACCTTGAAACAGGGTGACTAGTCTGTTACCAGATGGGCCCGATCTAACCACAAGGGCCCTTGGAAGTAGAGAACCTTCTCTGGCTGAAAGCAGAAGAGAGGCAGCAGAAAGCAAAGTCGGGGAGCTTCCGGGCCTGAGAGAGATTTGGCGTATGCCTGTACTGGCTCTGAAATCTAGGGAGCCCCTTGCAGCCCAGAGACCAGAGTGGGGTCTCCAGGGGCCAAGGGCAGCCCCCAGCCGAAGTCCGGAGCTGTCAGCCAGCAAGGATACGAGGACGAGGACATCGGTCCCACAGCCACAAGGATCCGTATTCTGCCCCGAGGCTGAATGAGCTCAGAAGCAGATTTTCCCCAGAGCCTCCCAATAAGAGCCCAGATGGCCATCACCTTGCTTTTGACCTTGTAAGTTCCTGAGCAGAGAAACTAGCTGAGCCAACCCAGGCTTCCAATCTCCAGAGCGTGAGAGGATAAATCTGCACTGTTTCGAGCCACAGAGTTTGTGGTCATTTTCTTGCAGCAGCTTTAGGAAGATAATATAGGCCCAAGACCTAGTGTGACAGAGACTGCCTCCCCCGATTGGGTTAACAGGTGTCAATAATTTTTTATTGGTGTTTTTTGTCATGCAAAACCAAGGGCTCCTAACGAATGCCCCCACTGTCATCCCAGTCAGGTAGGAGACAGGGCCCCTCAGACTTGAGACAGCTGCCACCATAGGCTTGAGGACAGCAGAGTGTAGGAGGGATAGGCCCTCTGGGACCTCACAGTCTGTAGGGGCTGGCTTTGCCCCTTCCTTGCCAAGCCGGATCCCATCCTTCCCCACAGCCTGGCTGAGGTTAACGGGGAGGAAGCCAGTGCATAGAAGCCAGGGAGGAGTGAGTTATCTGAAAACTTTCTATGTGGCTTGGTCAAAGCTTGTAAAAGCTGGCCGGGTCAAAAGACATATGGGTCTGTCCTGGTCCAAGATGGCGACCTAGGAGACTCCTGAACTCACCCCCTCCCATGGACACACTGACTCTCCAGCTATACAGGAGCCATTCCCTCTGAAGGAAGTTTTGAGACAAGCTGAGCAGTAAATACACATCAGGGGAACAACAAAATATCTACACTGAGGCAGGAAGGTCTGAGACACACTCTCATTATATACCTGACTGCCGGCACAGTAACAATTGAGAAGGAACTCACAACTCCAGCTTCTCCCTGAGGAGCCAAGTGGTTTGAACCAACATCTAACACCCTAACCTTTAGCACCTGAAGGATGGGCCCCCAAAACATCCCGGAGACCCACCAGACTATAGCAAACAAAGAAAGAGTTCTTAACTGGCTTCCCCCCATCCCTGATTGAGGTCTCTACTATCAAAATCCCAATGGCATTTTTCATAGAAATAGGAAAAGCAACACCAAAATTTGTATGGAACTATAAAAGACCCTAAAATGCCAAAGCAATCCTGAGAAAGAAGAACAGAGCTGGAGGCATCACCCCTCCCGATTTCAAACTATGTTACAAAGTGATAGGAATCAAAAGAATATGGTATTGGCATAAGAACAGACATTAGCTCAATGGAACAGAATAGAGAGCCCAGAAATAAACCCATGTGTGTATAGTAAATTAATTTACGATAAAAGAGCCAAGACTATACAATGGGGAAAGGATAATCTCTTCAATAAATAGTGTTGGGGAAACCGAATGTTCTCATGCAAGGGAATGAAACTGGATGCTCATCTTACATTGTACTGGAAGTCAACTCAAAATGGATTAAAGACTTGAACGAATTACAACCTGAAACCATAAAGTCTCTAGAAGAAAACATAGGGGGTAAGTTTCTCAGCATTAGCCTTGACATTTTTTTGGAGTTTTTTTGGACTTAACACCAAAGGAAAGGCAACAAAAGAAAATTAAACAAAGCCGGACTCCATCACACCAGAAAGCTTCTGCACAGCAAAAGAAACAACCAACACTGAAAAGGCAACCTGTAGAATAGAAGAAAATACTGGCAAATTCTCTATCTGGTAAGAGGTTAATATCCAAAATATATAAAGAACTACAACTCAACAGCAAAAATAATCTGGCTAAAATAGGCAAAGGAAATGAATAGACATTTCCCCAGTGGGGTCTACCTCACTAATCATCAGGGAAGGGAAAATCAAACCATAATGAATTATCACCTCCTACCTGTTAGAATGGCTATCATCGAAAGACCAGAGATAACAAGGACTGGTGAGGATTTGGAGAGAAGGGAACCCTCGTGCAGTTGGGTGGGAATGGAAATTGGCTTAGCTACTGTGAAAATACGGTGGGGGACCTGGCTGGCTCAGTAGGTGGAGCACGTGACTTTTGATCTTGGGATTGTGAGTTTGAGCCTGATGAAGGGCACAGAGATTACCTTAAAAAAGTGGGAGTACCTGGGTGGCTCAGTTGGTTAGGCATCTGCTTTTGATTCTGGTCATGACCCCAGGGTTCTGGGTTTGAGCTCCATGTCAGGATCCCTGCTCAGTGGGGAGCCTGCTTCTCCCTCTCCCTCTGCCCCTTTCCCCTACTTGTGTGCTCTCTCTCTCAAATGGATAAGTAAAATCTTTTTAAAAAATTAAAAAGAGGGGCGCCTGGATGACTCAGTTGTTAAGATCTGCCTTCAGCTCAGGTCATGATCCCAAGGTCCTGGGGTTGAGCCCCACGTCGGGCTCCCTGCTCGGCGGGAAGTCTGCTTCTCCCTCTCCCACTCCCCCTGCTTGTGTTCCCTCTCTGCTGTGTCCCTCTCAGTCGAATAAATAAATAAATAAAATCTTTTAAAAAATAAAAAGGAAGGGAGGAAGAAAAGGAAAACAATATGGAGGTTTAAAAAAAAACATAAAACATGGAACTACTGTTTGACTCAGCAATTCCACCTCTGGCTATGTATTCAAAGGAAATGAAAACAGGATATCAAAGAGATAGATACAGGCCCGCATTCGTTATAGCGGTATTCACAGAAGCCAAGACATGGATACAACCTACGTGTCCATCAACAGATAAGTGGGTAAGGGAGAAGTTGTAGAGGTCTACAATTGGAATATTATTCAGCCACGAGAAAGGACATCCTGCCATTTGGGACAACATGGTGGATTTTGAGGGCTTTACACTAAGTGAATAAGCCAGGCGGAGAAAGACAAGTACTGCATCGTATCGCTTACTATGTGGATTCATTTTTTTTTTTAAGATTTATTTATTTGATAGAGAGAGACACAGCGAGAGAAGGAAGCTGGGGGAGCGGAAGAGGGAGAAGCAGGATTCCCGCAGAGCAGGGAGCCTGATGCGGGGCTCGATCCCAGGACCCCTGGACTATGACCTGAGCTAAAGGTCATAAAGGTCATAAAGGAGCATAAAGGTCATAAAAGATGCTTAACGACTGAGCCACTCAGGCACCCAATATGTGGATTCTTAAAAAAAACAAAACAAACAAGAAGAACCCTCAGAAACAGATAGAAAAGTGATTGCCAGGGCCTGGGGAGTGGAGGCAACAGGCAGAGATTTGTAAAGGTGTACGAACTTCCAGCTGTCAGATGAATAAGGTCTGAAGATCTAATGTGCAACGTGGTGATGATAGTGGATAACACTGTATTGTGTAACTGACATGTGCTAAGACAGTAGAATATAAACGTTCTCACCAAAAAAAGATAAATACATGAGCTGATGAATGTTGTCAATTCGCTAGATGGGGGTAAGCCTTTCTCAAGGTCTACCGATACGAAATCATCATAATATACACTTAATTTCATTTATTTATTAAAAAGATTTTATTTATTTATTTGAGAGAGAGAGAGAGAACGCAAGCAGGAGGAGCTTCCGGCAGAGAGAGAGAGAGAAACAGTCTCGATCCCAGGGACCGTGGATCATGACCTGAGGCGAAAGTAGACTCTTAACTGACTGAGCCCTCCAGGTACCCCTATTTTTTATTTAGAGAGAGAGAGAGCTTGTGAGCTGGGTGGGGAGGGAGGGGCAGAGGGAGAGAAAGAATCTTAAGCAGGCTCTTGGTTCAGCGTGGAGCACAATGTGGGACTCGATCTCCTGACCCTGAGATCATGACCTGAGCTGTAACCAAGATTTGGACCCTTAACCGTTGGAGCCACCCAGGTGCCCCAGTGATGTATGCTTTAAATATTTTACAATTTTACATCATCCATTTACTTCGATAAAGCTGGGGGAGAAAAGAGAGGAAAGGGGGAAATGCCAGTTGTCACTGAATGGAGGGAGATAGTGACATCTGAGTCCCCAAGTTGCCCACTTCTCTGTTCCAGGTGCCCAACTGTAGCTTCAACCTGGTCCCCCTCGGTTCCTTCTAGAAAATCTCAAGGTACCACCAGAATGTTTTGGTTGTTATTCCCAGTGGATCCTTAGCAGCTTCCTGAAGTCATGTTTTCCAGAATCTACTTCTGGGGCCAAAGCTCTTCAGCCTACTGTCCTCCCCCTCCCTGGCTCTGCTTTTCACAAGCACTGATTGAGCAACGAGGGCATACAGGCTGACTGCCAGGCCCTGGGATGGGAATGAACATTTCCTAGCTGCAAGACCAAAAGCAGGATCCATAAAAGGAAAAATTTGATAAGTTGGACTTCAACAAACTTAACTTCCACTCTTTGAAAGGCATTTGGAAAAGAATGAACATAAACTAGGAGAAACTCTTTGCAAAGCAGGTTTCTGATAAAGAACTTGGTGTGGGGCACAGAAAGAACTCTCAAATGTGATAATTAGGAAACAAAGAACTCAAAATAAAAAAAATGAACAAAAGATTAGAATGGATTTCTCACCAGGGGAGGTCTACAGATGGCAAGTGATGACATGAAAGATATTCACCACCATCACTGCGGAACTGTGAACGGAGATCATGGAGAGATACATCTAACGGAATGTCTGAATTACATACAAGACCGGCCTTCTCAAGTGTTGTTGAGGATACGGAGCACCTGAAACTCTCCCACATTGGTGGTGGGAGTGGACATGGGGGCGTCCACTTTGGACAACAGTTGGACATTTTCTTTTCTTCATTTCTTTTTTTTTAAGCTTTTAAAAAAGATTTTATTAATTTATTTGACAGAGAGAGAGAGAGAGAGATCACAGTAGGCAGAGAGGCGGCAGAGAGAGAGAGGGAGGCAGGCTCCCCGCTGAGCAGAGAGCCCTATGTGGGGCTTGATCCCAGGACCCTGAGATCATGACCTGAGCCGAGATCAGGTGTTGGATGCTTAACTAACTGAGTCCCCCGCCAGGTGCCCCCTGTTTCTCAATAAGTTAAATATATACCTAGCCCCGACCCAGCCATTCCACTCCTAAGTATTTCCTAAAGAGAGATGTGTCCATATGAGGATGTAGAGGTGAATGTAGACTCACAACAGCTTTATTTGTAGGAGATAAATATGCCCGTGATGGTCAGGACAATGCAGTCGTACTCAAGAATAAGAAGGGCAAAGTTAGTGATAGATGCCACAGGGGGATAATCTCAAACTAAGCATGCTCGAAACTAAGCATGATCTCAAACTAAGAAGCTCGAAGAAACCCATACCGTGAGATTACATTATATACATAAAATTCTAGAAAATGCGAACAGATCTATACCGACAGAAAAGTAAGTTGCCTAATGATGGGGGAGAGGCGGAAGGGGGAGATTACAGGAGAGGGCCCGGAGAGGGTGCCTGGGTGGCTCAGTTGGTTAAGTGTCTACCTTAAGCCCAGGTCACGATCCCAGGCTCCTGGGCTCCCTGCTCAGCGGGGAGTCTGCTTCTCCCTCTCACTTTGCCTGTGCTCACTTGCAGGCTCCCTCAAATAAATAAAATCTTAAAAAAAAAAGAGGCCACGGAAATTATTGGGGGTGATGGGTTGCTCACTCCGTTGCTTGTGGTGATGGTTTCATGGGTGCTCCCATCTATCAAAGTTTATCATGTTGTACCCTGTCATGATACCACAGGAAAGCTGCTGTGTATTTATTTTTTTAACTAGGCTCCTTTCCCAACCTGGACCTGGTACGCATGACCCTGAGATCAAGAGTCACGGAATGCCTGGGTGGCTCAGTGGCTTAAGCCTCTGCCTTTGACTCAGGTCATGATCTCAGGGTCCTGGGATCGAGCCCCGCATCAGGCTCCCTGCTCAGCGGGAAGCCTGCTTCTCCCTCTCTCTCTGCCTGCCTCTCTGCCTACTTGTGATCCCTCTTTCTCTCTCTCTCTGTCAAATAAATAAATAAAATCTTTAAAAAAAATCACACGCTCTACCGGTGCCTGGAGTGATACCTCCGTAAAGCTGTTAAAGGGAACAAGGGATCAGCTATGCACAGGGTCCCCAAGGGAAACTGTGGTCTGGGGGGAAGGCAGTGGGCTCCCAGCAGCGGCCACAGCCGGGAGTTGCTGCAGAGTGTGGGGCGCTCAGGACGGAGGCTGGAATTGAGCCCTGTAGCTCTGGTACCCAGCCCGCCCTCCCTAACTGGCCAGACAGGACACTGTCGGGAGTAGCCCCACCCTTCCTACCCTCCTGGCGCTCACAGGTGAGGACCCCACAGTATGGCTTTGCTGTGACAGGGACGCTGAAGGATCTTGGGAAGCAAGGACAGAGAGGGACAGGAAAATCCTCCCGTGAGTTAATGTCCCAGCAGAGGTCCCAGGAGGAAAGGGGATGGGGGTGGGGAAGGGCAGGCAGTGTTCTGGGCAGGGAAGGGCCACCAGGGAGATGGAGGCAGGAGCTGGAGGAACCTGGCCATGTGTCTCCTGGGGGCCAACCCCTCCCCAGGAGCCTGCAGAGCCTTCCTTCCTTGAAGGCATGGGCCTCCCTGATCTCAGCTGGGGGTCGGCTCCGTCCTCACATCCACCCGCACACCATGGCCTGGCTGCTGGTCTTGCTTCCCCCCACCCTCCACAGGGCAGGGTCTCAGAAACGGGACTGCCCAGAAAGTGGTAACGCAAAGGGGCACCCATGCTTCAGGGGCTGTGCCCCTGCCCCACTGGAGACCTCAAGCTCCTCTGCTCCTTGTGGGAGACCCTCCCTCGGCTAAGGATAAGGAACTGATAGGATGGTGTCTGGGGGCAGAGAGGTGAGATGTACACAGAGTTCAAAGGCACCCGGTGGTGGGCAGTGAGGGAAGAGGGGATGAGATGGACCCTGGGGAGCTGGGACCCACTCTGGCACTCCAAGAAAGCTGGGTGCAGACCCAGGGTGCCATGCACCGGAAAGGTGTCCGGGCTGTGGGCTGCTGCCCGCCTGGGGGGCCTCCTGGCTGTCCTTGGGTGTGAGCTTCAGGTTTTTTTTTTTTTTAAATTGACAGAGAGAAATCACAAGTAGGCAGAGAGGCAAGCAGAGAGAGAGGAGGAAGCAGGCTCCCCGCGGAGCAGAGAGCCCAATGCGGGACTCGATCCCAGGACCCTGGGATCATGACCTGAGCCGAAGGCAGAGGCTTTAACCCACTGAGCCACCCAGGCGCCCGGAGCTTCAGGTTTTTTAAGGGATGAGGCCGTGAGGCGGTCTCTGTGGACCAGGCAAAGCGGAGTGTGGTGCTGACTGCCCCGCCCCCTCTGAGGTAAGCCTGCTTGGGGAGGAGACATCCGCACACCCCATCCTGCCTGACCAAGGAAGCTTTCAGCCGCAGACATCCATCAACAGCCCTGGCTCCCTGTGGAGGCTGAGCCGGTCCACTTCCAGAGGAGTTTTGGGGCCAAGGGAGGCCACATCTCCATCCTCCTACCTTCTTCTGCTCTTCCCACCAACACGGGGAAAGGATACCCCAATGGGATCATTTTTCCTTTGGGAGCTTCTCTCTGGATTTGTGGCTCACTGCACTTTTGCCCGATTGTGGACTATAGCTCTAAAATCCAGTTTGGTCTCCGTCTAAGGCTGTCCTTAGACATGGGGGGACGTCTCTCTTCCAAGACTTAATGGAGCCAGAAGCACCCAGATAGAATGAGGAGTGCAGGCTAGGAGGCCTCCCCTCCTCTCTACTTAGACCCTCTTGTCTACGGGTGGAGTCCCTGGAGCCCTCCCTTCTAGAACTTTCAATTGGAGACTGGAGTGGAGCCTTGGGTAAATGAGAGGTGAGGGGCTGGAAGGAAGCAGGTCAGGGAGTGGATGAGATGAAGGGCAGGAGCAGGAAAGGGCAGAGACAGGACACCTATGATTCTGGAGACTGGGACCCAGGATCTTTCCTTAACATGGGATGATCCCTTCCGGTGTGCATGGGGGTCACTGGTTATAGGTGTTAAAGAACCAACAGAGAACAGAAAACCCGGTCCTGGGTTTGAGGCTGCAGCGGCCCACCAACTGGGGCTTGAGTGAGGGCAGGGGGCTGGGGCACCTGCTCTGGGGCACAGAGGGGAGAAGCCAGAGCCGTTCCAGGTGGGGCAGATTTCAGTACTGCCGGTCCCCCCCTTAGTCAGCAGTCACGGAACCTCGAGTTCTGGCAGTAAATTTTTTTTTTTTTTAAATTAGGCATCTGACTGTAGGAAGAAGATGGTGATATATTTCATGCCTGGGACAGATGGTTTCTAAACAGTTGTATTTAACTGTTAACTATAATCGTGAACTTTTTGGTCCAGTTTGTTTACCCTGCAGCTGCTCCTGTCTCATGGTGACCTCAGAATCCTCAGGAGCCCTGACCCCTCATGACAGAGGCTGCAGGGTGAGTCTAGTCCCCCAGCACAGCCCAGGACTGATCTGACCACTAGTGTGGCTCTGCAACGTCACCGTCTGTCCTGCCTTTCCCCGGTCACCTGGTCCCCAGGTCCCCTCCCTTGTCCCTTCTCAGTCTTAGATTTACATGTATCACAGACCATTTTGCAGTAACAATGAAGGTGGAAAGTTGTTCTCACAAGCGTGAAGGATGGAATGGTCTGGAACTTCGTGAGACAAGGGTTCGTTGCTAATGCATCAGAAGGGACCCAGCCACACGGGGTTTCCCCAGGATGGAGGGAAGACAGAGTTGCCGGCACTGACATAATTCCTTCTGGCCGAGGTAAGCAGCACGTGTGTGGGGGGTGGCGTGGGGGGTTGTCTGCTCCACACACAGGAGTCACACTTGGGCTCTGATGGAAGGTGCCTTTGGAAGGCAGACACCCAACACCCCAGACACCTGGGAGTGCCCGCCATGACTTCATTTGCAGGTGTTTGGGCGACTAGGGACATCCAACTTCAAGAGTCATTAGAAGGAAAAAAAAAAAAAAAAAGGAGTGGGGAGGGATTTATTAGCCCAGATAAGCAGAAAAGGTCCAGGCATGGGTTGGAGACAACTGCCATCAGGGGTCCCACCCAGGCCACTGCCGCCTCTTCCTGGGGGGCACCTTGTCCCCACCACTGCTCCCCACAGAAGGGGACGGGCCACAGGCAGGCCCATTCCAGCAGCCCCAGGGAGAAGGAAGGGGGTTCCCAGCTCAGCATGGCTCAATGGTACCTCCCGCCCTGCAAGCCCTTGGCAACCTGGCGAGGCAGGCATGGGGAGCGGACCCGAGTTCCTGTTCGCACCCCATGGTGAGACGCTGGCAGCAGCCTGTCATCGGGGCGCTGCTCAGAAAGGCCCAGCCTGGCTTGGCCTCCTTTGCTGTGATGGGAGAGTTGGTCTCCTTGGGGTTCTAGGACAGGCCAGTGATAGCCAGGTCCCCGCTTCCCTCGCTATTTCCATGTGTTCCCTTGCGGCAGGGGTGGGGGTGTCGCACCAAAGCTCAGAAATCCTCTCCTCTTTTGCCTGCTTTTTGTGTTTTCCCCCCTGCTGGCCACTCCATGCCTTCAGCAGAAGAAGGGCTCTGGCCACAGATTCCCTGTCCCGAGTTTGCTCTCCACTGTCTCCTGAACCTGTTGTTGGTCCTCTGGGACTCCCCTAGCCTCTGGTCCCTCTGCCCTGGGCCATCTGGCATGCTGTTGGTGATGCTCTGGGCACAGAAATCGTCTTCTCCCGAAGTGACCCACCAGGAGACTCCCAATGCCGGCTCCAGCTGGGCTCCCTGTGCCAGACCATTACTGGATCCTCAAGCCTCAGGGACCTGAAGTTCCTCTGAGGCTCTGTAAGCTCTAAGATCACGTTGTTCCCCAGGTGGGCCCCCGAATCTGACCAGGGCCAGGGTCGCTCACCTCACACCCCTGCCACTTCTGCCCCCACTCTTCCTGCAGGCGCCGCATCCAGGCTCTCTGGATGTAGGCACTCGATGTAGGCTGCTGGAGGCCTGACTTTCTCTCAACACCACTACTTCCTCCAGGAAGTCTGCGGAGGCAGAAGCTTATAAGATATGATTCCCCTGCCTTCTGCCCTTAAGCCCAATGTCCCCAGTAAAGGCCTTGCACTTCTGGACCTATTAAGACCCTGGGGCCTCTGCCTGGCTTTTCCCTAGAAGATGCTGCTTCTGGAGTTCAAGGGTGATGGCGGCACTGCCTCGTCCCCGCTAGTGTGAAGAGGGCACCCCCTTATCTCTGCTCTGCCCTGTCGGTGCCCCGCCCTGAGCAGAACACAAAGTCCCAGCAGCCCCGCAGTGTCTCCAGTGAGCTCTCAGCCCCGGGGACAGGCAGGCAGAGCAGCACCGTGTCCTTAAGCAGGTGGAGCCAGCACATTTCCGGGCAGCACAGGAAGCGGAGGCGTGAGTGGCAGCAGGACACCAAGTGGCAAGATCCAAGGCACACCCTGGGTACCCAGAGGCCATCCTCCCTGGTCACCTGCTCCAGAGGCAAAGGCTCTCGGTTGCTTCCGGTGGGGTGAGGGCCTGCTAGGGAAGTGATGCTCACACTCTGGGCCAACACCGGGATCCAGGGCCATGGGGCAGCAGGTGTGGACGGAAGCTTCTGGAACAGCTGCCACTTTGGGGGCACACACTACCCTGTTGCTTCCGACGCCCTGCGCCATCTCTGGTCCAGCCAGCATTCTGTCTTGGGCTGCATGTCTCTGCACACTCCTGCCACTGGTGTGCTGGCCGTTGTAACAAGCAGCTCTCTGGTGGGGGGAACCCTGGAGGGTAGTGTTTCCCAGTTTTTGGGGTGTACGTATGCCCAGCATGGCCAATTCCGAGCCATCAACATGATGTCCCCGAAGACAGAGTTGAGAAGAGACGCACCGTAGCCTTGATTATATCCTATCTCCCCCTTACAGATACGACAGATGCGAATAACGCCCAGGACGTAGACAATAATTTGGAAGGGATGAGTTTTAAGTATTTATTACCTTTTTAAAATAGAATTTATTTAATTGTAAGTTTCTATAATTTCAGTTTCATTGATGGTTATGTTTAAAGGCCGCTCACAGAACTCACGAAAATTTAACGATCAGCTCTTACGAGTGGGTACAAGGTGGGTTGGGGACACCATCGCCTCCGGCCCAGGATCCAGAGGAGGGCCTGGTGGAAGCCCTCCTCCTCAACATCCTTTGAGGTCACTGCCCCATGGCCTTCGCTCTGGTCTCCCCTCCTGAGAGCTCATGCTGTTGCCTTGCCGCCCCTTCCCTCTGCAGGACCCCCTCCTCCCACAGCCCCTGGTGCCTTCCCAGCCTCTTTCGGGGCCGGGCTGACCCCTGGCCCTACAGCTCTCTGGAAGGCGCCTCAGCAGTCAGGCTCTCCTCCATGCCCCCCAGCTCAGACAGTGGTGACCGCCCCGATGCCCTGTTCTGCTCCCTCCAGAGTGCAGGTTGCCTGTCCCCCTCCCAGGAGAGGGTCTCCTGCACCAGTCCCTATTTTTTCTCTCACCCCTCGTTCTGCCCTCACTTTCTCACTTCCCTAGTGCCCTCCTCTGTGACCCCATGCACACTCCCATTTCGTCTACCTTCTTCAGCAGGGCACTCGATGTAGGCTGCTGAAGGCCTGACTTTCTCTCAACACCACTACTTCCTCCAGGAAGTCTGCGGAGGCAGAAGCTTATATGATTCCCCAAAGCCCTGGCATCTCCTGCCTCTCAGCTCCTCGGCTGGTGTGCACCTTAGAGAAGACTCCTGCAGAGTTTACCAAGCCCTCCCCCTCTCCCCTGCTCCCCGCTCTTTCTGGTTTGGATTGACCAGCATGGTCGTAACCCAGGAACCCTAGAAACACTCCCCTGGCACCCCTATTGTGCTGTGGCTCCCACTCCGCCTGCACCCTGCCATGATCACCCCCACCCCGGGGAGGGGACTGTCGAGGCGAGAGGACCTGTGAGAGACAGCCTCCCCCACTTCACTTGCTCCTGCCGGTGGAAGCCCCACCAAGCAAATGGGATTCCACAAAATCACAACACTCTGCGTCCCAGCACAGAGTGGTCCCAGAGGCTGTTTGCTGAACTGAATCAAAATGTCACACCATGGTGGGGGGAAACCACCCTGAAAGGCTTGGTTCTGAGCAGCGAGGTAAGTTCTGAATGCCTTGACGTCGTGCATTGTCTGGGTTGGACCCTGGGTTTGCTCAGTGCCCCCGTAGTCTCATCTTGCCGCACGGACTGTTGGCCTTGGTGGTGTGACCGGCTTTGGCCAACGGGAGAAAAGTAAACACGATGCAGGTAGAAACCCCGAGCAGCCCTGGGGCTTCATGTCTCTTTCCCTGCAGCTGGAGGCCTGAGGCCACCGGGGAAGGTGTCCAGGCCAGCCGGCTGCTGCGGGACGAGAGGCCTCACGGAGGACAACTCAGGACCCAGCCAACAGCCAGCTGCCAGACGAGCGAGGCCCTCGATGGCCCTCTGAGCACAGACACACATCTGGGTCCAGCCAAACCCAACAGAAGTGCCCGTTGGAGCCCAGCCCTATTGCAAAGCCACATAACCATAAAGCTAATAAGTTGTTTTAAGCCGCGTGTTTTGGGTGTAGTTTGTTATGTGCAAAGCACAGTGAACCACTTCTCAGCCCGATGCACCACAAATGGTATCTGGACAGACGAAGATGGCCCAGCGGGCAGGCAGGCCAGCCATCTGGCCGTGAGGCTGGGTCATTGGCACACTGTGAGGGGCCCAGGAGGACCCCCTAGATCCTGGGCCAGGATGTGGGTAAGGCAAGTGAGGCATTCACCTTGCACACAAAATGGAAGGCACTATCCCAAAACTTAGGAATCAAGAAAAGAGATATTTTAATGCAATATTAGAGAAATCAATCGGTGAACTATGGCTCATGAACTGGCTGCCCATTTCTGTAAAAAAAGTTTTATTGGGATTGGGACCAGGATTAGGATTTGGCAAGCCAGGTAAGATCCTATAAGCACAGGGTCAGCTCTTGTTTTAATTTAAAAAGTTTGTCGTGGAATTTTTGCATTAATCCTATCTGTGCCTTTGTTTCTGGTTTACTTCTTTTGATTTGGGCTAAATCCTTCCCAACCTACTGAGTGATTGACCTCTGGGATCTGACTGGATCTCAAACCTCCACCTGTCTATTATATTCCCACCAAGGGTCATAATTTAAGCTGTGGTCAGGCATTGACACCTTGCTGTGAAGGAAGCAAAATGAGATCGAGTTCTACTCAGGAGAGATTAGGGGGCCAGGAACCTGGAGAGCTGGGGTCAGCTTCCGGGGGAAGGAGGGATCTTCCCGAGGGCCCACCATTCTCAAAATTTCCACAGGCTCTCCACCGTGGCTCCGTGGGTGGGTTTCATGGGCAAATCCTAGCAGCCGGCTGTACGACCAGATGTCCAGATGACCTTTGAAACCATCTGGGTTTACTCGTGTCCTTTATTCTCTCCCATAGGTCATGTTCATGTGCGACCCCAGCCGACTCAGCGAAGCCAGCAGACAGCCGGGATATTTATGAAGAAGCTGCTGGTGTTTTACCAAGGCTCTTGCTGGCCATCAGCCTGGGGATGTGGACACGTGTGTCGGTGAGAGGAGTCTCCCAGGGCGTGGTGTGGAGACGGGGCAGTATTTACTTAGCCCGGAGAACCACTCAGGCTGTACCTGGTGATTTCAGTGTTGTCTGACACAGAGCCGGCTACTTCCCAAATCTCTAAAAGACTTTTTTCTTCTCCTGAAGTGGCCAGACGTTTACAAATCAGGTTTTTAGCCCATCCGTAGTTCTGGGGGAGAAACAGCAGTTGCCTTGATACCATGGAGACGAGGAGGAACCCATTACTCTTCTAGTCCCTCCGGATTTCTGGAGATGGGAAAGGCCGTGCCAGTCAGCGGCATCTGAGGAATCTGAAAGGGAGTGGATTTACTGGGGAGAGCAGGAGAGATTTTTCCATCACATTCCCCTGCTGTTCATCTGCAGCCACCCTTTAAAGTCTCACCATAGAGTGATCCCATCTCAGGGACCCAGTCTCTGCTTTTCCTGTGTGACCTTGTCAACAGGTACTAGTGATAAGCCTTGGCGTTTTCTCTTAGTATCTCCAAGTCAGGAGGTGGAGAGAGCCTGGAGGTGGACATTCCCAAGAAGAAGGCAGGGCCTTGCTCTCCACAGCTTTCTTCCCCAGGAACACGGAGGGGCTCAGACATTTCTAGAGAATCTGGATGTGGCCTCCGGGCCAGTCTCAGAACCACAGAGTTCTCACGTGCCCCCCTTCGTGCTTCGTGCCGAGAGCTCACAAGATTAACCTAGGGTCCTAGCCTCTGATGGGTTTATAGACATCTTGGGGGTGAACCGGCCACTTGCCTGCCCTAATGTTCTTCGGTTTACCCCCTCTGCTGGCTTTTTTGAGGAGCGAGGAGGCCACTGGAAAATGCAATGCTTATCTTCTATTTTTGTCCTGTTGGACCACAAAGATGTCTTCACTAAGGGCATAGTCAGGGCAGATGGAGTGCCTGGGGGATAATACCCAATTAATTCACACACACACACACACACACACACACACACACACACACACACCCCATACCACACACAAGTACCATCTAAATATTGATAGTTTTATTTCAATACTCCTATTTTAGGAGAGGTCAGATCCTGCTCCTCGCTTGGGTGACATTGCTGGCTCTGTCCTCAGACACGGGCTCTGACGTCACCCTCCGCAAAGGGCCAGCACAATCCTCCCCAGCGGGGACCAGTCATTTTGCCATCGGAACTTCTTGTGTTTACAATCTTACAAGAGGAGGGCGGGTTACGCGGTCAGCCCTAGGAGGCCTTTAAAACACGTGTGCAGAAGATCGAGAGCGGCTGTGGCTTCCAAGCTGTATCTGGGACTAGATCATAGTCTTACCAGATTTCAGAAGAGGACGAGAACATCAGATCTGGTGCTCAGGAATATGGCTTGAGGATGGGTGTCCCTTGTTCTAAGTCCCCACAGTTTTTCTCCCAGCTGGCCGGAGGGAGGAGTGCTGGTTTCAAAGAGGCCGAGTCCTGCCCCCGCCTTCCCTGGCTGGGTTTTCAGGCACCCCCCACCCCCCCGCTCCTCTGCACAGACTCCTGAGGTGAAGAGTTCACTGGTGGGGTTCGCGCTGCCTACCCAGCCACATTCCTCTGTGCGTGAGGGGACAACCTGAGAAGGGCAGCAACAGGAGCCGTAGGGGGGCTGCCGGGACAGCCAGCCTCGCCTCAGCTCCCGAAGCCACCTGGGGGCTCATGGACCACCGTCTCTCCACATCTGTCACCTGCAGCAGCCCGCTGGGCCAGAGGGGGAAGCTGGCTGTTGCTCAGGCAACGGGATGGTGACACTGGGGAAGGAACTGTCCTCACTTCCTGTAAGATGGGCTCCCTGGAGAAGAAAAGCCAGCGCCAGCTGCCAGCACGGAGGCGGCATCTGCACAGAGTCCCCTCTGTCTCGTATAGGCCCTTCTTTCAGCTGGCTCTGTGCAGACAGAATACAGAGAACCCTCCCTTCCCCCAGGTCACCTGCTCTGCGGCCGGGGCATGCCTCACGTGGCCATGCTCTTTCCTCCCAGGAAGCAGGCAGCTTGGTGGGGGGTACTCGCTGAGTTTGCGGGCAATGGTTTTGTTGTTTGTCGAGGCCACGGGACACGGGTCTGCTGCTAGCTGAGCTATCAGGCTCGGGCAGGGCCCGGAGGAGCCCGCAGGGTCCCAGCTGTTGCTGCTGCGGTTACTGCCCGCCAGGGCCGGGCCCGGCCACCTCTCTCTGGCCATGCGCTCTCAGCATCTCGGCACCTGCGGGTGTTTCCTTCGGCCTGTGTGAAGCAGCAGCAGGAACTGCATGGCTGCTGGGGACCCGGTGTGGGGGGTAGCGGGGGAAGGGGCTTGGCTCCGTGTTAACCCCTAGAGAGGCGCCGGAGAAGAGGGAGGGTTGGGCCGGCTTTCCAGCCACGGCCCATTAACCACATGGCTAGCCCAGCAGGTCTTGGGTTGACCAGAGTTCCCCGGGGCTCCGGCAGGAAATGATGGGGTCAGGGAGAATGGGGGGCGGTACAGTGGCAGAAATCCTGAGTGTGACAGATTTTCTGTTGCTTGACATCCTCTTTTTCGCTTTTGTTTTCCTTTATTTTGATTTCTTTTATTTATGTATCTTTTTAAATTTAATTTAATTTATTTATTTGACAGAGAGAGAGGTCACAAGTAGGCAGAGAGGCAGGCAGAGAGAGAGGGAGAAACAGGCTCCTCACTGAGCAGAGAGCCCGATGCGGGGCTCGATCCCAGGACCCTGAGATCATGACCTGAGCTGAAGGCAGAGGCTTAAACCACTGAGCCACCCAGGTGCCCCTCTTTTTTTTTTTTAACATTTTATTTTTAAGTAATCGCTACACCCAGCCTGGGGCTCGAACCTATGACCCTGAGATCAAGGGTCGCGTTCTCCTCTGACTGCACCAGCCAGGCCTCCCTCCCTTATTTTTAGTTAAGACTCTTTAGAAAGGTCCAGGCTCGGCTGGGGAGTGGAGGGGGTGGCCAACTGGCCCAGGCTAGGAGGTGATAGAGAGAGGAAGTGGTCTCTCCAGTGTCCAAAATGGCAGGAGGGAGGCCCCCAGGGCCCCCCTACCCTCAGTCACTGGGGTGGCCCCGCCTCAAAGGCACCTGCTCTGGTTTGGTTTCCAGGCTGCCTGAGTAGCTGTCGGCTGCCCCCCACCAGAAGGCAGGTCCAGGTTCCAGGGGCAGCCACACGAGTTCCGCAGAGGTCGGGGGAGTCTTCTCTCTGAGCAACACTGCTCAGATGGTACCTGTCTGCCGGGCTGTGTGTGAGCCCCCAAGGCCCATGGCAATGGCATACATGGGAAGATGAGTGAAGAACTGGTTTCTAGGGCAGGAGGAGACACTGGCGAGGGCCCTGGCTTTCCCTTTGGCCTGCGGGGCCCAGACAAACACAGCGCCCTTCCCTCTGGTCTGACTTACTCTGTGGGCCCCTTGTGGAGGACAACACGGAGCCAGGGCGGCTGGCCTGCTGGGGGCCGCAGGGAGAGAACCGAGGGGCCAGAGTGGATGCCTTGGCCTTGGGTGGGTTCAGGTCCAGGATTGCCGGGGTGCTGGGGGTCCGGGGCTCGCAGGGAAAGGCTGATGTAAATTCCCTGGAAAGAAACGCACAGTCTACAGTCACGGCTACTGCATACTTAGGGGAGTCGCAGAAGGAAGGAAGGAACTCCCCGTCTGAGCACAAAGAGGCCAGGCAGGCACGGCCCTGGGCACGGGTAGGGGTGGGGTAGGGCAGGGCACCCGGCGGCATACATCCCTGCCCCCACAGAACACACACTCTACAGGAGGAAGAAGATTTAAAAAAAAAGGAATTAAAGGCTAAGGAGGAGATGAAGCCGAGAAGGGGGACGGGGAGCCTGGGGGATTCTTTTTTTTTTTTTTTTCTTCTTAAGATTTTATTTATTTATTTGACAGATAGAGATGACAAGTAGGCAGAGAGGCAGGCAGAGAAAGAGAGGGAAGCAGGCTCCCCACTGAGCCGAGAGCCAGATGTGGGACTCGATCCCCGGACCCTGAGATCATGACCTGAGCTGAAGGCAGAGGCTTAACCCACTGAGCCACCCAGGCGCCCAGCCTGGGGGATTCTTGAATTGTGAGGTAGGATGGCCGGGGAAGGTGTGGCCGGCAGAGTAACTGTCCCCCATTCTGTCCTATTCCTTGGGACCTTTTATGACAAAGGAGAATGTAACTGTGGTGGAACAGAGGTTGCAAATCTTCTGACTTTGCCACAGGGGATTATTCTAGACTATCAGGGTGAGCCCACAGAAACCAGAAGGGTCCTTAAAAGTGGGAGAGGGAGGGCCACCTGGGTGGCTCAGTTGGTAAAGCGTCTGCCTTCGGCTCAGGTCATGATCCCAGGGTCCTGGGATTGAGTTCCACATCGGGCTCCTTGCTCAGTGGGGAGCCCCTTGCCCCCCTGCCTGCCACTCCCCCTCCTTGTGCTCTCTCTCCCCATCTCTGACAAATAAAATCATAAAAAGAAAAAGTGGGAGGGGGGCAGAAGAAGAGAGAGAAGGAAGTATGACTGGAAGAAGGGCACAGAGATGTCAGCCTGCCCGGCTTTGAAGACGGTGGAAGGGGCCGGGAGTCAAAGAAGGCAGATGGCTCCAGAAGCCGGAAAAGGCAGAAAAGAGATTCTCCCATGGAACTCGGGAAGCTGTGTGTCCTGTGCACACTTCTATTCCAGCCCCATGAGAGCGGTGTGGGGCTTCTGACTGACAGGACTGTGAGGCCATACCTTTGTGTGTTCAGGTTTCTATGCTTGAGGTCATCTGTTACAGCAGCAATAGAAAACTAACTTTAAATGTGGTGGCCAGGGAAGGCCACGAAAAGAGGGTGACATTTAGCCCCCAAACATTCCTGTGGGTGGTGGGGGCAGGCATTACTTCCCTATTTTTCAGATGGAGAAACTGAGGCCCCAAGTTTGTGAACTTTCCCAAGGCCACACGCATAATGCGCAGGTTGTGAGGCCAACATCTGAGCCCAGTGGGATCTCCTAGCCAGCCCTTCTCCATGTACCACTGGGCTGCCAGCCCCGAAGGGCAGCCTCCCAGAGATGTGGTGGGCTAGTCTTGGAGCTGGCACCCTCAGCTCAGCGCTGTTAGACAAGAAGTCCTAGGAGGGGGGCCTGGCTCTGTGGGATCCACCCTGCCCAGCCCTTTGCTGTCTGGCTGTCATGGAGCTGTCTACACCTTGCTCCCACCTCGACTTCTGGGGTCCCTGCTATCTACACGCCCATTTTCCTGACTGTAACTCCAAAGACCGGGGTTGCCATCCCCAGTGAATGGACACATTCATTGGACACATCGGCTCAGCTAGCAGCTGGGCATGTGCTCTGTCCATGGCAGGTCCGTCTCCCCTGCCCTAAGCAGGTCCCTTAGTCCGTGGGCTTCACACAGTTGGTGTGCAGCCAAACAGCTGTTGACCTAGGAGAGTGAGTCAGGCCCCCCTTGGTGAATGGTGGGGGAGCGTGCCTGTGCGTGTGTGTGCACACACAGAGTGGGAAGTGGAGGCAGGTGTGGGGGGCAGGGGGTGTTCTCTCTGGGAGGGCCCAGACCCTCAGTCCTGCTCTGCGACTCTCCAGCTGGTGACTGAACGTAGGCAAGTATGCCTACCTTTGGAGAGCCTCTGTTTCCCCACCTGTCTCTCAAATAGCTGTGATGATTCTGCAAGGGAGGCTGTGCTGAGGTCAATTGCGGGACCCCTAAATGGGGGTTTTGGCTCTGGGGAGTGGGACCTGGAAGGAAACTAAAGATTTTATTTATTTATTTGACAGAGATCACAAGTAGGTAGAGAGGCAGGCAGAGAGAGGGGGAAGCAGGCTCCCTGCTGAGCAGAGAGCCGGATGTGGGGCTCGATCCCAGGACCCTGGAATCATGACCTGAGCTGAAGGCAGAGGCTTTAACCCACTGAGCCACCCAGGTGCCCCAAAACTGGAATTTCTTATTTGAATCAATTCTATATTTCCATATGCCCTTTCCTTCCATCCTTCTTTCCCTCCTTTCCTCCCTCCCTTCTTTTTTTACAGGGAGAATATTTTAATCATTAGAAAAATAAAACTTAAACATCTGAAAAATTTCCAAATTCAAATTTAGGAGAAAAGTGGCATTAAAAAGTGCCCATACTTTAAGTAGGAAATCCCTTTTTTTAAAAAAAATAAGTTGATTATTTATTTATTTTAAAAATATTTTATTTATTTGACAGAGAGAGAGAGAATGAACACAAGCAGGGGGAGCGGCAGAGAGGGAGAAGCAGGCTCCCCGCTGACCAGGAAGCCCAATGTGGGGCTCAATCCCAGGACCCTGGGATCATGACCCGAGCCGAGGGCAGACGCTCGGGTCTGCTGAGCTGAGCCAGTCAGGCATCTCTTATTTATTTTTTTTTTAAAGATTTATTTATTTTAAGGGTGTCTGAGTGGCTCAGATGGTTAAGTCTCTTCCTTCAGCTTGGGTCATGATCCCAAGGTCCTCGGATTGAGTCCTGAGTTGGACTTTCTGCTCAGTGGGGAGTCTGCTTCTCCCTCTGCCCCTCCACCTACTCATGCTTTTTCTGTCTCTCTCTCTCAAATGAATAAATAAAATTTAAAAAAAAAAGATTTATTTATTTTAGAGAGAGAGAGTGAGCAGCAGGCTGGGGGAGAGGGCAGAAACTGAGGGAGAGGGAGAATCCTGAAGCAGATTCCTGCTGAGTGTGGAGCCCAACATGGGGCTCAATGCCAGGACCCTGAGATCATGACCTGAGTCGAAATCTAGAGTGGCTACTTAACTGAGGCACCCAGGCGGCCCTAGGCAAGAAATCTTTGATACCAGATTGAAAAGGATACTCGTCCCCCTGCTAGTGCTCTCTTTCACACTCTAATAAATAAATAAAATCTTTTAAAAAAAGAAAAGAAAAATGATATGGGAGATTAAACCCTACAGCATTTTATTAAAGTTTAAAATGATTTTTTCTTTATTTAAAAAAATGTGCGTATGTATGTATATGAGTAAGTAAGCTCTAAGCCCAGTGTGGGGCTTGAACTCACCAGCCCAGGATCAAGAGACGTGTGCTCTACTGACTGAGCCAGCCA
This sequence comes from Meles meles, assembly GCF_922984935.1. Classification (NCBI taxonomy): domain Eukaryota; kingdom Metazoa; phylum Chordata; class Mammalia; order Carnivora; family Mustelidae; genus Meles; species Meles meles. The sequence continues at coordinate 39,861,878 of NC_060074.1, read as the reverse complement.
GGTGCCCCAAGGTAGTTTTCTTTTAATATCATGTGGTTCAAATGACTTTTCGCCCCTCTTTTGTTATTCTAATTTTGATGTTTTAATTTTTGTTATAGCAGTTGATTATTACTTGTACATGGCCCTTAAGAAACAAAACAGGGGAAGGGAGGGGGAAAGTAAAATAAGACGAAATCAGAGAGGGACACAAACCACAAGAGACTCTTAATCATAGGAAACAAACTGAGGGCTGCTGGAAGGGAAGGGGTGGGAGTGTGGGATAACTGGGTGATGGACATTAAGGAGGGCACATGATGGAATGAGCACTGGGTGTTCTATGCCACTGATGAATTACTGAACTCTACCTCTGAAATTAGTAATATGCTATATGTTAATTAATTGGATTTAAATTTAAAAAATTAAAAAATAAAGTAATTCCAAGAGAAAAAAAATTACCATCTTGACCATTTAAAAATTAGACTTATTGGGGTCGCCTGAGTGGCTCAGTCAGTTAAAAACGCAGCCCTCTTACATTTCAAGAAGGAATCACTATGAGAGTCTAGTACAGACTACTCAGGGAGCACTGGCAGCTATTCCTGGCCGTGGGTGGTAGCCTTGGGTCTCCAGTGATGTCCATCACAGAGTCATGGGACAGGGAGGCCAGATTCGAAAGAGCTAGTTGGGAAGGCCCTGGACGGTTGGGCAGCTTCACTGCATGGGGCCTTAGAGTCAAGGGGCAGAAAGGTCCGCTTGCGGGGATGGAGGACGCTGAGGTGAGTGGGCAAGAAGTGAAGGGAGAAAAGGTATGGGTCGCAGGGCTAGGAATCTATAATCTCCGACCCCCAGGCAACCAGAACAGGGCTCCATCCTTTGGGAGAGCGGTTTGGCGATGTGTTATGAAAACTCTTACATGTGTGTTCATTTTATGAATCAACTTTGCTGGGCCACGGTGCCTAAATTTTTGGTCAAACGTGATTCTGGATACTTCTGGGCAGGGGTTTTTTGGATGAGATTAACATTTAAATAGGTGGATCTTGAGCACAGTACATTGTCCACCACAGTGTAGGGTGGGTCTCATCTAATCAGTTGAAGGCACGAAGAGCCAAGGACCCATCTTCTCTGAGTAGAAAGGAATGGTGCCTGCAGACGGCCTTTGGACTCCAATTGCAACTCTTCCCTGGGGCTCTAGCTTGTGGGCTTATTACCCTGTGGAGTTTGGACTGGCCAAGTGTCTACTATCATGTGAGCCAAATCCTTACAACCACCCCCTCCAGCCCACTCCCACCCTGTTGGTTCTCTTTCTCTGGAGAACCCTGACTAATACACCTTCAAAGTCAGCCTCTTCTTGGTCCTGGGCATGACCTTTGTTTGGCCATGGTAGCCTTGCTGCTGGGAGAAAAGCACTCTCAGACAGGGGCTCCTTCTGGCTCCTTCTCTGGGGCTGGAGGGCACCAAAGAGCCCCTCCTTGGCTTGGTGGAGCCCAAACCATGTGCAGGGCTGCTACAGCAGGTGGTGCTATTGACTGAGGTGCTGGTCACTGCTCCTGACTCCTGCAGGGGTGAGGACCGTGGGAGGTGGGGTGGGGGGGGCTGGTCAGTGTGGCCTCCAGGCCCCCAGGCCCCTCAAAGGGTGAGCTCAGCAGTCTGAGCAGCAGGGAGCCAGAGCCAGGAAATGGTGATGGTTTAGGAGGAGATGAGGCCGGATTAGGGAAGGGCAGGAAAAGCACGTGGACAGGAGATTCAGGATGGCAATGACCTGTGACGGGGGAAAGTCAATTGCAGTGGGAATAATGGTGCTGAATAGTAGGTAAACTTCACGGTATGGGTAAACTGGGAGGTGGCCTGCAAGATAGACAAATTATTTATTAGAGAGGCAGGGCCCATGGAGATGATCTCAGCTCATCAATGGGAGCATTGTGTGGAGGGGAAGAGCAATCAGAGGCTTCTGGAGATATTTAATCTGTACTTGTGTTTGGAATGCTGCTGAGTCATCATCTCCCAGCTGAGCGTTCCCCAGGGCAGGGGTCCCTTCAGCTCTCTGGGACCATTGTCTGGAGGAAGGTACAGATGGCGTGTGCTCTAGGGTCCCCTCAGTGGACTGCTCATCGGGGCTCGCCAAGGGGTCTCGGTCACAGCCATGGAGATTCTGTCCACGCTACACCAGAGCCCAGAAAGCTGTGAGGCATGGGGGACACCGGATGAAGGCAAATGCACACACCGGCCAACAATTCACATGTGTGTGAGTGTGCACACATGTATGTGTGCACGTGAACACACAGGGCTCCCGTCCTCATTCCCCCGACTTGCTTGTTCTCAGTTTCCAGTTTCTTTTAGTGGGAGGCACTGGAGGGGTCCTCACAGCTGCCGCATGCCCTCTGGGGACAAATGCGGGGGAATAAAGCATACCTCGATGTATGTAAAAATCTCTCTTCTTCACGTTCTAAAAGCCGTAATACTTGCCGAAGAGTCATTTCCTGTCAGTGGCACGACGGGAACTCTGTCCCTGTCTGTTTCGGAGCTGGGACCGGGCCTGGATCGGGGAACCTGCTCCCCCATGGCTCCCTGGGACAGAGGGCCAATGCCTGCCAGCCGGTCGGGCGGGCTCCTCTCTGCAGGGCCCTGCTTAACATGATGGTTCCCGAGCTACTCGATGGTAAGGACTCTGAGAAGCAGACAGGGAACGTGGGAACAGGAACATTTGGGTGTATGGAAGGGGACGGAGGCAGTGAGCTCAAGGGGCCTGAAGCTTTTACCCTCTGCCTTTTAGGAAGGCAATTTCCCAACAAGACCAGTGGCTGGAAGCCAGTGCAGTGGAGCTGGAGCTTCAGTTGTCTTTAAGCCACATCCTCTCTGGGGTTAAACAATGAGAGTATGGTTCAACCTACCATTTCCCCACACCCGCAGCTCCAGGGCCTTCCATGGGAAATGGGCAGTCAAGCAGCGCCCACCCACTGGCTCGTCTTTTGGGGCAAGGGGCTGTCCTCACTCTAAGGACAAAGAGAGAGAGGAGCTGGGGAAAGCGGAGGGACAAACGTCCCCCACTCAAGCCACGCACAGGGCCATTCTCTCTCCCTTTCTCCTGATTCATCCACCAGAGATTTTGAGAACCTGCTTGGTGCCAGGTGGGGACAAAGGGACAGACACCTTCCCCATGGCCCTTGTCTTTCAGGACAGTGGGAGACACTCAAGGACTGGGGAGGGAAGGGGGCTGTGTGACTGGACTTGGGTCAGGAGGGAGGAAGGGGTGCTTAGCCGAGACCTGGGGCAGCGGGCGAGGGGGGAGGAGGCTGGGGGTGGGGAGAGAGTGTGGCAGTGGTCACATAGCCAGAGGGGAAGCAAGGTGGGTGGACCAGCTCTCTACTTCTCCCCCTTTCCATCCTCCTCTTCCTCAAACAGAACTCACTCGCGCTCCTTCCAGACTAAAAATAAGAGTTGAATTCACATGACAGCCATTAGGGCAAGAGCACCCACGGACAGAAGCCCACGGGGGATTTGTGCCAGCAGGACCTTGGAGGGCCAACTGGGTCACTCCACTTGGTGTCAGCAGGGGGAATATTTCTCAGGAGAGCCTTTGGGGGTCCCCTGCTCTGAAAACACTTGCTCTGGGGGGAGAGGACTGTCTCTAGTAAGCCTCAGAAATGAATTCTGCCTTTCAGGAAGGCCACAGACCCGGTGCTCGCGGTGGGAGGGCAGGTGTGGCCTGGCTGAGACGGGGGACTGTTTCTAGGTCCCGATCCGGGCTCAGAGGGCAAGCGCCGCAGGGGCCCAGCCTCAGCTCTGGCCCAGCCCTCCGAGGTCTCTCCTTTTAAACCCCCCACTTCAGGAGGGTGCCAAGAGCCAGAGAACCCTTGACCTGTGGGCCAGCCTGTGGGCCTCGGGCACTTCCAATCCCGGGGCACAGCTTTAGCCATTCTGCCAGGTGGGGATGGTGGCTCCCTGGGTCCCCAGCTGGTCAGGGGGCCCCCCACCCCAGTCCAGGTCCCAAAGTCCTCTGGCTCCACCCCACAGAGCTCTGCTGCCCCCTGGGACCTTCGACTGCCTTGGTAAGCAGTGTCTCTGCCTAGCCTCGTGGGAAAGGCAGGCCGGGGGTGCTGCCTGCTGGGAGAGTGGGAGCAGCTGCATCCCCCTCTCAGACTTGCTGCCCTGTGGGAGCCGGCTCTGCTAGGCCTTCTGCCTGTCCCGGGTGGCCTTGGCAGCTAGGGGCTCCTGCGGCTTGAAACTCAGCAGGAACTGCTGTTTCTGTGGCTTCCCCCCGCGGAGTCCGCAAGGAGGGCGGCCAGGCCTGAGTTAGGAGAGGCCCCGTGGGCAGGTTCCATTGGGTCCTGCACACCCGGGGGGAAAGAGCTGCAGGTGTCAGGGGTCTGGGAGGCGGCCCTTTAGCCCCACAGCGCTCCAGGTGGGGCCAAGGTCAGCCATCACCCCAGCGGCCAGGGTCCTGCTCACCGCAGACACACTTGTGCCAACACTTGCCAGTTCTACAGAAAGGTGGAGGCACAGGAGGCCTGGCCAGTCACCATGGCAAAACCCCTCTAATTCAGGGACTCTGAGCGTGTCACCATGGGAAACCGGCTAGGGTCCAGGGCTTTTGTGCAGGAGGTTGGCTTCGCCATCTTGGAAGGACTCCGGCGGCAGGACACCGCGTGGCCAGGAGGAAGTGGCAGGGGCAGTTGGGGAGCCTAGCCCTGGGCTTGGGTCTGACACCAGGGCTAGGCCCCTCTCTCTGAGCAGTCTGCCTCAGATCCGAAAGGAGACCCAGACTTCCTAGCTCCTAAAGAAAACCCCAAGTGACCTTCCGAGGCCAGGCCACATTCATTTGGTGCAGAGGAAGAGAAAACACCTTTTTTCCCATGTGGGATCCAGTTTCTCGTTTAGGAGGGTGACATCGGAGCAAAACCATTTCACTAATCCTGTTCGCTGTCTTTCCCCTCTATCCCACCTTCTCCAAAAGCAAACAGTTGGGATCGGACCCTGCTCACAGGTCACTCCAAATCATTCGTCCCCATGAATGTGTTCAGCCTGCAGTTCTTAAAACAAGTCCCTTGGGCATGTTTATGAGTTTCTTCTCCTTTCTGTCTGAAAACTGGTAATACCCAGGGGGCAGGTGCCTCCCCTTGGGCTCTGAGGTTAACAGGTGTGGTGACCTCACCCCCCCCCCCCCCCCCCCCCCCCGCAGGGCTTCAGGCCCCGGAGAAATACTCCTTTGCAATCAAAGTCAGAGGCTGGACCAGAGAGGAGCCCTCCCAGGACAACCCCCATCTTTACCTGGTGGTCGCTCCACGGCCTGGGGCCTGGCTGGGGACTTCTGCAGAGGACAGGTGAACCTCTCCCTGAGGTCCTGCTGGCAACCATTCTCCTGGCCTGATGTCTGTGGTGGCTGGAGGAGGAGAGAGAGGTCAGTCAACTCTGCTTCTGGAACCTCTTTGAGGATGTTCCTTACTGGGCTAGACCAAAACACTAAGAAAAGCACGTGCCCAGGCTAGCCCCTGATAGCTCCCTGGAGCTTACGGATGAGGACTTGCTTCCTTGCACAGCCTGAGAACTTTCCAGGGGGCCACTTGGTGGACTTATAACTTGGCGGTGCAGCATGAGTGGTCTGGCTGGAGCACACCAGCACCAGGAAGCTGAGACCTCTGGCCCTGTTGCTTCTCCTGACACCCCCCCCCCCCCCCCCCCCCCCCCCGCCCCGGCCTCTCAGACGCACAACTCCAAGATCAACACCTGTGCTGAGATCCAGAGTCAGATGCTTAACCAATGGAGCCACCCAGGTTCCCCTGGGGTGTCCTGTATTTTTATCTGCCTAATTCAGCAACCCCAGGGGTGGGGCTCTTTTCCCCCTGAGCTGCCCCAGGCCTCTTCAGGCCTGAATCCCTCAGCCCACCCACAGGGGCAGGAACAGCCCTTATTCCCAGCAGGGATCCTACAGACTTCAAGGCCAAGGACGGGGTCATCCTGTAGACCTTCACAGGGGAGTGACAGAGAAGTCCCTGATGACACTGTGAGGGAGCTCTGCCGAAAGCCTCTTTTGGATTTCAAATGCCATGACCCCCTTCTCTCTGGCCCCACTTCTCTTCTCTTTAACCAGCCAAAGGGGTCCATGCCATGCCAGAACCATTCTGTGACTGAAGTCCAGATTTGCTGCTTCCTTAATCCAAGCTCCTTTCCGCTCTTTCGTTTAAAAATCTCCCTGGTTCCTTTGCAACGTGGCCTCTATTTTATCTTAAATATAATCTTTCCTCTTTGCAGCTTGGACTCCCAGGTAACGGTCTTACTGGAATAGGGAATCTGTTTCCAGGATGGAACTCAATGGGTGGCTTTAATTACAAACCATACCGACAGTCTCCTCCTCGAGCTGGGACTGGAACTGGAAATGGAGACTTCTCTCACCCGATGTCTAGTGGACACTGGCCTGCTTGTCTGTGCTCTATGCTCCATGGGCTTCTAATCGGACCCAGGAGATAGCATTCAGGTGTACGGTTGTGTGCTGGGCTATATACAGAGAAAATCCTACGCCAGGGAATGGAGCCAGGGACAGACAGTCCTCCAGGATCAGGAGCTTTCCCAGGTGGGTGTGGGCAGAGGGCCAGGTTAGGGGGTGGGCGGGAAAGCCCCCTGGCAGGAGAGAGGAGGAGCTATGCTGAGCTCTCCTGAGACCCTCTGACATCTTTTCGGTTCTGTCTCCAAAGAGTAGTCATCCCCTATGCCCCTTCCCTCTCTCTCCACTGAACATCACAGTGCTGGCCTTTAGAACCCCAACCACTGGAAGCCGGGGACTGGGGGGGACCCAGCAGCTCTGTGCACGTCCTGGAGGCTTCCTGGGACAAAGTGTACTGTTTCCTCACCTGTGGATCCATTTCTGACAGGGCTGGGCATTTTCAGTCCAGGCCACTGACAAAGCATGCGACTTTGATATCCAAGATACCCCGGTTGATGGGGGAATGAGACTTTCTTGAAGCCAGTGTCTTAGAAAATTCGAAGGCACGTTCTTGGCTTTTTCCTTTTGCAAACTAGTTCCTTTTGGCTCTGTGGGGCTAAAGTCCTCTGCTTAAAAAGAATGTACTTTCTGGCCCCGCGGTCAACTGATAAAGCGGTTGGGGGGCCCCACAGTTTCCTCATCACAAGATTTCACCTTCACACTGACCGAACGCAGAGTTGTGAAGAGCTTCCTGAGCAAATGGGCTGGAGGCCACTGTGGCGGCTTCTCACTGGGTCTGGGGTGGGGCAGGAGTTCCCAGAACCAGCGCAGGCCAGGGGGCCAGACTCAGTCGCAAGTCACATGTGAGGGGCCTCTGAGGAGTAGCTGGGTGAGGCCAGACTGGGATGGGGGGACAGGTGAGCGAGAGCACAGAAGTGGGAAAAAAGGCCAGAGAAGCAGGACCATATGGATGGAAGGGTCTGCAGGAAGTCAGCTCTAGGCTTTTTTTTTTTTTTTTTTTTGAAGATTTTATTTATTTATTTGACAGAGAGAGCCCAAGCAGAGGGAGAGGCAGAAGCAGGCTCCCTGCAGAGGAAGGGAAGTCCGACATGGGACTTGATCCCATAATTCTGGGATTATGACCTGAGCTGAAGGCAATGGCCCAGCCAACTGAGCCACCCAGGCGCCACATAGCTCTAGGCTTTTGACAGGGAGGGAATATCACAGAAGACAACGAGGCCACCTGGCCCACCACTGTCTTCTTCCTCTGGGCTGTCTTATATCTGCTGAGCCCAGAGGCAGCCTCAGAACTAGTCTCAACCCTGTTTATGTGCATTCTAAGCACGTAAGCCCAAGCCTACTTGCTTTCCATCCTCATGTAGAGGCTGGATCAGAAGAGGGAGGGATAGCAGCAACAAGATGGGCTTGGGGGGTTGGTGAGCGGAGGGTAAACACTGGCCAGGGACACATTGGTTCTGGGGCGGCCATAGCTGGCCAAGCCTGAAAGAAGGTAGGAGGAGGAACAGAATCTGTTCCAGAAATGCTCCCGAAAGGCTTCCTAAGTGACCGAGGGAGAGCCACTAACCCAGAGGGTGGGCTTCTCTAGTAGAATGATTGTAAGGGAGAGGGAGGAGAGGGAGTGCTGGCCTGAGGCAGAGTGCAGGCTGGGCAGGGCTGGGGAGAGAGGTTAATACGGCTGGTTTCTGGCTGGTGGACTGAAGGCAGCTAGTTTGGAGCCCACTGAGGTGGCGGAGGGTGGGGAGTTGATGGACAGAGTCGGGCAGAGGGTCCCAGCCAGGCTTAAGTAGAGAGGAACATGCAGGAGGAGGGGACATAGGGAATATGGTCTCAGCGTTCAGCGACTTGGGCCAAGCAGCTGCCCTGCCTCCAGGTGGCCCATGTAGAGGGCTGCTACCTCCTCAGGGAGAGGCACTGGGGCCTACCGCTGATCACCAAGGCTGCTCACTGTTTTCACGTGAGGAACCAGGACTGGCCAGCGCCTTGACTTTGTCAGGGCTACCACGAATTGTTTTTGAAAATCACAATGACATCACCATCTCCAGGAAAACCAGTTGCCACGCAGCTACTCCATCTGTGGCAACCTCAAATGCCTCCCTGCTATAGGTAATCCATGCTAAATCTTTCCAAAACACAGGACCATACTGAGAATTGGTGTCAGATGGAGGACCGTCCTGGTGGTTGCTTTGGTAAAGCAAGGATGTACCTGATAAATAAATTACCCTAAATGCAAGGAAGTCCAGGCCTATAGAGCTTGAAATCACCTTTTAACTCAATGGCATTTGGTTAAATCGGCAAAGGTGGTTAGACCACCTAAAACTTCCATCCTGGCAGCAGAAATTTCTGGACAGATGGTGGAGCTAATCACCCTTCAGTGAAGGCATATTAATGTTTACAGCTCTAATAACACATGAGCCCAGTTGGTGAACCTCTAAAACTGTGCCTAACCAGGAGACTGTCCCCCAGACTCAACAACTGGACTGTCCTCTGGTCTGTGACCAGCCTTCTGCTTTGAACCGGGTTTGGAAGCGCTGGAATCCAACAGTGAGCAGATTATAGAAGTTCGATGTTTCTCATCCCGGAATCTGACCTGCTCCTCTGTTGTTTTTCCTCTTTCAATGGAGATTAGCCTTATCTGGCCTGCTCATATCCTTTTAATTTCCTCTTGTGAATTAAAAAAAATACTTTGTACGTTTCTGATTCAAAGCATCTCTATTTTTTTCTGGCATCTAACACAATCCTTTTATCCCCCATCAGTCTCCGGGGAATTCAAAGAGATGTGTCAAAATGTTTTGGCTCTTGCGGCCGTTTCTCCTGGCTTCTCCTGGCATGTTTCTGTCTCAGACCAGCCAGCCCTTGAACAGGTGGCCGACTGCCTCAGCGCCACCGCTGGACGCACCAAAGTCTCGGCCAGGAATGTCCGTTTTTCTGAGATGACTACTTTGAAATTGCACATCGAACGCAGCTTTCTGTGAGCAGAAATCTCGTCAGACTCATCTGTGGACGTGCGCAGCACACATGGTGCTCTGAGACAAGGGGCTTGAGAGGAAAAGCCGGCGGTCATGTGTGGTTGTGGGCCTGTGGGCCTGTGTGACGCAGTGCAGTGGGAGATCAGGTGCGAGGCTGAGGCCTTTCTGGGTCTCTAACTGCTGCTGCTTCCTTTGATTCTGATTCTGGGCATCATCAGCCCCCCAGCTGCCTCCCAGCCCCTGCGCTGTTTCTTACCTGAAGCAGAGATGCCAGACTCGGAAGCACCGGGCTCAGCCCCATTGTAGACGGGAGGGCGGGCGCTAGTCAGGGATGGGAGGCTACCGTTTCGGGAGTGCTGGGTCATCTGGGGAGAAATGGGACAGTCTTCCAGTCTGGAGGAAAAAAAATGAGAAACAGCAATAAATACAGATAGCCAGGAGGTATTTGCTGACTACTGAGCTGCATCACAAACAGACACAAGGAAGTAGAAGTACCTGAAATTCCTAGCAGACGTTAAACATATTTGAGGGAATTGGCAGAAATTAGAAAGTACCCTGTTAGCTACTATTCCTTTACAGGGATATATGGCTTCATGTCTTTCTAACACCTGAACGAGATCTTCTGGCTTTAGGGGACATGGGAACATGACATTTCAACCAAACAATTCAAGGCACCAGTCTTCTGGTTTTTCCTCGGAGATTGGAGCAGAGGAGCGAAGGGACGAATGCAGTCAGAAAGACATGACATGTCATGTCAGCCATGACAGGAAGAGTTAGGCCGGCCTGGGCCCGGGAGCTTTCTCTCCACATCACCCGCTGAATGGTGCCCACACACCTGCCAGCACCCGGGTGGGTGGAGACCCATTCACGCAGCAGACACGGACTGGGCGCCTCATTGTGCCAGACCCCCAGACCGGGAGCTGGAGACAGGGGGCCTGGGCCAGCAGGGAGGTGGCGGGATGGACGGTAGCTCCTCGTTTAGCCTCGACAGCAGATCCTGAGGAAGGCTCTCCAGATGGGCCCAGCACTCGCTTCTCTTCAACGAGGAGACACCAGCCACCTGCCCAGCGAGGGCTTGGTGGGAGACACGGTGGGGCGGGCCTGTGGCGCTCTGCCCAGGGTTGGGCCCTAGGAGATGGCGGTTCTTGAATGTCAGTTCCAGTGGCAAAGACAAATGACGCTAAGCCACCCTAAAGGGCAGGAAAGGGTGTGTGTGTGTGTGTGTGTGTGTGTGTGGCTTTAGGGTGTGTGTGTGTGTGTGTGTGTGTGTGTGTGTGTGTGTCTTTCAGCCAGTCCTGAGCTCTGAGCTAGAGCTGCCTGGGGCCAAAAGAGGGAAAATTTTCCAACAGAGGTAGTAACATCGTGAGGCAGATACAGAGGCGGAAACAAACAAAATGCTGCATTGTTACAGAAAGATTTAAGGCACCACAAAAACTGTGGGCTAGAGGGGAAAGGGTGTCCTGGGGTGCTTTGAGGCCCGAGGTGTGGGGGGGCTAGGTGGGGGGGGGAGGGGGTCGACTGACAGGGTCAACTGTCAGCCAGGGTTTTGTTAGATTTGATCCCTGAGGGAAACAGGAGTCACCGAAATGCCATTCTATGGTGATGTGCTAGAAACCTCATTCTAGCAGAGCGTGGAGGGGGCACCATTGTGGGGGAAGATGTGGCTCTGGAGGGCAGAGGGGAGGCCAGAGCAGGGAGAGCAGAGGGAGAGGGTTGGTGGGTCATGGGGTGGGAGTCTGGATCGGGTGTTTGGGGGTGTTAATGCCATTCCCTGAAGCAGGGGGCTCAGAAGACAGTGGTGTTCCCCAAGGAAGCGCTGACTTGGGTGTTGTGGGGACACCCCTCGGGCTTGGGGCAAGTCTAGAAAGGAGTGAGATCTGGGTGTCAGCAGTGTGCAAGGAAACCCGCGGAGAGGCGGGATGGGTAGGAGCCACAAATGGGGCATTTTAATTGGCAGAGGGGGAGTTTGGGGCCAAGCCTACATGACAGCAGGGTGTGGGGGTAGGAGGGTGACCAGGAGGTGGGTTGGCAGTGACAACCACGAGAGAGACACTGAGCATCCTCTAGGGTTGGAAACTGCAGCTGATGAGTTACTCAACTCTACAGCTGAGACAAGTGATGTTCTAGATGTTGGCTAATTGAATTTTAATTAAAAAAAAAAAAGGAAGCTGCAAGGTCATGGATAGCTGTGGCAGGAGGAACTTGAGGTCACTGCATGGGCCACGAAGGGAGGGAGGGGGCAGGGAAGCAGGCAGAGAGGCCCTGGCCAAGGGGGGCCGGGGACCTGGGAGCCCGTCTGAAGGAAGGCCTGGGGAAGGAAAGTAGTAGGAGGGGAGGGTGAAGGTGGAGGAAATGAGGTGTTAAATGATGGCGCCAATTTTGGACAGTGGGTGGAGGAGAGGGATCCAGAACCCACAGAGGGGGTGAGGTGAGGGGGTGCGGTTTGCAGAGGAAATAGGCTGAGCGAGGGTTGGGGACGCACATAGGATGCTGGGGTGAGGGAGGGCCCTGAGCTGTGCAAGGTGACCGTCTTTTTATTTTCAATCTTTTTTTTTTCTTTTTTTAAGGTTTTATTTATTTATTTGACAGAGAGACACAGCGAGAGAGGGAACACAAGCAGGGGCAGTGGGAGAGAGAGAAGCAGGCTTCCCACTGAGCAGGGCCAGATGTGGGGTTTGATCCCAGGATCCTGGGATAATGGTCTGGGCCAAAGGCAGACAGACGCCTAATGACTGAGCCAACCAGGCGCCCCTCAACCTTTCTTTTCTTGATTTAAAAAAAGCAGTAGGGGTGCCTGGGAGGCTCAGTGGGTTAAAGCCTCTGCCTTCGGCTTGGGTCATGATCCCAGGGTCCTGGGATCGAGCCCCGTATCGGGCTCTCTGCTCAGCAGGGAGCCTTCTTCCCCTTCTCTCTGCCTGCCTCTCTGCCTACTTGTGATCTCTCTGTCAAATAAATACATAAAATCTTTAAAAAAGCAGTAAATGTTTATCATGAAAAATTAGGAAAATATATGAACTATATCTAGAACGTCCTGCCCTCCCAGTACCTAGACACAACACAAGCACTATTAACATCTGATATCTTTTCACTTTATTTATTTATTTATTTTTAAGGTTTATTTATTTATTTGAGGGAGAATGATCATGACCTGAGCTGAAGGCCGTTGCTCAACCAACTGAGCCACCCAGATGCCCTCTTTTCACTTAAAAAAAATGCAATTAGGGGCACCTGGGTGGCTCAGGCCTTAGCGTCTGCCTTGGCTCACCCTGGGATCAAGCCTCCATGGGACTCCCTGCTCAGTGGGGAGCCTGCTTCTCCCTCTCCTACTCCCCCTGCTTGTGTTCCCTCTCTCGCTGTGTCTCTCTGTCAAATAAATAAATAAAACCTTTTAAAAAATGCAAATATGTACCTTAAAAAATAACTTGGGATCACTGTAAGTGACCAGCAGGCTGGATCTATCCTGTTTTATAATTAGCTTTTTCGGGGCACCTGGGAGGCTCAGTGGGTTAAAGCCTCTGCCTTCGGCTTAGGTCATGATCCCAGGGTCCTGGGATGGAGCCCCACATTGGGCTCTCTGCTCAGCGGGGAGCCTGCTTTCCCCTCTCTCTCTTTCTGTTTGCTTCTCTGCCTACTTGTGATCTCTGTCAAATAAATAAATAAAATCTTTTTAAAAATTTGCTTTTTCACTTAGCAATATATTGTGAGGCTCTCCTCATGTATTAAACATTCTTCAAAAACATCATTTTCAATGCTGTGTTGTATGAATATATAATTATGTAAACAGCCTCCTATTTTTGGCATTTATTCTTTTTTTTTAGTGAGTAACGTTTTCTTTATTTTTTTAGAGAGGGGCAGAGGGAGAGAGGGAGAGAGAGAATCTTAAGCAGGCTCCATGCGCAGTGTGGAGCCCAACATGGGGCTCGATCTCATGACCCTAAGATCATGACCTCAGTTGTAATCAAGGGCGGATGCTTCGCCAACTGAGTCACCCAGGTGTCCCCATTTAGATTTCTTATGAATACTGCAATAAATGCCCATGTATATATATCTGTGAATTTCTGATTGCTTCTCAGCATCAAATCCTAGAAGTAGGATTACTAACTCCAGAAGTACTAGTACCTCGAATGTGCGTGGTGTGTGTGGTCAGTGTCTCCAAGATCCCTGAGATTCTCGGTCAACACTCCTGGCAACACTAGATGATCAGAGCTGGCTGGCTGTGTGGAGTCACAGACACTTTTTACAGGATCTTTACAACTAAAGATCCTGAAAGTTGACTTTCTGCCGAGAGCAGGGAGCACCCAGAGTCTGCCACCATTCACTGACCACAGGACATTGACGATGGCTCTCCCCCAGGAGGCGGTTGGCTCTGTGTGCTTCTGGGGACAGAAATCACATCTCATTGATTCTAGTTTCCCTAGCAATTAGCATGCCATCTGGCACACAGAAGCGATAGAAATGTTTGTAGAATTGGCCCAATGGAGCGAGCGGCCATGGGCAATTGGGAAGGTCCAGTTCCAGGAAAATGAGGTCCTCTCAGTCCTTGCAGGGACCACTTCCAGGCATGGAAAGACGTCCTCTTCTTCCTCTCCACAAGGCAGAACACCTGACCTCAGAATTGATGGTGCCCACTGGTTAGATCTTATATTTATTAGATTCCCTTTATCCTTATTTCTAACGAAATAGCCTTATGTCATGGTTGTCTCTCTGGGTTTCAAGAGCTTTAAAAGATAATCTTGAAATAATTTTTGAAGGTGATGATTTGGCATCCTCTATTCCACGTTAAGCAAGATGAATTTTATCAGCTCCTGTTACCACTTCCATTTAAAAAGATATAAACTAGATTTACTAGTAGTTGACACTTGGCTATATTCCAAAGCAAACGAGCAAACAGAAAACCTGATATAAAGGACATTTTGGGGACAGTTAGGGAATACTGATATACTATATAAAGTTACATGAATGTTAATTCTCTTAGGTGTGATATCGCCGTTAAGTACAGGATGTCCTGGCCCTCAGGGGATGTGTGCCGCAGGTCTGCAACCTTCTTTCAAACGGTTCAGCAAAACAAAGTTTAAGTGTATAAATTATACATCATGCACATAAAGATGGAAACTGAGAGAGGCTGCAGAGGTGGCAAAATGTTCACAGCTGGAAGCTAAGTTAAAACATACTGATAGAAAGTTTAAGAGAAAAATGCATATTAGCAATTTAAAATAAGAACCTTGAAATATGAAGCACGGGATGACTAGTTTGGAAGCCAAATCAAACAGATCACCCACCAGTCCACGGCGTGGGCCTGCAAATACTTATAGGTCAAGTCCCAAATGGGCAACAGCACTTGGCAGGATCTCTGGGTGCAGGGGGGCTTGGCCTCCCTAGCAACCATGCAAGGAGCTCCATGGGGGCAGCCCTTTCCAGGCTCTGTTTGGAGCTGTATCCCAGGCACCTGGCTATTCCTATAGAGTAAAACTGGAAACAACCAAACTGCCCGGCTATAGGGGATAAATCCGTAAAATACGTCCTTTTCATCTGAAGTATTCTACGGCCACTATCTGTAGGTTTTTCTCCTGCTCTCTATAACTCCCCGGCTCGTACCCATTTCTCTCTGCCATTCTCTCTGGACAGCTGGACTGCCTGGTCTGGGGCTCCCTAAGAGCCCACAGGGATCTAGGTCCCTAGGTCCCTAGGTCCTCAGGTTGATCCGAGGATCTGGGTAACCCCACTACAATTTTGGTCACATCAGTGGGGTAGGAGCAAGGCAATGAAGAAAGCTAGGCCACTAAACATGCATAGATTTGCCTTAAAAAGTGAGTGTGTTTATCTAAAAATAAGTGGATTTGGTGTCTTCATCTGTGACACTCCACCCCAGCAGAACAAAAGCAACCCGGGGGGCTGTTGGGTGGATCCACCGCTGCTCCTTCTGGTCCTTTCCTTTGAACTACATTGGCTGACACCTGGCTTCTTCTGGGCTAGGGCTGGAAGTACCTGGAGATCCTGAAATCCAACCATTTCATTTTTGGAAGAAGCAAGCCAGGGGTGAGGGAGACAAGTCTTTCCCCTCAAAAATCTCCGAGAGATAAATAATAAAGAGATAAATGCTTTCCAATGTGAATGTTTTATTTTGAGTTTTTCAAGACAAACATCTTACACTGCAGTTAAAACAAAGCTTAAGAAAAGAAATCCCGCCTCTGTTAGCCCGGACTTACACTGGGTACCCGGTCCTGTGGCCGCCGGGGGTGACAGGCCGGCGCAGGGGCTCGTCAGCACTCTGCTGCACACAGGCCAGGCCTTTCCGCCTCGCCTTCCCCGTGTTCGTCATAATCTGGCAGAAGGAAAGAGGAGACATCACCTACTTGAGAGCTGACCTTGAAGAAGTTCCTACATGTAATACATTGATCTATAGTAATAAGAGGCTTTGCAAATAAATGAGGAAGGATCATGACACGGATTATTCAGATAAGCAGAAATTGGGGGAAAATTCCTTTAGGTTTGCATTAGGCCACTTAGCAGTATAAATTAAAAAAAAAAATCAGGCCATGGAAAAGAGGAGAAGAAAACAGTTTGAATACAGTGACAATCACATCTCGGGGAAGACTGAGTTTTAGAAAGTGAGAAGGGAAAAAAGATGGGCAGATTTGGTTTCATAAAAATTTTCCACTTATATATTAGAGATAAGCCAAATGAACAGGTAAATAACCAACTGGGAAGAAATATTTGCGCATACTTAACTGATGAAAGGTTAAGATTGTCATTAGATAAGTAGCTCTTACACATATTAAAAAGTAAAACAATAGATGATTGAGCAAAGAATTCAAATAGCTAAGTTACACAATAGAAAAATCACTGATAAATACAAGAAAAAAATGATCAATTTCACAAGTAATTAGAAACTACAACTTTCGGGGTGCCTGGGTGGCTCAGTCGTTAAACGTCTGCCTTCGGCTCAGGTCATGATTGCAGGGTCCTAGGATGGAGCCCCACATCGGGCTCCTTCCTCTGCAGAGAGCCTGCTTCTCCCTCTCCCTCTTCTGCTCCCCCTGCCTGTGTGCTCTTTCCCCCTCTCTCTCTGTATCAAATAAATAAATAAACTCTTTAAAAAAAAAAAGAAGAAACTACAACTAAAAGGTATCATCTTTCAATGATTACAGGATCATTAAAGAAATGATCCCGTGGCTGGCAGGAGTCAGAAATGTTAGTGGCCCAGCAGGCTGGGTCATTTCTAATTATTGTAGGAAGTAATCTGGTGTTTTCTATCAGGAGGGTCATAAAAATGTTCACATCCTTGGGTTTGAATCCTAGTGAAAGAACCCCAAATATGGAAACGTTAAATAAACAAAGTTGTTTCTTACAAAATTGTTATAAAGTTGGAATAATCAAGTGTCTGATAAGAGAGGAATAAATAAGTGAAATATGGCAAATTCATTGAAATATTAAGTGGCCATTTATAATGCTAAAGACTAGGTTATGAAAAAATGCTTTTAAAAACATTTAATAAGAGGTTATAACACTGCATATAAATGATGCTTTCCATTAGGCTAAAAGTACACACAAGACCGGAAGGAAATGAACACTAAAATGCATACAGTGGGAGGCAGGATATCAGAAGCAGGAGGAACTTTTTTCTCCCCTTTATTTTCCAAGTGTTCTGTAATATGATTAGATTATGTTCACAATTGAGACAAATGGTTTACGGAAGACATGACTGTACAACTGGGGAAATGGGGCCAGAGTCTGGATGGTCCCAGTGCAGGCTGCCTGTGTGACCTGGTGCCCGGTCATGCAAAGCGGGGCCACCACGGAAACCGAGGGAAGGGCTATGGACCTCTTGACATTATCTTTTCAAATTCTTGTGAATCTAGAATTATTTGAAAATAAAAATTAAAAAGTTGGCTTATACAACAATAAAAACAAACCAGATTTTTTTTTTAATTGGAATTACATCTTTGATTCCTTGATTTTTGCTGAGAGCTTATTCGGGTTAATCTAGTGTGTGAGGTAGGGAAAAGAAAAAAGGGGCCTCCCCGTGCTGTGGGGATGGCTGCCAGCTAGGGAGGGTGGGCGGAGGGGGCAGAGGGGAGGCCATGGGAAGGGGAGCAGGGTCGGAGGACAGAGAAGTTGTGAGGCCTTCAGCTTCTGGGGAGGAGACAGCACTTGACTAATCTTCTAGGAAGAACTAAAATGCAGTTCCGCCTCTCTCTGTAGCCCTCGTGAAGGCTATTTTCACCGAAATCCCTCCACACTGTTGGCTGCTGTTACACTCCCCTCTGGTCACGCTGCCCTGACCAGCGCGGAGGCTCAAACTTACAGCCTGTGCTGCTCATCAGGCAAGCAGGCCCCTTTCATCCCATCCTCAAACGCACCCCAGAACACCCCCGCTTCTCTTTCTCCCTCCATTATGACAGACAGACCACCCGAGTCCTTCCAAAGATGGCTCAGAAGGTGGGTCCTAAGATATTGGAAAAGCAGAGACAGTGAACATATGCCTTCTAGCATCTTGTCCCCTACCCCACGCGCCTCTTGAGCTCACCCTCCCAGCTCCTTCCTAGAGGACACTTACATGTGAGTGTTTCAGCTTTTAGAAAACACAGTCAGCCATACCATTTCCTTTTTTTTTTTTTTTTTTTTAAGATTTTAAGTAATCTCTGCAATCAATGTGGGTCTTGAACTCACAACCCCGAGATCAAGAGTCGTATGCTCTATGACAGAGACAGCCAGGCGCCCCTGCCATCCCATCTTCTTAGATCCTTAGAGGCCTAGGAAATAACTTCTTCAGGTGGGTGGTATTTGGCCTCTCCAGGGGATGAAGAAACCGAGTCTGGCCTGTGGGCCTGAATGTCTGGTCTGTTACCCAGACACCCTCGGTGCAGAGGGGTAAGTGTGAGGGTCCCAGTACTGTGCTGGGCACACCCAGCATCTCACAGCAGCCGCCCCCTGCGGGCCTGCCTCCCACTCATCTTATGACCTGTTTTGCCTGCAGAGTGAACCACGTAGCCCACGAGGTCTCACGCCCCTCTCGGGGCCCCTCAGTTTCAAAGCAGCCTTTTTGGGCTGGAAAGATCTGAAAGGCTATCTCGTCCAACAACCCGTGACTCTACCGAGTTCCACAGAAACGCCTCAGGGGCTATCGGGAGTGAGGAGAGAAAGGGTTCCTGGCGGCCACCTTACTGGTGGCCGAAGGCTGAGGGACTCAGCCTTCATCTGTGTGACAGATGGGGCTTTTGTTTGAAAGAACGTTCTGCTACTAAAAAAATGCAGCAGATGATTTAGCAGAATGTAATTTATTCAGTAGCAGAAGATGGTCAACACATGTCAATTTAGACAAAAAATGTTATTTCCCATTGACTAGTTTTCAAGGATTGGTGAATCACGTAAGGAAACTGTGATATATTAATAAAACAGTATAAATTTTTATAAGAAAATATAGGTATTCTATCATCTATCAGTCCATCCATCCATCCATCCATCCAACCACCCATCCATCACCCACATAGGAATAATACAGGAGCTGAAGCAGACCCCGTTTGCTGCCCACCCAACAGTCAGTCTCTCTTGACCAACAGTACTCTGATTTTGTTGGCAAAGAAATGTTTCCACTTAAAAATACTCTCTTACCCAGATTCCCTTGCAGCTGGGGGTCCTGTGACCCAGTTCTGACTATAAGAATGGAGTGGAGTCGGGGCGCCTGGGTGGCTCAGTGGGTTGAAGCCTCTGCCTTCGGCTCAGGTCATGATCCCAGGGTCCTGGGATCGAGCCCCACATTGGGCTCTCTGCTCAGCGGGGAGCCTGCTTCCTCCTCTCTCTCTGCCTGCCTCTCTGCCTAGTTGTGATTTCTCTCTGTCAAATAAATTAAAAAAAAAAAAAAAGAATGGAGTGGAGTCACCAGCAGGAGCTTTGGGGACAAGCACTATTGAGGAGGTAGCTGTGGCCCTCTTCCTGACTTTCTCACGGGTCTGTGCCAGGGGCTGTATTGGTCCCCTCATGACCGACAGGCAACACGTGGGAATGAGGGGCGATGCGCAGAGGCAGGCCTGCTGCGGAGCTCATGAAACTGGAGCTTCAAGGCCCAGAAGGGGCCCTTGCAATGTGGTTGTGTGGTCACATGTTTTTGTAACATTTGCAAAAGTAGGATATTTTCATTGCAAGCACTTGCTACTA
This sequence comes from Meles meles, assembly GCF_922984935.1. Classification (NCBI taxonomy): domain Eukaryota; kingdom Metazoa; phylum Chordata; class Mammalia; order Carnivora; family Mustelidae; genus Meles; species Meles meles. The sequence goes on along the minus strand of NC_060074.1, from coordinate 39,842,345 downwards.
CTGTTTTTTCCTACTCTGACTTCCCTCCTGCTGTTTCTTCCTACTCTGACTTCCCTTGTCCCACTTCCTGTCATGCTGGGGACATGATGCTAGAATTTAGGACTTAGGTAAGGGGATGTTGGGTCCAAGTGTCATTTAATGCAGGTTTTCTGGGATATATTCATCTGATTCCCACTCACTTCGGGGCACTGCCAAACAGTCGCTAGCTGTCTTGGGGTAGGAAGAGCTTCTAGGACTTCCCTATGTTGTCAGAGTATTTATGAATAATGAGCATGCAAGAAAACTAGAAATAGCTTCAAATCTTGCAGCTTATTTGTGGAAGAAACTTGCGGATGGTGTTCTCAAATTTAGTGACAATCCTAAAAATGTATACAGCATTATCAAAAACTAAATGTGAGACCAGATTTTCTAATCTTGATCAAATTTGATTAAATGTGATCAAATACATTACAAGAAGGACTAATTTCTTTTTCTCTCTGTAGAATATGTTACAAACTCATGGTCATCTATGTAGAGGCAATCAAAGGCATAAAACAAAAATTTTTAAAAAGCCCCTATGAGGTGTGCAAAGCAGCTAATTAACAAAAATACTACTGTTCTGTTTGTGGCATCTGTCAATTATTAAAATTTGAATTCACTGTGATTTATTTTCTCATTCTTATTCTAAAGTAGATGTTCACTTTTTTCATAGCTAGCTTTGTATTCCTTTATTTAAAGAAGGCCTCCCGTACTTGGGGCTCCTGGATGGCTCAGTAGGTTAGGCCTCTGCCTTCAGCTCAGGTCATGATCTCAGGGTCCTGGGATCGAGTCTCAGATTGGTCTCCCTGCTCAGTGGGAAGCCTGCTTCTCCCTCTCTTTCTTTCCCTCCCCACTGCTTGTGCTCTCTTGCTCTCTCTCTTGCTCTCAAATAAATAAAATCTTAAAAAAAAAAATAAAGAAGTCCTCCCAAGCCCTGTAAACCAGAGGTCCTACAAAACTTCGGTCTTCCCTTTATGCTGACAGCAGGGTGTAGCACGACATGGACAGAGCCTGGGGTCAGATGTCCCCCAGTATCATCAGAGGGACTGATAAGGCAGGACTCTGCTGTTTGCAGTTGATAAAGGAAAGATACAATGCAGAGATAAATGGAAGGGAACAGTGCTTATTAGGATTATTTGTGCTGTTTACTTCTGACTTCGAGTAATAAGCATTTCTTTTGTAATGAGAAAGAAGAATACACAGGGCGCCTAACTAGCTCAGGAGGTAGAGTGTGCAACTGTTGATCTCAGGGTTCTGAGCTTGAGCCCCATGTTTGGTGTAGACATTAATTAAAAATAAATAAATAGAGGCACCTGAGTGGCTCTGTCAGTTAAGTGTCTGCCTTCAACTCAGGTCATGGTCCCGGGGTGGAGGGATCACACCCGCATCCGGCTCCCTGCTCCGCAGGAGGCCTGCTTCTTCCTCTCCCACTCCCCCTGCTTGTGCTCTTTCTCTCTCTCTCAAATAAAAAAAAAAAAATCTAAAATAAATAAATAAATAAATGTAAAAAGAAATATAAGAAATAAACTGAAAAAGAAATGCATTTAGTATATTCGGGGGTTGGGGATCTTTTCGCCCTGCTTGTTTGGTTGTGTTTTCACACAAAAGAAATGTGGACTTTTTTTAAGTTTTTTTTTTTTTTTTTAAATTTATTTATTTGACAGAGAGAGACCACAAGCAAACAGAGAGGCAGGCGGAGAGAGAGGGAAGCAGGCTCGCCGCCGAGCAGAGAGCCTGACGCGGGACCCGATCCCAGGACTCTGAGATCATGACCCGAGCCGAAGGCAGCGGCTCAACCCACTGAGGCACCCAGGCACTGAGTCTTTAACCATTAGGCAGAGCAGGAAGAACGGATTGGAAAGGGACTGGAAAAAGCTCCAAAGTGGAGACACATTTGAAAGAGAAGATCTAGAAGCAAAAATTGCAAACTGAGGCTCTTCTTTCTCTGGTTGTGGTTTTTGCTGCCAGAACCTCGTGCTCCCTGAGGACAGTGGGATGACGGCACCCGGAGCCCAGCTTCCCCCAAGGGGCCCAGCCCTGCACCCAGCCAGCTGCGCCCACTGCCCCAGTGGCAAAGTCTCCATGGCCCAGACTCCAGCTTCAGGACCACTGGGGGCAGGAGGGAGGTGAGTTGCAGATTCCCAGGCTTATGTGCATATACACATTCTCTGGAGACAAGGCTCCAGGGAAAACTGCATGAATTTGGGCCTTCATTTGACAGGGGGAAGAAAGTGTGGAAAGCAAGTAATTAGCTTTTACAGTCGGTGTTCCCCTCCAAACTGAGTTTATGCTTACAACAGAGACCACTCGGTGGGACTTCTCTCAGTTTTCAAATATAGCATGCAATTCACTGGAAAATCGACTGCTCTTGAAGGTGGCACAGCTTAGTGGGAAAGAGCAAGGGCAAGCAGGCTCAAATCCACTTGAGAATGTTCCTTACCCTTCCTCAGCCTCAGCTATCCTATCTAGAAAATGCTACACAAACAGAATTTCCCTGTAGTTTGCTGGGAGTCAGATGTGCGAAGTGGTCAGCACAGGGCTTGGCCTGTGACATGGGCTCTGCTGACTTAAGACACGCCCATTACTATTGTTAAAGGTAACAGTAAGTTTAAACTCTGAAATAAAAACAAAAAACTGAGATGCTATGATAAATATCTATGCCCCTTTAACCAACATGACAAAGCTATTTAAATCAGGGCATTCCTTTTACGAAGAATTAAATGATTATTCAGCATAGTATGGGTGATACAAAAAAAAAAATTCAGAAATAACCAAGCAAGAAGAAGTTGGCAAATCATCAGTCTTGCCCTGCTGACGGTCATGGACTCAGGAAGACACAACGCATGCTGCTTTTCCCCGGAATTACGAGTAAGCAACACATTTCATGTGACCACTGCCAATCTCATGCAAGCTTAGGAAAAGGGACCTGTTCTCCTGTTGCCAGTTTTCTGAGCTCTGTGCCCTGCAGCATTTTTCAAGGCCAGGAGTTTGTGATGTGCAGGAGGTCTACACTTACACCTGGGACAGTGAGGACCCAGGCTTGGAGGAGGGAGGGGGTGTGGTGGGGTGGCATGGGTGTGGCCTCCCAGGGAAGGGTGTGGCTACGAATGCCCAGCAGGAGGCTTCCACTGCCCCCTGCTACCACTTTCCACCCGCAAGCCAGTTTCCAAATCACTGGTGTGAACAGGAACAGATTCCTGGGATTACCATAAAGAGATCTGGGGCGGGTCCTAGGCTCTACCTTTGAGCCACACTAGAGGGTCCAGGGCTTTGTGGAACGCTGGGCTGGCTCTGTTGCACAGGGGTCTCTGCCAAGCGACTCACCATGCCTCCCTCCTCGCTATCCTCTGCATCCCTTGCCAACAGCGTGTGTTTCATTGGCTCTGTGTGTTCTTTTGTAAACTCGGAGGCAACAGCTCAGTCTTATATTTTTCAGCATTCTGCTTTGTGTTAGGCAAGTGCCACGAATTCAATAAAAACTTTTTGAATGGTCAAATACAATATTTCAAAAAATCCGCAACTTTCAAGTGACCTCGACAAAGCTACCATCTACCTGGTGCATCTGAATAGGAGGCAGGAGTCATGAACTTGGGCACGGAGGTCCCAGTGAGACGTCTGCTGTCTCAAGCAGGTTCCCCGACTGGCACAAGGTGACATGATGATGTAAACTCAGAGCCCTGCCCGCCCGAAGCGCACGCGCAGCAAGGGACACCCGTCATTGAAGTCGGTGGCCCCTGCCCAGAAGCTGGCAGGCTGTCCGTTCCACATCAGGGCCAGGTGACCGAGGGCAGCCGGGCACGACCAATGGACGCAGACGGCGACACTGGGGTGTACACAGCCCCTCAGTGAGGACTGTGCCACATAGTTTTCTAATGAAACTTTAAAATTGCTTCTACCGTGAGCTCCTCTGGTGACCTGGTCCAGAGGGTTGACGGGAGGCCCGAGAAAGATGTCCATGTTCTAACCCCAAGAACCCGTGAACAGGACGTTCTTTGCAGTCTTTGCAGATGTAATTAAGGATCCTGAGGCGAAGAGAGCATCGTAGATTATCCTAGACCCAATGACAGGTGTCCATTCCAGGGATGAAAGAGAGAAGGGGAGGAGGCCCTGCGGACATGGAGGCAGAGCTCCGGAGGGACGCAGCCACAAGCCAAGGGGCCTGTGGAGCCCCAAGAAGTTGGGGGAGCATGAGAGCTTCTCTCCCAGGACCTCCGCAGTGGGCCTGGCTGTGGGGACATCTTGGTTCTGGACTCCCAGCCCCCAGAGCTGTGAGAGGATATGTGTCTGGTGTTTTAAGCCATCCAGTTTAAGTTGCCCTAGGAAGCATTTGTCATGGAGTCCCCAGAGCGCACGGCTGCGTGCCTCATGGCTGTTGCTCCCCCTCTTCCGAAGAAGTCCCCCCCCCACTCGCCTCCTCTGTTCTCCTTATCTCCAGCCCATGATTCAGGAGAGTCTGCCTTTCACAAATGTACATCCTATCAAATGGAGCCCAGTCCTCTCCTGACAAAACCAGTGTTCTTCCGAAGGGAAACAAAGCCACGTCAGGGCTCTGGACTCCCATCAACAGCATGGAACCCGACCGCCTCACTTCTAACCTTCCCTGACCTAATGTAAACAGAGCTTCCACAGTCCATTAGACTCCTTCAATCCTGGAGACATTCTAAGTACTTGACCACGGCCAGAGGCAAGGTGGAGGGGGCAGGTAATGGTGGCACCTCAGCCCAGCCTTCTTCTTCCTTTTTTTTAATTAAAAAAATATATATATATGTATTTGTCAGAGAGAGAGAGAGAGAGCACACATAAGCAGAGGGAGTGGCAGGCAGAAGGAGAAGCAGGCTTCCTGCTGAGCAAGGAGCCCAATGTGGGACTTGATCCCAGAACTCTGGGATCATGACCTGAGCTGAAGGCAGAAACTTAATGGACTAACTAAGCCACCCAGGTGTCCCTTGGCCCAGCCTTCTTGGGTCATTCCCCTTTTTTCACTCCTATGCACTATACAGTCCATTCTCCATGATGTAGCCAGAGTGAAAATAGTCATATATTAAAACAAGTCAAACAGAGTCACTCCCCTGCTCCAGAAGTCTCCCAACTCATGCTGGATAAAATCCTAAATCCTTGCCTACAAGGTCCCCAACTGGGTCTCTGGCTGTCCTCTACCCTCATGTTCTACCAGTAGATTATGTACTCCAGCCCTGGGCCCTGGAAATTCCTCAAAAGGTGAGGAAGACCAGGGCAGGTGAGCAGGGAGACCAGTGCCCAGGGTGAGATGAGGAGGGCAGGCTGGAGGCGGTGGTAGGGAGGCACTTTCTGCTTCCAGTCACTCCTACAAAGCTCAGGCCACCTGCACCCACATCCTTTAACTTCGCCAGTCGCTGTAACCACTGGCCGATCATTGAGAGACTGGCTCCCGGCCTTCGGCTCCAACAATAACCTGACTAATTTGAGGAGATGTCAGGGTCCATGTGACAGACCCAGTCAACCACCAGCTTCAAAATTCCAGGAGCTCCTTTTAATGCCAATGGCCTTGGCTCTGTCCTCTGTTGTCCGTCAAAGGGCTTCAACCCTGACTGGCCCCTGATCCCTTGCAGTTGCTACTCCGTTCAGAAACCTCACACTCCAACTTTCCACCTGATCACGGGCATGCCTTCTGATCACGGTTTCGTGAGACCCCTGCGGGCCCCTCACAATGCCATCCTCGCCTGGGACATTGGCAACCCCCTCTTGACTCTCGCCCTCCCCTGCTTAGCTAGTGGGTGGTAACCAGGGGCTCCCAGAGCTGGCTGCGCATGAGTCAGCGGGGAGCTTTCAGAGCTCTGATCATGGCCCCATCTGGGATGCATGACCCCACAGGCCTCCTGGATGCTTGGACTGACCACTCAGTCCATCCTGAAACACTCCTCTCTTCTGTTTCCCAGCACACTACAGTCTCTTGGTTTTCTTCAAGCCTCTCTAACTGTTCACCTTCTGTCATTCTTAGAAGCCCCTCTTCTTGCTCCACCTCCTGACATCTGGTCCTCCTTTCCATTCCCAGCGGCTCACTCTCTCCCCCTTCACCCTTCGCTTGGTCGGGCAACCTCACGTGTGTGCTGATGGCTTCCAATAATGTTGCACTCTTCCCCTCTACTAGATGAGGCACACAAAAATTCAGAAGCTGGACAGGCAGATGATTACTACTAAAGATGGGCACACTTCAGATGCTAGGAAGGCTCCTGGCCTGTGTCCTCTAGTTCTATTCTAATCTCTTTCTGTTCCAAAACAGCTCTGGGATGGGTAGCTAGGACCACGGTGCAGGCAAACTGGCCAACACAGAACCTCCCATAAACACAGGATTATAACAGATCAAACCAAACCACTATGTGTCATTGCAAGGGCTCAATGCATCAATGACCCGTCTTTCCTTTCCACTTCTCCCTTGCCCCTCACGTGGTACTTACTCCCAAGTACTCCGTGGTCAGAAGCTTCTCGCCTGACAGCTCTCCAAGCTGTGGCTGGATCAGCTCATCTTTGTCCAGATCAGCTTCCATAATGTCATGGTCCTCCTGTTTCAAAGGACACATGGGGTGAGTGCCCTGGACCCCCGGCCATGCATTCCCGGAGAGGTGGCTCCCCTCGTGGGCACCCGCTATGGAAAGAGAAGGCCTTTGCCCAACCCCGCAACTGATGGGTTTGCATTTCCAAGGGCTTCGGGGGCAGTCTATCCTTTGCTTATAACATCTCCGTGAAGAGGGAAGGGAAAATGCCAGCCCCCCTCTTTTGGAAGCTGGCCACCTAGGGAGCGCTTCTATGACCATAGGTGTGGAAACGTTCCATAAGACACGCAGAGGTCTCTCCTAGTCACAGTTCTCAGAATTGCTTTCTGTGAGGTCTAGGTACCATATGAACAGCCAAGTCAGCCTACCAATAACTACTATGTGCCTTCACATGCATAGGCCTTACAGGCCACACAAAACTTGTTCTTCTCTAGTAGTTTACAGTCAATAAGTAAAAAGGTTCATCAAAAAGAGAAGAGCTGTTTTGCTTTTGGGAAGACGGAGTGGGTAGACTTTTCCCTATTCCTTCCTCTAAACACAACCCAAACACTGGGCATTATGGATACAAATAAACAGAAGGGATCCTGATAGAAGGCAAGGAGGGGGCAGACTGGCTAGGTGGCTGAAGACTCAAGGAATGAAAGGTGCTGAGTTCCCTGGGTTTCGTTTGTTCCTTATAGGTTCCACACTAGGAGCCAAAGAAGCCAGCAACACAACTACATCAATGGTGAAGACAAAAACATTCCCCCCCAAAGCCCACTCTCTCTAGCCAAAGGACCAGGAAAGGGATAGCCCAGCATGACAGAAGTTTTAGAAAATAATCTGACTCCACAGAAAATAGCGTGGTGCCATCCAGCATAGGGCCTCAGGGAGCCCAGACTTCTCCCCTCACTAGGCTGTCATCAGGCACCCCCACAACCTCAGCTGGGGTGATATGAAAGAAGAGCAAGTAGGAAGGGGGACTTTCATCCCTGCTGGGCAGTAATGAGGTCTTCCATCCCCAGGTGAGAGTGGAGACCACGTGGAGAGCCTAGCCTTCCACTAGGCGGTAACAAGATGTCCCCCTCCCCATGCTCTGGTGGGTTCAGAGGAGGCCGGTTGAAGATTCAAGGCCTTCACCACTGCCCACCATGTCCCTATGGTGTCAGGCGTGGCAATGTGGGCCATACTAATGAGGTGCTCCTACCTGTTCTGGTTAGGGAGATACTAAGGAGGCCTAGAAGGCATCCAGAACTCCCATCCTTGCCCTGCGGTAACAAGGAGTCTCCTTCCATCCCCCACCACCAAGGCATGTCAACGGAAGCTGAGTGGAAATCCTGGACCGCTACTCACACCTGCAGTAATGAGGAGGCCCTGCTCCCCCTGCCAGAGCTGTGTCAGAAGCAGCCAGTTTAAACAAAAGCTTTCAATTAGATAAAAAAATCTTCTTCTTTTTTTTATTATTATTAATTTATTTATTTATTTGCAAGTCTTCTTCTTTTTAAAAAGATTTTATTTATCTGCCAGAGAGAAAGAGAGTGAGGGAGTGTGAGTACAAGTAGGGGGAGCACCAGGCAGAAGGAGAAGCAGAGAGGGAGCAGGGAGCCCGAGGAGGGAGCAGGATCTGAGGACCCTGAGATCATGACCTGAGCTGAAGGCAGACACTTAACCGACTGAGCCACCCAGGTGCCCCTAGATCAAAAGTCTTAAAATACTCAAAATAGAGAGTTCTGGAGGACAGGAATGAAAATGGCGGCCTCCCAGCCTCTGGCCCGGAGTTGCCGAGAGCCCGGGGCCCCACTCCTCAGTGCGCCCCCAGAGAACAGCACCCAATCACTCCCGTATCCCCAGCCTCCAGCCTCCAGCCGCGCTCCGAGCTCACCCAGCCTACGACCGGTTCAAGGACTCATCAGGAAACTGACCTAGAGCAATCATGAAACTGACTCACAGACCCAGAGTGTGCATTTAGAAATTACATTGAAGAGGCCTGATTTCATTGCCAATGTCCTTAAACTTTACCCCATACTACTTATTCCCATTTATAAACTGATTAAGGTTCCTGGTGCAAGCATCTACATGATGATGTTTACCACCATAAAGAAGTACTAGCATTTTGGCACAGAGGAAGCAAAAACTAGATTGGAAGTTAGGAAAGGAAGATATTTGCAAATGACAGTACAGACAAAAGGTTGATAGCCAGGATCTATAAAGAACTCCTCAAACTCAACACACACAAAACAGATAATCATATCAAAAAAATGGGCAGAAGATATGAACAGACACTTCTCTCCAATGAACACATACAAATGGATATCAGACACATAAAAAAATGCTCATCATCACTAGCCATCAGGGAGATTCAAATTAAAACCACATTGAGATATCACCTGACACCAGTTAGAATGGCCAAAATTAGCAAGACAGGAAACAACGTGTGTTGGAGAGGATGTGGAGAAAGGGGAATGCTCTAACACTGCTGGTGGGAATGCAAGTTGGTGCAGCCACTTTGGAGAACGGTGTGGAGATTCCTCAAGAAATTAAAAATAGAGCTTCCCTATGACCCTGCAATTGCACTACTGGGTATTTACCCCAAAGATACAGATGTAGTGAAAAGAAGGGCCATCTGTACCCCAATGTTTATAGCAGCAATGGCCACAGTCGCCAAACTGTGGAAAGAACCAAGATGCCCTTCAACGGATGAGTGGATAAGGAAGATATGGTCCATATACATGATGGAGTATTATGCCTCCATCAGAAAGGATGAAGACCCAACTTTTGTAGCAACATGGACGGGACTGGAAGAGATTATGCTGAGTGAAATAAGTCAAGCAGGGAGAGTCAATTATCATATGGTTTCACTTATTTGTGGAGCATAACAAATAACATGGAGGACATGGGGAGATGGAGAGGAGAAGGGAGTTGGGGAAATTGGAAGGGGAGATGAACCATGAGAGACTATGAACTCTGAAAAACAACCTGAGGGTTTTGAAGGGGCGGGGGGAGGGAGGTTGGGGGAACCAGATGGTGGGTAATAGGGAGGGCAAGTATTGCATGGAGCACTGGGTGTGGTGCAAAAACAATGAATACTGTTAACGCTGAAAAGAAATTAAAAAAACAAACAAACCAGTATGTGCAAAAATATTTGTCTATATTCAAATTAATAAATGTATAAGAACTATGAAAAAAAATACTCAAAATATCTGGGTTTAAATAAAAAATCACTCATCCTACCGGGAACCAGGGAGCTCTCAAACTGAACAGAAAGAGACAATCAGTAGATGCCAAGATCAAGATAACAGAGTTGCTAGAATTATCTGACACGGATTTTAAAGCAGTCATCACAAAAGGGCTTCAGTGAGCAATTACAGATATTCTTGAAACAAATGAAAAAATAGGTCTCCAGAATACAGAAAAAGAACAAAATAAACTCAAAGCAAGCAAAAGGAAGGAAACAATAAAGAGAAGGGCAGATATCAATGAAAAGGAAAGCAGAAAAACCATAGAGAAAATCAAACAAAAAGCTGATTCTTTGAAAAAGATTAATAAAAATGCCAAGTTGCAACAAAGCAAGACCAACAAAGAAAAAGGTAGAAGACACAAATTGCCAATGTCAGAAATGAAACAGAAGATATCACTACAGATCCTGCAGATATCAAAGAATAAGGGCTTACTATGAATAACTACACACACATAGGTTTGACAACTTTGATAAAAACACAAATTATTGGGGCTCCTGGGTGGCTCAGTGGGTTAAAGCCTCTGCCTTCGGCTCAGGTCATGATCCCAGGGTCCTGGGATCGAGTCCCGAACTGGGCTCTCTGCTCAGCGGGGAGTCTGCTCCCCCACCCCCGTCTGCCTCTCTGTCTAGTTGTGATCTCTCTCTCTCTCTGTCAAATAAATAAATAAATCTTTAAAAAAACCCCAAAACCAAAAAAACCCACACAAATTATCACAAGCCTCTCAATATGAAATTGCGATATAGGACTATTCAAGTAATCTTAAAAGTATGACTATGAAGGAAATTGCTTCATAATTTAAAAATTCCCTGAAAAGAAATCTCTAGGCCCACATGGTGTCCCTTTGAGACTTCTATCAAGCTTTTAAAAAAGTAACACCAAGTCTGTATGTCATCAAGAAAGCAAAATAGGGGGGCGCCTGGGTGGCTCAGTGGGTTAAAGCCTCTGCCTTTCGCTCAGGTCATGATCCCAGGGTCCTGGGATCGAGCCCCGCATCGGGCTCTCTGCTTGGCAGGGAGCCTGCTTTCTCCTCTCTCTCTCTGCCTGCCTCTCTCCCTACTTGTGATCTCTGTCAAATAAATAAATAAAATCTTGAAAAAAAAAAAAAGAAAACAAAATAGGAAGGAATACTTCTTAATTCATTTTATAAAGCTTTTATGTTACCCAAACCAGACAAAGACAGTACCATAAAAAGAAAAATACAGACAAATGTCCTTCAGAATAAAGATGCAAAAATCCTTAATAATCAAGTTATAAGGGGGAAAAATCTTTAACAAAACCTTAACAAACAGAATAGAGCAACAGATCAAATATGTTAAAAGAACTATATGCTATGAACAAGTGGGGTTTGCTCCATTGATGCAAGTTTGGTTCAATATCTAAAATTTAGATATTGTAATCCATAAGATTAACAGGTTTGTGAAGAAGAAAAATCACATGATCATATAAATGGATCATATAAGTGGGTGATCATATATGGATCATATAAAAAGTTCAGCAACATTCATGACAAAAATAGGAACAGAGGGGTAGTTGATAAAGAGCCTATAGCTAATATAACACTTAATGATGAAAGACTGGAGGCTTTCTCCCTATGACTGGGAACAAGGCAAGGATTCCTGCTTTCACCATTCTCTTCAACACAGTGCTAGAAGTTCTAGCTGGAGCAATAAAGCAAGAAAAAGAAAAAAAGGGAATAAAAAGCATACAAATCAGAGAGGAAGAAACAAAACTGACTCTATTTGCCGATGCCATGGTTATCTATGTAGAAATCATGTAGAAATCCCAAGAAATCAATTCCTCAAAAATCCTAGAACTAAGTGAGTTCAGCAAGGTCACAGGATACAAGATAAATATAAAAAATCAATTTCTATGTACTAGTGATGAACTTAAGACACTGAGATGAAAATACATCATTTACAATTGTTCACAAAAATAAAAATAAAAAAAATACTTAGGCATCAATCTGGCAAAAACGTGTATAGGACTTGTATGCTGAGAACTATAAAACACAAATGAATTAAGAAACTAAAGATCTAAATAAATGAAAAGACATACCTTGTTCATGAATTGGAAGGCTCAACAGAGTTAAGACATCAGTTCTGTTCTAAGTGATATATGAATTTAATGTAATTTCTATCAAAACACCAGCAAGATTTTTCTGTAGATATATACAAGATTATCCTAATATTTATGTGGAAAGGGTAAAGGGACGAGAATAGCTTAGAAAAGTTTGAAAAAGAGTAAGGTGGGAAGAATCAGTATACCAGATTTCGAGACTCACTATATAGCTACAGGTTTAAAGACTAAGTGGGGTTGGCAGAGGAACAGACATATAGATCAACAGAACAGAATAGAGAACCTCAGAACAGGCATACACGAATATATCCAACTGATTAAAAAAAAAGATTTTATTTATTTATTTGACAGAGATCACAAGTAGGCAGAGAGGCAGGTGGGGGGCGGGGGGGAAGCAGGCTCCCTGCTCAGCAGAGAGCCCGACTCGGGGCTCGATCCCAGGACCCTGAGATCATGACCTGAGCTAAAGTCAGAGGCTTAAACCATTCAGCCACCCAGGCGCCCCTATCCAACTGATATTTGACAAAGGTGCAAAAGCAATTCAATGAAGGAAGGACTCCCTTTTTGGTAAATGGCGCTAGAACAAGTGGATATGCATAGGGAAAGAAAAATGGACCTCCATCTCATTCTTCTGGCTTATCTCAAAACTAATTCAAAATGGATCATGGACTTACATGTAATAGTATCCAATTGTTAGAAAAAATAAGAGAAAATCTTCAGGATCCATGGGGAAGCAAAGAGTTCTTCTACTTGACACCAAAAGCACAATCCATAAAAGGAAAAATTAGATAAATTGGATTTTACTGGAATTTTAAAATCTTCTGCTGAAAGACCCTGTGATGAGGACAAAAAGCTAGAGACTGGGAGAAAATATTTTGAAACCACATTTCTGACAAAGGACTAGTATCTAAATATATAGGACATAGAAAACTGTTCTCAAAACCCAACATTAAAAAGTCCAAATAATCCAATTAGAAAATGGGCAAAAGACCTGAAGGACTAAAGAGGAGCTATGGGAGGCCAATAAGCACGTACAGATGTTTTACACCATCAGGCATCGGGGAATGTACATTATCCGAGTCACACCGAGATCACTCCACATCTGTCAGAAAGGTAACAGAAGAAACGCTGATGGGGATGTGGAGAAACTGATCACTCCTGTGTCACCGGTGGGCACACAAAACTGGTCCAGCCACTCTGGAAAACAGTTTGGCAGTTTCTTCAAAAGCTAAGCCTGCACGTACCTAAGACCCAGCAGTTACACTCCTGGGCATCTAGCCCAGAGAAAGGGAAACTGATCGTCATATAAAAATCTGTACATGAATGTTGACAGCAGTTTTCCTTGTAATGACTCAAAACAGGGAACGAGAGATTAAACGAACCGTGGTACCTCCATTCCAGGAGCTCCACACACACACAAACCTGGAGGCATCTCCGGTGACTTGTGTCGTGGGAAACAAGTCATTCCTCATGGTTATAACCTGTAGGATTCCATTTACACAACATTCTCGGAATGACAGAACTGTGGAACTGGAGACCAGATTAGTAGTTGCCGGGGGTTACAGAGGAAATGGGGGTGGGAGGGAAGTGGGTGTGGCCATAAAAGGGATCCTGATGGTCAGGGAAATCCTCTGGACCCTGAGTGTCTCAGTGTTCATGTTCTTTCTGCCTGTGATACTATACTATGGCTTTGCAAGATGTTAGCCCTGAATGGAACAGGGTGACAGGGGGACCTGCAGTCCTCTTTCCCACTCTCTGCCACACTTCAGAGAGGACGCTGTCCTTTGAGGTTAAATTATAAAGATCGGTACAAAACAGTCCAGCCCTTGCCCTGATAGGTACTAACTAGGTAAAGAGTGTATCTATGAGAGGAGCCCCCTGGCTATGGAAGTGAGAAAGGGCGAGGATGGGGCCCTGAGGAAGCAGGGGGGAAAATGCTGGTCCCGCCCTCAGGGTGTAAGGGTGTCCCAGGCTTGGTGCCAAGGGTCCCTGAGCTCATCTAAACAATCCTTCCCCTGATTTCCTTGCCCACTCGACAACCTGTAATTTGGCTCCTCTAAACTTGCCAACAGGAAGAGAAAGCTCTATTCTGCAAACACGTGTACTCCGTCCCTGTTTTCAAACTAACTTCTCATCATTCTGGATGCCCCAGTCGTTTGTGAATTTGATTTACCTGAGTCAGTTTCCAAGGGATCTGAAGGCTCACATTCCTGTGGGGCCTGTCTCTGGGCAGGGCTGTTGCAGGAGGACAGGTTGTGTCCCCAAGCTCTCTTTAGCACACAGATGGATAATGTTGTCTGCCACAGTATCACCCAGCATGGGCTGTCTCAAGAAAAGGGAGTTTGGGTTATTCTAAGTGGTCCCCAAAGGAGACTGAGAGGCAGGCCCCAGACCAGCACACGGTGCTCTGACCACAGGCCCACTGAGGAACCCCCCTCACGCTGATTTCTGTGGTTCTCTGCGTCTTAGCCTTCCCAATGGCTTCGTGGAGATTCCTTTTACTCCACCTATTCCGTCTCACCCGGAGACCAAGCCTGAGAGAAGTGACCAGTCCACAGTGACAGGCTGGCCTGGAGGTCAGGAATCTAGACTTAAAGCAGAGGGCAGCGCCTTTCTGTCCAGATCTTTCTGACTCGGCCACTTGGGACCCGTGAGAAGCCTGTGTCTGAGGAGGCCACAGCTGATCGGACTGGGTCTCCCGAGGCCCAAGGGCCCCCACACTGGGCTCAGATGGAGCTCAACAGTGCAGAGAACAAAGAGCAGGGCCACAGGGGCATTCTGGAACCCTTGGTCTCATCCCTCTCCTTCCGGTCCCGTCGAATACCAAACAGAATCTGCTCTTGTCCTGCTAGAACACCAGGTTCATGGGCACTCAAACACCCTATCCTGACTCGGCTGCTGCCGTCTCCTCCCCCTGCTTCCCCGAGCCTGCAGCTCGGCCAAGGGCTCGTGCAGCCGCCATCCTGAAATTTCACTCGGGGCTCCTTCCCGGTAATGCTATCCGCGAGGCCCTGCCTGGGGTCAGCCCCGGGACAGCTAGGTATGAGCTATGGTGTGGCTGTGGCTTAGCATTTAGTTTATTAAAATGCCAACATCTCAGAGATCAAATAGTGTGTGTATTATGGGATTATTTTAGGAAAACTACTGCTCTTTGTGAACAAAAGCGGCAGGCTCTGTGGTCAGAGTGAGTGGCAGGGAGCTCTGGGTGGCAGGGGTAGTATTTCAACCCCTTTCCAGGGGCCGAGGCCTTGGAGGCACGGGCAGGAAATGGGCATATGAATCACAGTTTCACGGAGGGACTGGTGATACATCACTTCCCTGCCAGGAGCATAAAAAACTAAACAAATGTCCACATTCCATTTCGATGAAAAAATGATCGGTCCGGCTCACCTCAGCCAATGCCCGCCAGAATTCGTTCCTTACCCTGGACAACAAGCACGTCGGGAAGACACGATGCACCCACTAGCAAGTACTTCTCACCCAAGTTAAAGCCTGATTTATTAACTCGTTGCAAAACTAGGAAGAAATTCACTGAAATATTTATTCAATATTCTTTTTTTAGTTAAAGCAAGTTAGAGCTTTCTTTCTTTTTTTCTCTTTCTTTTTTAATTACAACTACTTGATAGTTAAATTCGTTGATAACCGACAGGCCCTCCCTAACCTCCAAAAACACAGGATGTTTTCTGCATTTGGTCTCTAATAGAGATAACCGCTAATGAAAGGGAACTCGAATCGCAGGGGTTCCTGGGAACATGGGGCCAGAGAAAGCACCAGGGCACCACGGCCCATTTGCTGACACCCTGGAGAATTGGCTTCCTTTGCCACAGCTGCTTATGGGCAGCACGCGGACGATACTCGGTGCTTGTAAGAATACGATGTTAGTGCAGAACGCGCGAAGGCAGGAAAATGGATGTGAAAATCATTATTCAATTGACAGTTCTTGGTTAGGAAAGTTTTGTGCTGAGGGTGTCATTTGGAATGACAGGGGTCTTGTCGGCATGTCTCAGTTTCTCCATCCAGCGGGTGAGATCATCTTGCTGCAGCCTTGAAAATCCTGACTTCCTGCCTGAGGACATTGCTTAAGCTCTCTGATTTTGAAAAGCCATATACTGTATAGATCTAGACAAGTCACAGCCCTGGTTTTCCTAAGAGACACTGGTATCAGTGGAAGGGAAATGGAGGCATGTTAGGACTTCTGAAATGTAAAGAGCTAAAAGTAAAATGAGCTGCACGAGTTGAGTTGGAAAATGCAATGTAACAAAGAGAAGCAAGGGCTTAATTCAATACTATTCAATCTGCTTCCAGCAGCACTTGGGAAACTCTGTGCAGAGGGAGGATTGGGAAGGCAGAGGAAAGCACTAGATGCGGTGGGAAATGTAAGCAGAGAGCCTACCAGAAATGATGCTTGCTGATAGCGGGGCACTTGCTCCGCTTTGATAGCTGCTGCCAAATGGATTAAAACCACTGAGGATGTAGAAGAACTTTCTGAAATGGATGAACCTAGGAGAAATTTCTTGAAAATCAGAGTTTATGCCGTCCATCTGGGAGAGACGTGACTACTTTCCAACAGCCTCCCCCGGTTCAGCTGGGAAGAATTTTCCTCGCCATGCTCAAGGGCAAGTGGCCGAGCGCGGTGGCCCCTGGGACCAGAAGGTACTGTGTGAAAATAGCACCAGCCACCTTAACTTTCCCCAGCTGCTTATGAATTCCAAACGAAACATATTTTGAAATCTCTGTGAAGCAAGGAGGTGACGGATAAGGAAATGGTTCAAGAAGAAATGCCTCCGAAGGGTGGGTTTTAAATACCATTGTTGGGAGGAATTTTACTAAAATTACTGGTCTTTATGTACTCAAGCAAAGTGTATCAGATTACTAAAGGTACAGCTTGGTGATAAGTGATTACTTCCAGAAATTAAGAATGCCTCGTAAAAAAGGCACTTGAGCTGAGACGAATTTAGATGTTCCAATACGAAGCTTCCCTGCAGCAGCTTGGTGATCTTATGACACGACAAGATTCTTAACCGGAGACTTTAGATACATAATACTCCAGACAAACCAGATTCTAAGCAGTTGGCCTGAAAACAAAACGAAGGTTGACCACTAAATGCATTTGAAAACTCAGATTCTTCCAGATAAAACGCGGGGAGCAGAATGTATTCAAGTGGTTTTACATACGACAAGTGAAAGTATTGAGTGTTTTCTCCACTTCGAAACAATTACAAGACTTCTACCAGTCGTTTAAATTTGAGACACTTTCTCAGAACACTGAATTGTCAATCACTCTTTGTAAAAATAAGGGAAAAACACTCCACATGGGAGAGAAAGGGTGGACCAAGGTGAGCTGGCAGGGAGTATAACCAACAGATTTCCCCATGGCATGGTTCCTTCCCACGTCCGCAGCTCTGAGCGTATGCCCGGGAGCACGGGGGCAGGCGGGTCCTGGACCCTGGAGGACTCATGGTGATGCCGAGAAGCTGTTTTAGACTGCAACTTTCTCATTCACAGAAGGCATCCCAGGGTAATGACAGGTGGTCTGACCACCAGCCCAGCTCAAAACTGACCACATGATAGTAACCAGCAAAAACCCCACAGCCCTTACTTTCCTGATTCTTTTCATTTTTATTTTTTAAAAAGATTTTATTTATTTATTTGACACACTGTGAGAGACTGAGCACAAGCAGGCAAGGGAAGCAGCAGAGAGGGAGAAGCAGGCTGAGCAGGGAGCCCGATGTGGGTCTCGGTCCCAGGACCCTGGGATCATGCATGACCTGATCCAAAGGCAGATGCTTAACTGACTAAGTCACTCAGGCACCCCTTCCCTGATGCTTGTAATTCATTGCTTTAGCTGCTCAGTCTACTTGCTTAAACTTTTTCTGAAGTCTAAGTGAAGATGTATGGAAAAGGTGGCACGGTTGTCAAAAGTGAGTGTACTACAATTCGGAACACGCAGCATTGGAAGAGACGAAGGCTTCATGGGACCAGAAGTCAAAGATAGTAGCCAACAGCAGAGCCGGGTCCAGAGACCACGTCTTATGCAGACAAGAGGACTCGTGTAACCTGAATTGTATTTCCTCCTAAACAGAGGTCCCGTGAGGAGATGGGGGCTAAGGGGAACACCAGACCCCGGGACCAAGCCTGGGTGTGCTCCTCACGCAGGAGTGAGCAGGGGTAGGGCGAGCTAACAAGAAACCACCTGAGAATGCCCCTGACATAATGAGGGTATTTTCTTACGTGCCAGCAAGAACGTCATGAGGGAAAACTCTTATTCTATAAACCACGTACGTTCTGGACTTCTAGATGAACCTCAAAGACCTCACTGAGTCTTGATGAAGGAGATCTGAAAAGTAAGCCTCTTGTATTTCTCAAGTCCACAGGATGGGGTGGGAATGGAAGGCAGGAATCTGATTGAATTCACTCGGTTTTCCAGGAAAAACGTCATGGGCCTGCTGTTACTGAAAGTCTGCACAGCCAACAGCCTCCTTCCCTTCCTTCACCCTATGAGGGAGACCAACCTCTTTTCCTCTTACTTTTTACACGCCCAACCCCCAGCACGACCCTGGCCACCCGATCACTGGCCCTAGTTCCAGCTCCAGCCAGGCAACATGGGAGGAACCTCTACTCTAGAAGACTCTGGATTGCTCCGATCTAGCCTGGCTCTGCATTAAGACATTAAAACCAGCTCACAAGCATTGAATCCGCACTATCATTTTACTGGGATTATGTCATTCGATTCTGGCAACCACCTGATGAAATGGGCATTTATATTTCTGCTTTCTAGATGAGGACACTGAGGCCTAGAGAGGTTAACCCATTTGCCCAAGCCCACACAGCTGGCAATTGTGGGGGCAGGACCCAAACCCAGGCAGGCTGATTCCTTAACCACTTTCTTGGTCGTTAGATTCAGCCAATCATTGTCCAACAGTCAGCAAAGGGTCTGTCATTTCTCAGAGTCTCTGGGGGAGTACAGAGAGCTTCTGTGCTTGGCCCCACCTGTTTCCTGTCACCTTGGACTTGGAATGAGGATGTGAGTAGCACACGACAAGAGACAAGAATTTGACACAAGAGCCCAGTGAGCTCAACAGTAAACTGACCTGCTAAGGAGACACCCATGGAGGTAAGATAGTGTCCTAGCCTTGGCTTTGCCCCCTCACTGCCCCTGCCCCCGCTCCCCCGCCCTACCCGCTTCAGCTCTTCTTGATAAGACTTACACTGCACTGCTCCAGAAGGAGGAGCAAGTGGATACTAGCTGGACAGAAGAGATGGAGAAATAAATCTAGTCATCTGAAAGATAAGATAAAGGTAGGGAGACTCAGTCTGTTGGGTGTCTGACCCTTGGTTTCTGTTCAGGTCGTCATCTGGCCATTATGAAATCAAGCCCAGGGTCAGGCTTTGCGCTCAGTGCGGAGTCCGTTTCAGATTCTCTCTCCCTCCGCCCCTTCCCCCACTCATGCTCTCTCTCTCTCATAAATAAATAAATAAAATTTTAAAAAAGAGATAAAGGTAGATTGGGGTCTCACTGAGTGGGGCTTTGAATGCCACCATTAGCCAGTTAATTTTGCTAGGTGCTGGGGGGCACAGAAATGTTTTTTTAAAAAGGAAAGGATGGGGGCGCCTGGGTGGCTCAGTGGTTTAGGCCACTGCCTTCGGCTCAGGTCATGATCTCAGGGTCCTGGGATCGAGTCCCGCATCGGGCTCTCTGCTCGGCAGGGAGCCTGCTTCCCTCTCACTCTCTCTGCTTGCCTCTCTGCCTACTTGTGATCTCTCTCTGTCAAATAAATAAATAAAATCTTAAAAAAAAAAAAAAAAAAAAAAAAAAAAAAAAAAAAAAAGGAAAGGATGAATGGGCTTAGCCACCCAGGAGAGCAGCACGACAGGAGCTTGTACACCTGTGATGCAACAAGCCCAGGTCCAGGTGTGCACTCAAGAGAAGCATTTACGTGTGTGAGGAAGTTCCTCGCTGCACCGTGGAAAATGCAGGGACGACTTGCTATCTCTCAGGAGAGAATGGATCCAGGCCGTATGGCAGTCAAACAGATGAGCTTGGGTGGCACGTATAGGTCTTAACACATAATGTGAAATGGAGAAGGCAAGTTGGTAAATGATTCATGGAGCACCATGCCATTTAAGTAAAATTAAAAGTTTTATAATAATAGTGTATTTGCTTTATGGAAACATAATATTATAAAAGTATAGAATCTTCCCTGACATTTTATATACCAGCTTTGGGACAGTGGTTGATGCTGGGGAGGAAGGGAGGGCTGGAGGCTGAAGGGACAGAGGCACAGCTGTTATATTATTTTCTGTACTTTCTGGAAAGATTAAAACGTTCCCCAATTTGAAATGAAGAGCTCATGTCCCTGCGTGCCCCTAAGCCCTGCTGTGGGAAGGTGGTCTGGTGGCCACATGCTGGAAAGGCTGGAAGGGAAGGGCCTGGGCTGTCGGTAGGGCACGGAGATGAGCCTCAAGTGTGGGTGTGCAGCAGAAAAGGAAATGAATGGGAAGATGAAAGTGACTTTCAGAACGATGAGCTCCAGTTTCTGGAAGACGATGACAAAAGTATGAGCGGCAAGGAAGGATCGCAGATCACTTAGCAGTTTGAAGAGTGTGTGTGTACTTTGCTGGCCTCATGGTCTGCTAGTGCCCACGTGTGGCTTAGATGCACATCCTGAATGTGTATCACGAGTGAGACACTGGCTTGAGCACTGCTCTCGTGAGGGGCAGTTAGCAACTGGCCTGGTTGGAGAAAATGACTCTTGTCTGTGGCAGAGTCAGGACCCCAACAAGGGTCCCTGGTTCTAAGGTGGGTGATTTTTTTAAAGCCTCAATGCCTCCTCAGCCCAGAATTCATGAGGTCCAAGGGCCACCTGGTCTCGGCATGTCAGAGCTTAGTTCAAGTACAGGAATGTAAAGCCCCATCAGTGACCAACTGAGTTCACTTGGCTGTTCTAGATCTCACTGGGAAGCAGCGCTTGCATTCAAGGCAAGAGGAGCGAAGATGTCACTTCTCACAAAATCCCTAACAGCTTCCTTTCTCTCTCAGAATAAAAGCTCATGTTCTTCTCAACACCCCAGGTGATCTAACCATTGCTATATTCTCTGGTCCCTATCCTCTCCCCTCCACATTTCTCCTTGTTCCTAGAACACCTGAATATGCTTCTACCTCAGGGCCTGGATGTCTGCTGTCCCCAGTGTCATGGGGCTCGTTCCCTCGTGCCCTTCCCACTTGAGTGTTCTTCAAGGCACTTACTATCATCTGACATATTATAGTTCCAGCTGCTTGTTCTCTTAAGGTCTGATTTCTCCTGACAGAGTATCTATTTTACTTACTGCTCTAACCCAAGGGCCTAGAACAGTGCCTGGTGATGTCTGGTCAGAGGAATATATGTTGCTCAGGCAATTCCCCTCTACCAAAATTGAGTACAAAATGTGACACACTTATTAAGAACAATCATTTCAGAACACTGGAAAATGACCGATGGCAGTCAGCAACTTGAGAAGTGTTTGCTTGTCGGGGAAGCGCTCTGGCAGCTGGGCAAGGATGGCGAATTTATGGTCCACTTGCCCAGGGGGAGTTCCCGCCTATTTCGAGCAGTGAAAACCCACAGCTTTACCAGCTGAAGGGGTGACCTGGTAGCAAGCAGAGCAGCCAGAAGCAAGAGAGCCACAGAAAGACTGAGATAATAAAACCTACATGCATCCCTGACTGACTGCTAAACTGTAGACACAGGCAGAAAACCCCAGAGGGCCCAGAGAAAATGAAAAGCTCGGGGTGAGGTGGACTTGCACATTTTCTGCTCATTTAAATGTATCCCTCAACCTACACATGGTTCAAGTGGCAGCAGGTGGAAATTCTTCCTGACTTGAGGTATGTAAATGTAATCTTTGCCCGTATCGCTGACTGGCTGGCCAATGAAGTTGGGAAGTGGGGGGCTCTAGGGTGGGGAACAGTGAGCAGGGCTGCCATTAGCTGCGTAGCATGGGGGAGCGAGACTGCCCAGTCAGAGACCAGGCCTCTTAGCTGTTTGCTAAAGCCAACAAAACACCACCACTCGGGAGAACAAAACATAAGGAGAGTCACCAGGAGAACAAAACACAAGCCAGAGTCACCACAACAGACTATCTACAAGGCCTAGTTTTCAACCAAAGGCATTATTAGACGCGGTGAAGAAAGAGAAAAGCCTGGCCAGTACTCTGGAAAAACAAAGCCGTCAACAGAGCGAACTGTGAGGAGGCTCAGGTGTTGGACTTGGCAGACAAAAACTCCAAAGCAGTGATCAGAAAAATGTCTAAAGAATTAAAGAAAAGCATGCTCAGGAGCTAAAGGCAAATATGCTAAAAATGAGTTCAAAAACCCCAGGAAATCTTGAGTGGCAAATGGACACTATAAAAAGGAACCAAATGGAATTCCAGAAATGAAAAGCATAATAACGGAAATGAAAAATGCAGTGGGTGGGGACCACATCAGACATAAGAGCCACTTAACTGTAAGATGGGGCAACAGTAACAGCTGACTCAAAGAAGAGAGAGAAAAAAAGAAAAAATAACTCTGAAGAAAAATGAAGAAAGTCTCAGGGACCTGTCAGATAATATCAAGAATTCCAAAATATGTGTTGTTGGATTTCTTGGAGGAGAGGAGAGAAAGTGGCATAAAGAATATGTGAATAAATAAATAATGGCTGAAGAATTTGTTAACAGACCTGAACTACCAGAAATGCTAAAAAGATAGAGCTGTAGGTGAAAGGGAACTGACGACAGATGGTAACTTCACACCAGGAGTGAAGAGCTCTGCAAACGGTAAACATGTGGGTGGAGATACAGATAGATTCTTTCCCCGAATTTCTTTAAAAGATGTGTGACTATTTAAAGCAAAGAGTTACAACACTGGGTTGATAGTAAATATAGACATAGTATATATGGCAACAGAGCACAAAAGAGGAACAGAAATGGAGCCATATTGGTGCAAAGTTCTCCTATTTTACCAGAAACAGACAGTATTGACCAGAAGTAGATTGCGGTAAGTAAAACGCACATATAGTAATCCCTAGAGCCAACTTAAAAGGAAAAGGGCAAATGCAGCTAAAAAGCTAAGGGTCATGAAAATGGTATGCCAAAAAAATACCCGTTGAATACCAAAGGCAACCCAAGTGAAGAAGGCAAGAACAGAGGAATAAGAAGAGGACATACACAGAAAACAGCAAATAGCAGAATTAAACCCAAGTAGATCCATGATTACATTAAATGCAAATGACTATTAAACAAATTTAAAAATTCTGAAAAAGAATAAAGCTGGAGGACTCAAATTTCAAAATCTACTGTAGAGCCACAGTAACTAAAACCATATGGCCATATGGTGTCAGGACAAAGACAGACAGATATCAAGTGGACAGAAATAAGAACCCAGAAATAAATACTACTGTTTATGCCAACTGATTTTTTTAACAGAGGGACAATTTGACAAAGTAGTTCAACAGGTCAAAGCATATCTTTTCAACAAATGGTATGAGGCTAATTGGAGAGTCACACGCAAAACGATAACTTTAGATCTTTACCTCACACCAAACATAAAAATGAACTAAAAATGGTCCTAGATCTAAACGCAAGAGCTAAAAGTTACAAAACTCTTAGAGGGCACCCTGGGAGAAAATCTTGACAATGTTGGTTTAGGCCAGTGGTTTTCAACTGGGGGTGAGTCTGCCCCCTCCCAGGGGACATTTAGCAATGTCTGGAAACATTTCTGGTCATCCCTACTCTGGAGTGGGGTAGGAGGAGAGGTGAAGGGCGCTGTTATATACCCCATAACACACAGGACAGCCCCCACAGTGAAGCATTAGCTCTCCCAAAATGTCAACAGTGCCAAAGCTAATAAACTCTGGGTGGGGCCAAGAGTCCTCAGATGTAACAATAAAAACAGACTGTGGAAAAAAAAAAAAAAGTAAATTTGACTTTATTAAGATAAAAACTGTTGTGCTTCAAAGATGCCATTAAGAAAAGGGAAAGACAGGACACCTGAAACTAATATGACACTGTATGTTAATAACACTGGAATTAAAAGAAACAATAAAATAAAATGAAAAGACAAGCCACACACTGGGAGAAAATACTTGCAAATCACGTATCAGAAAAAGAACTTGTATCCAGAATATATGAAGAATTCTCACAACTCAGTAAGAAGACAACCCAGTTTTAAAAATGGGCAAAATATCTGAATCGATATCTCACTGCAGATTCCCTACGAATGGTTAGTGTCATGGGATGAACTGTGTATCCCCAAAAGATATGTGGCAGTCCTAACCCCTAACACCTCAGTGTGATGAGAACCATGTTTGATTTTCTGAGTTGCTGCCTATGTATCTTATAGTATAACAATCCTACTCATACCCAGAATCTGGACATTTATATAAGGACTCAAGTTTAAGATTCCTGTGATAAATTCCTGCTTTTGCTTTTCCTTTTAAAATAACCACTTAGAATTAAGTCGGAGAAAAGTTAGTGACCTCTGCCCCAAGCACCTTACAAGTAACAGCTGCTTATAAACCTGCTCTCTATCCCCTGCCCTCTAGTGACCTGGGATAGAGAATTGCCTCACTGTCCAACCCAACCCTGCCCCCCAGCTCCCCAGTTTCTGGAATTTTTAAGCAATAAATCCGGTGACTCTACTTCCTTGGTGTGTGTGTGTATTAAAATGGTGTCTTCAATCAAAACAACCCCATGGGTTTCACCTCCCTGAAGTGGGAGCTCGGATGCTGAGGGAGCTGCCTATGCATGGCTTATGTCCCCTCGTTCAGCGGACTATAGTCTGTATATTCTTCATTCAACATACCAGTTTCAGCTTCTCAACACACTCAGAGGGTGACCCTAACTCGAAATAGGGTGGTTGTGGATGTCATTAGTAAAGATGAGGTCATACTGGAGTAGGATGAGCCCTGATTCCAATATGGCCGGTGTCCTTTTAAGACGTGGAGACAGGGGAGGTGTGCGTGCCACAGAACAAGGGAGGCGGAGACTGGAGGCACACAGCTACAAGCCAAGGGCTGCCCAGGACTTCTGGTCACATGAGGAACTAAGAGAAAGGCCTGGAACAGATTCTCCCCAAGAGCCCCAAGGGAGCACAGCCCTGTTGGCACCCTAACTTTGGACTCCTAGTCTCCAGAACTGTGGGACAAGACACTTCTGTTGTTTGAAGGTACTAGTTTGTGGTGCTCTGTTAGGGCAGCCCTAGTCAACTAATACAGCGGGCAAGGACATGAAAGTGCCATTACTTATTACTTATTAGGAAAATACACATTAAAAACACATTGTCATATCAGTTCATGCCCACTAGCATGGCTATACCTAAAACAACAGACGACAACAAACATTGGGGAGGATGTGGAGAAACGGGTGGGACTGTAGCAATGGGCGTGGCCATTTTGGAAGAACAGTCTGTTCCATTCCATCAACAGGTAAACATAAATGTGTCAAACCACCCAGGAATTCCACCCTTGAGTAACTACTCAAGAGAAGTGAAAATGTAAGACTACACAAGGACTTGTACACAAATGTTCACAGCACTTTTATAATGGTGAAAAAAAGTAGAAACAATGCAAATGTCTATCAACCAGCTAACAGATCAATGCAAAGAAAGGGGTATATCCCTGCAGCACAATACTAGTTACCCACAGAAAGGAATGAACTACTGCTGCATTCTATAATAGGGCTAAACCTCAAAAGCATACTAAATGAAAGCCACCAGATGCAAAAGACTGCATACTATTAGAAATGTCCAGGGGTGCCCAGACGGCTCAGTTGGTTTAGTATCTAACTCTTGATTTAGGCTCATATCATGATCTCAGGGTTGTGAGATCGAGCCTTGGCTCTGTGCTGGGTGTGAGCCTCCTTGAGATTCATTCTCCTCTCCTTTTGCTCTGAAACAAAGAGAAAGAAAGAGGAGAAGGAAAAAAAGAAAGAAGGAAAAAAGGAAGGAAGGAAAAGAAAGAGAGAGGAAGGAAGGAGGGAAGGAAGGAAGGAAAAGAAAAGAAAGAAAGGAAAGGAAAGGAGAAAGAAAGAGAGAGAAAGGCAGGGAAAGGGAAGGGAAAGAGAAAGGAAACGGAAGGGAAGGAGGAAGGAAGGAAGGGAGGAAAAGAAAGAAAACAAAGAAAGAAATAGAAGGAAAAAAGAAAGAAGGAAAGAAGGAACAAAGAAAAAGAAAAGAAAAGAAGAACGAAGGAAAGAGAAAGAAAAGAAAAGGAAGAAAGGAAGAGAGGGATGGATGGAAAAGTAAAGGAAAGGGAAAGGGAAGGGAAGCAAGGAGGGAAAGAAAGGTCCAGAAAAGGCAAATCTATACAGACAGAAAGCAGACTGATAATTGCGTGGGGGGAGGGGAAAGGTGGATAAAAATTCCACCTTTGGGGATGATGGAAATGTTCTATGGCTGAATTATGGGAATAGTAGTACAGCCCTGTAAATGTATTAAAAATCATCGAATTGTACACTTAGAAAAGATGAATTTTATGTTATATAAATTATACCTCAATAAAACTGTTTAGCACTAAATAAACAATCTAGTCAAAGGCAGAGATTGTCAGACTGGATGAAAAAGCAGAATCCAGCTACCTCCTGTCTCAGAGAAGCACTTTATTAGTAAGAAAAAATTTTTTAAAGTTTACTTAAGTAATCTCTTTTACCTAATGTGGGGCTTGAATTCTTGGCCTCGAGATTAAGAGCTGCATGCTCCACTGATTGAGCCAGCCAGGTGCCCCTAAACAAATGTTTTTAAATTGAAGGACAGTTCACATATAATATCAAATTAGTTTCAGGTATGCAACGCAGTGATTCAACAATTATACACATTATAAAATGCCCACCATGATAACTACATTATAGCATTATTGACTATGTTCCCTATGCTGTACTTTTATCCCCGTGACTTATGAGAAGGCAATTCAATTTTTTTTAAAAGACAATTTATTTATTTGCCAGAGGGAGCGAGCACAAGCAGGAGCAGCAGCAGGCAGAGGAAAAGGGAGAGGCAGGCTTCCCTCTGAGCAAGGAGCCCGATGCTGGACTCGATCCCAGAACCCTGGGATCATGACCTGAACCAAAGGCAGATGCTTAATGACTGAGCCACCCAGGCACCCCAAGAAACCGCTTTAAATTTAAAGACACAAATAGGTTGCAGGTAGAAGAATGGAAAAAGCAATATACCAGGTAAACAGTGCATATAAGGGAACTGGCTATATTAATATCAGACAGACAAACAGTGTAGGAACACTAAGACAAAGAGGTTATTTCATAACAAAGGGGTCAACGCTATGGGACGACCTAATAGTTACAAATATAGAGGCTTAAAACAAGAGAACTCTAAATTAGATGACCCAAAACTGATAGAATTGAAAGGAAAAACAGGTAAATCCACAATTATAATCAGAGACTTCTATATTTCTGGTTTCATAACTGGTAGGAGAAATGGACAGAAAAATCAGTAAGGATGCAGAATAGGCCCAGACGTATAGTGGGTGCTCGACAAACATTTGTTAAGTAGATGAATTCCTGCCGAATCTGCTCCTAGGAAGTTCCCAAAGCTTGATCAACTTGGACGACGTAAGAGAAAACAGAAGAGTTATGCTCACTGACCACAGACGGTGTGGGCCAGGCACTCAGCTCAGGCTACACACAGTCATCTACCCCTTACTGCTCTCTGATTATTAGAAAAAAATGAAGTTTCTGAAATTACAACTGAATGTGAACCCCAG